>NC_090650.1:427325052-427690052 GCF_040937935.1 Hyperolius riggenbachi
TGTCTTTATAGAGAGCGTCAGATGCTGCTGAGCTCAGTCTCCGGCAGTCGGAGGAAGAGGACGGAGGGGTTGGTGGATTGCTGGTTACCGGTTCTGTCTATGAGTCTCCATTGCCCAGGCTCTGCCAGGCTCAGGATCCTTCATTGCTCTTCTGCTGCTTCTGCTGTGTCTGGACTCTTCTTCCCGACTGTTGTACTCTTGTCTTGGCATGGAGAAGTATCTGCCCCAGCTGCTGGCTGAGAAGGACGCCCTGGATCCGTCCTTCACTCATGCTCTCAGGATGGTGACAGAAGGTGAGGGAGCTATAACTTCTCCAAAACACCAGGGATCACCTGCAGCTAAATCTGTGCCTTCTGGGTCCTTTAACCCTTAGTCAAAGCATGGTCCACAAAGGATGTATTATTGGGCTAAAAGGAACAGGTTGTTTGTTTTTATTTATTTATTTATTTTTTATTATTTTTTTAGACAGCAACCTTACTGCACAAACCAGGGCCCACCTACAGTCTGAATGTAGCCTGAAGAGCAGGGGTTTAGAGGTGAATTTACAGCATGGAGACAATGCTGCGTACAGCACCATAGGGATTTACTCTCGGAATCTTAACTTCTGCAAACCAGGGGTTTCTGCAGCCTTTTAAGGCTGTACCCTTGTACCACTTGCTCTTCTATCACTAGTTACTGCCTCCTGCAAAAAGCATGGGGCTGTTACAGTTTTAAAGAAAGGTATATTTGCAAAATAAAATGAGGGACCACTCACAGCACCCTGGGGAGGAATCTTGATGCTCCAATAACATGACTTAGAGCATTAGGATACAAATCCCAGAAACCTGGCAGTCAACGAAAAATTATCTATGAAGGTTTTGCAATAGGTGTCAGTGAATAGACATTTTACTTTGTTCAATTATACTGTCTGCTAGCTCTTAGGTTGATTTTGTGTGGTGTAAAATTTTGTCATACTCTGTGTGTGCCTTTGTTTAAAGATCAGAATTGATTGTACAATACAGAGGCTATTTGCAGTACCATAGGGAATGAATTTTGGAATCTCTGTGTGTTACACATATTCGAATTCTGCAAACCTCTTAGAAATTGTGTCTTATTAATACAAAAAAAGAAACCCTGTATATCCTTGTAGCTTCTTAGGGAAATGAGGAAGCAAGGTCCTCTCTATTTCATAGATTGCTGATAGTTGAGAGCCACAAAGGACCTTGGGCTCCTAGCTGTTTAAAGAACTTGAGTGCACATTTGGTCTCAATATGGCTCATGAGGTCCCTCTATTTTTCAAAGATAAGAGTCCACCCACAGCATGAAGGGTTTAACTCTCAGAGACAATAACCGTTCCAGTCTATTGGCCATTAGAGCCAGTAAATCTTACAAAGTGGATAGGTAGTCTCTGTAGCTTTCTGCAAAATATTCATGTGTATACATGGTTAGGGTTAGGGTGTGTGAACAGGGATATATTTAAAAAAGCAGTTACTACTGCAGAGACTATAGGCCATCTTCAGTCCAATGGAATCGAGTGGAGGGGAGGAGTGTCCTAAGCACATGGTTTATGGAGCAACAGCTATAAAATTTGCTAAGGAGGTCCACATCTGAGTCTTAGGGGGATTCAGTTCTGGAGCAAGATGCATTATTTAAAGTGCGGCAGTTATTGCAGCAATAAGTTGCTATACACAGCATTTCAGCCAATATTTTTTTTCTCTGGATCTGCAAGATTCTGGTTGATTGGTTGGTTTTGAGAGCAGACTCATTCTTCGGTATTCATTCCTTTGAGTCCTGAAATATATGATGTAGATATTGGAACATGGATGATATGATGTTATGTCCATTCATATTGTACAAACGAGCCTTCTGTGTTGTTCATTATAATGTTGGCACCCAGTGTTGGTTATGTCAAAGTTCCGCGATTCAGAAAGTTCTTAAATGACACTGTGCATCTGATAGTTTGAGAATTTGAAAATATACTTTGTGAAAATTCCCCGTCCCATATATTGCCTGATAGCGTTTTACAGATTTTTTTTGCCTCAGTAAAACTATACCTGAAATCCCTTGTCACGTTATCTGATAGGTACTTTCTTAAAAGCCATAATATCAGCTTAGGAGGGCTCATAAGGTCTTCCAGGCCAGTCTATGCCTGTAAAAGGTAGCATTCAATCAATGAGGTTCTGTAGTTTATTTATGTGCTTATGATTTGAAACATTATCCCTCTGCAATCATTAGTTCCTCAGATCCCCTCAAATCAAGGTATTTCCTGACAAGAATTTGTTAGAATGACTGTGCTAGCAGCTTAGTAGAACTTCAATATTTAGATAAGACCATAAGAGTTGACCTGTGACTGTCACTGGTTTTCTTTTGTCTCTTCTCTGTATCGTGTGGCTATAGCTATGTGACATTATATCCCCACCAGACCGTCATTGTGTTTAGATATGTGGACAGATGATGACATAGTTGAAGATCACACATCACACTGATGCACTGCTTATGCAAATGCATCATAACTCTATGTTGTGTGCATGTATTTTATAATGACTTGCACACATGTTGGTACAATATAAGATTAATTTGTAGTGAGCTCAGATTTTTGTTATCTTTTAAATTGTCAATTAAAATTGTAAAATTAAACCAGAGGTTGTCCTCTTCACAATCACAATCCACTCACACTGGAGGCATGATCCTATTTCATTATTTTAAACTGAAAATATGTTCCTCTTAGCATCACTCTGAGAGAGGAGTGCAGATCCTCTGCCCAAATCCTAACTCAGGAGCCAGTATGATCTTTGTAGACTTGAATGTCATTGTAAGAACATTACATCATGCTCCGTGGTCTCCTCTGCTGTAGGTGGAAGCCCTCTAGATGGCTGTAACTGATCTTACAGTCTTTAGCATGTTCTCCTGGCATCTGGGGAATATTTAATTTCTCATCAGTGAGTCTAGAGGTGGAAGGCTAATCATTGAAAATCAGGTTTCTTCTCCGTTTAGTGGTTTTAATAGGCGATTGGTGGAAGTTAGCACAGTTGAATTCTCTAGGTGTTCTGAAGTGCTAATTCAATGATCAGGTTGCAGTTCTAATATTGCTGCGTTTATAGACCCATGAATGCTCTTAGCTGGTAATGTGAATATTTTCTATGGGTGGAACATCTTTTAATGTGTCTCAGAGTTCACAATGGTGATGGTATGTGTGTAGCGTATGTGGCATGTCTCTGTGTGTGTGTATAATGTGAATGTGAAGTATGTTGTGTGTTTGATTTACATTACTCTAGACAATGCAGTTTTGTGAAATCCTCACTTCTCGTTTAGCTACCAGAATCATGTCTTGTGGGTTTATTGTTGATTCCCCAACAATAATACATCTGCCTGCCTAAAGAATTCACTACAACTAGCGCACTGCTGTTCAAGTATCATGGCCGTTGCTAGCCTTGCATACCTTACATCTGAATTCACGCAATTGTCATGATTGCAAAAAGAGGGGGAAAAACCCATTATTATTGCTTAAGCTGTCTTTAGACCTGCCTAGACTATGAACTTGATAAACATGTGCTGTTTACACTTGTAACTATGGTGGTAAACAGCTTTAGCACAGGCATTATCACTCTGTCATTTTTCAAGATCAGTCTTGCTCTTGATTGGATGACTACTGGAATTAGTAGAAACTTACAGATCTATCTTTTTTGCTTTAAATTTAGCAGCACACCCTAGCAGGTCCTCATGATATCTCTTTTCTCTTCGTGTTGACATATTACGTAGAAGCTTGCCTTGTATGCTCTACTGTAGATACATTCAAACAAAGGAATTGGTGTTGGACTTGATGTGAATAATTATCTCAATATTTTTTTTTCTCACCAATTAATGAGCGTGTTCTTGGTGGATATGTCAGTAGATGAAAGACGCAAGGAGCTGATGTGAAGATTGGGCATACACAATGCTTTAATTGCTCTGCATCCTGCTTTGCTTTTGATTATAGATACTGCTGTAAATGTCTGCTCTATGGAAGATCCAGTGCGAGAGCTTTTGTGGAGCTGTTCTAATGTTTTATAAATGCAACTACATTTATCTTATTCGGATATTGCAATACGCTTACACAGTTGCAAAGGTCTGTGCTCATAGCATAGTTAATTAGAGATATGAAAAAATATACTCAGCGTTGTAGTAAACCAGTGCTTACAGAATACTCATGAATCCATTAACATAGGTCCACAAAGCACCAGACAAGTTTTGTGAAAGCCTTCGGTGGAACTCAAACCCCCGAATATGCATAAAAACTAGTAGCGACAGAAGCCCCCAAATCTTGTTTGATAGCCTGAGGATCATAAATGAAGAATGACTGTAAGGTATAGGTTCCCCCTTATCAAAACTCAGTGTTTGTACTGTAAAAAGTAATAGATATACTAATTGCTAGATGAAAAAACTAAGAGCTAAGGTGTCCTTTCAGTTTAATTTAGTTTGTGCCATCTGTATAGTGTATTGGTTAAGGTCTCTCTCTGCCTCTGACACAGGAGAATCTCTACCCTTCTTGTTCAGTAAGCCAGCAGCTATTCAGTAGGAGACCTTGGGCAAGACTCCTTAACGGTGCTACTGCCTATAGAGCATGTCCTAGTGGCTGCAGCTCTGATGCTTTGAGTCCGCCAGGAGAAAAGTGCAATATAAATGTTATTTGTCTTGTCTTAAAGCGGAATATAACCCTGCATTTCAACTTTGCTCTAAAACATTATTTACAGCATATTATATGCAAAAAGCATTTTTTTTTTTACTAGACCAGCATTGGAAGGGTTAAACACAGAGGTTTTAAGTTCCATGCAGACATTCAGATAGTTACATTCTATTTAGTTAGTGTGTAACTGTTTATCAATAGATACATCTCTTTGGCTGTCCTCCAAGCTCCTTCTCAGTGAGAGAGATGAGTCACAATAAACACATATTTGTAAACAAAAAGTATCTAACTCAAGTTCGGATTCGTCTGCAGAAATCTCTAGGGACTTTAAAGCCCTGTGTGACCCTTCCAATGCTGGTCTAGTAAAAAAAAAAATGCTGGTTGCATATAATATACTGTAAATAATGTTTTAGAGCAAAGTTGAAATGCAGGGTTATATTCCGCTTTAAACACAGTCTCAAAAGCCTCAAATGTGGTAGCACAATCCAGAGGACAATGGTAATGTGCAAAGTTTTGCAAACAAACAACCACTTGATCCTTCATCATGTTGTTATCAGCACATGCTACAGCACCACTCCCGGACATATGCCCAATTAACAGGTTCCTCTATCAAAATGTCAAGGAACATTGCATAATGGTGACATTCTGAGCCACTTACCAATCCTCCCTGAAGCCCAGGGTACATACCCTAACCCTTTTATTTGGAAATAAGTTCTCTGTGCCCACTAATAAAATGCAACATTTACTAACCTTGATCACATTAGAAGAATATCTTCAAAAAGATCTGTTTTGATTAGCTTCATTGAGTTGCTGCTTTTTTTTAACTTCTTCACATGCTCTTTGCACTGCCATTTAGAATAACCCTAGAGGGGATTCTGATTGTTAGAAAGCCTTAAATGGCTCTGGTGCTGCATAACTCAACGTTCCAAACATTTCTGATATTGGGGTTCATTCAGTAAAGTTGAAGAACAGTGAAGAGCAAGCAAATCTGTGCAGGTTTTAAGAACAAATAAAAGTTACTGCTATTAGGTAGCTATCATTTTTAAGCCTGTTATATCAGACTGTAACACAGATTGTAGAAAGGTTGCTAGTTAAACATCATGCTGCATGTTAACAATACTGAATCCATGAGAGCGTGGACTTATAAAAAAATGCTGTAATTGGATGGCAAGAGGGCTAAGGGACAGTTCCTTCTCCTTGGAGTTTGAGAGTCTCATGTTCAGATCACTACCAGATTCTACATAGAGTTTGTGTGTTTTCACTGCATTTGTGTGTGTTTTCTATGGCTACCTTGACTTGCTACTCATCCCAGTATCATAGTGACAGATTAATTGGCTTTCCCCAAAACTCCCAAAGCAGCCTTAGACTACTGTAGTGATATTAGACCAGGTGTATGGTAAGACTTAGACTGTGAGCTCCTCTGAGTAGAGTCAGTGACATGACTATGCACTCTGTAAAGTGGTACAAAAGATGTTAGTGCTATTTGAGTATATAATAATAATATGGTAGATGACAGTCAGTTACATGACTATATATTCTGTAAAGTGCTGCAGATGTCAGTACTGTACAAATACATAATATTATGGTTGATGACTGTGTTAGGTATTAGAGTGTAAGCTGCTTTGAGAACAGTTAAAGAATACATATTTTTTTAATGTACTCAGTAAAGTGCTACTACGATATTCATATTACAGTATATATGGATGTTTGCATATGATTACAGTCACAAGGCTAACTTACAGGCCCGGTCCGCCCATGATGCCAAGTGAGGTGACTTCCTCAGGCGGCCGAAGTCTGGGGGCAGCACCAGGCAGAAACAGAAAGTAAAGAGAGTGCCTGGCCAACCTATACTGGGGGCAACTGTACCTGGCCAACTTATACTGGGGGCAACTGTACCTAGATATCAATACTGGGGGTAACTGTACCTAGCTGCCAACACTGGGGCACCTATAACTGGCTACCTACCAATACTGAAGGTACTTTTTGAGGTGCTCACCGCAGCTATAACATGCAGTGCAAATTGTCAGGTGCTGTACAATCATTCCAATACCCCCCGCGCATCCTCATAAGTTTGCCTCAGGCAGCAAAAATTCTAGAACCGGTCCTGCTAACTTATTATCCCTAAATTATTCTCACAATCTTATGATATGGCTTATATGAGAGAAACAATGTTTTGCCATCCTAAGCCAGTCCATGTTATCTCTTTCTTGTTTTTATAGGAATTTAAAATAATGTGTAAACTTGATGATATCTGCAGAGACAGACTCATGCACAGTTTGACCTTCCTGATGGCAAAACAAGTACTAGGCATGTTAGTTCTCTGTTTAGTATGGTGTTTGCATTTTCAGAGTCTCCCTGTAGTTACTTAGACATGCAGGAGGAAGGGAGTTTCTGGTGCACTGATGGTTGGTTCATCTGTATTTTTCCTAGAGAACTAAAAAAATGGGAAGTTTTGTAGTGGAAACATTTTTCTGTTTAGTGCCTGCCTATCTCAGGCACTTTAAGACATGCAAAACACTTTGAAAACTGAACTGGAAAGAAGATTGTTAATAACATTAAATTACAAAATAATTTGTATATCGCTGATACCCAAAAGGGGTCAACTTACCTATGTCACGGCCTCTCACTGCTGCGCACCACTCTCCATATTCTCAGTACTTTCACCATCACAGCCTAACTTGTATAGGAGGAAGTGTCAGAAATATGGAGAGTGGCATGCAGTGACCCAGAAAGAGGTGGTTATATAGGTAAATTAACCCCTTCTGCCTTCCCGTTCTGTCCTCTGTACACGCTGGGACTATTTTGCATTTGCAAAACCATCCCCGCTCCTCTCTAATGATCTCCAATGTCATTCAGCTTTTGCAAAAACAACTCCATAGCATAAAAATGAAGTCTTGTTTGCAGAATGAATGATGCTAATAGTAGTAACAGCAGAGCTAGCCGGACATCTCCGGCTCCCTCCTGTGATCAACTTTACCCTCCTTAACAATAATGCTGGCACAGCCAGATACCTAAAAGGGTAAGAATGAGAAGCCTTCCTTCCCTGGGTTATTAATTTTCCTCTCCGCGATCATTTCTGAGGTTACATTTCAGTAGTGACTGTTGACTGCGTGTCAGCACTTTGTATTGACAGACGCATTACTTATTCAGCACCGTATTGCTGTTTTCATCTCTCTTATTGCATTGTATGGTTTCCGTAATGGCGCGGCCATTATTCCAAATAAATGTTTAAATCTGGCACCCCCTGGATGCGTTACAATATCACAGATGGAGCTATGATAACTATGCAAATTGCCTGCCTCTTGCCAATCCGGAGCGAGCTTCCTATATACCGATGCCTGCGCTGCATCCCGAGGTTTGTTTTTTTATCTTGGCAAGTCACAACCTCTATAAGAGATGCTTAGTTAGGCCTTCCAAATGTGCCATGTTGTGTTTTGCTTTCCGTCTGCCCCGCGTCTCCCCCGACGTCCTCATCAAGACCAGTTTATCACAAGTTGGAAAGGCTAAATTGGAATTTGTTGCATAATTCACACAGCCCCACTCGCTCCCTTGCACAGGGAATTGGAGGTTTGCAGGCTTCTGATAATATTCTATAATGTTGCCTGCTGTGCAAAACACATTAGAAGAAGGAAAAACACATAGACGCGCAGAGGAAGGAGTGTGTTTAGCAAGTCATTAACCCATAGCTTTTTTTCTGTTCTTTTTTTTTCCTTTCTTGGGATGAATTAATTGTTTCCTATTTTTCAAGGATGTTTGATGGTCGTTTCAAAGCTGTCAGGTGTACGTGTGAATGTCAGTAGCATAGTATTAGTAACTATTTCTCCACCTAGGCAATCCTGTACTGAGAGGACCTGGGAGAAATGTGACAAGCTCATCTAGTAAGACATTGGTAAAATAATTCAGTTTGTCTAAAGAGGAACTACAGCAAAAAGGGGTGAGAAAATAAATTAATACATGCAAAGTAAGTTAAAAAAAAGAGAGATCAAGAAAGGATTGATATTCACCATGAAATGTGTTCATATTGTTTGATCCACAATCAGCCTGTAGGTAATCATCTTTACTACTGGCAGACATGAAAAAAACCGGACAGTACCAACTGCTATTATATAAACACACCCCCTGACAATGTAATAGGCTAAAAGGTTGTTTTTTGTTTGTTTTTTAGAGAGAGATATACATGCGCACAGAGGGAGATACTGGTTGCTTGGTAGTAAGAAGCAGCTGTTATTTCCCACAATGCAACAAGGCTCACAGACAGTAAACTGTCAGGACCAAGGTCCTGACATCACACTGTGGGAGGGGTTTCACCATAATATCAGCCATACAGAGCCCCCTGATGATCTATTCTAGAAAAGGTAACAATTTGGGATGAAGTTTAATCCTTGGTTACATTGCCTTTTTAAAATACTGTTAACATATAAACACTTTTGTTTTGAGGTAGAACTAAAATCAAATAAAGCATTCAGCACAACATATGCTGTAGCAAAGTCACAGCAATGCCAGTTTACAAAGAAAGATGACGTCCTAACTTGCCTGGAAAACATGTCGAATTAAATGACCTCTATTGCCACCAGGGACCACCACAAACAAATAGGCTCAAGCATTTTGAGCTCAATTGTTGTTTTTAGTTGCCATTGACCTCTACAGTAGTATTAATATTTACACTGCAGTCAAACAAATTAAGCCTTGTACACACTTTAAAATCTGATTGGAAATGATCAATTTTACCACCACCTTGTAGTATGAGAATTTTCCTAAACAATCTGTTGTTCATACTGTAGTATTCAAAATCTGGTGACCCTCATACTACATGTAGGTGGTAAACTTGGGCAATCATTTACATAGTTACATAGTTATTTGGGTTGAAAAAAGACATCCATCCATCGAGTTCAACCAGAGAACAAAGTACAACACCAGCCTGCTCCATCACATATCCCTGTTGATCCAGAGGAAGGCGAAAAAACCCTTACAAGGGATGGTCCAATTAGCCCCTAAAGGGAAAAATTCCTTCCCGACTCCAGATGGCAATCAGATAAAATCCCTGGATCAACATCATTAGGCATTACCTAGTAATTGTAGCCATGGATGTTGGCCAATTACAAATCTTATTGGCCAGGCAAAAATCTTAGAGTATATTATTACACTTAAAGGACGGTTGAAGTGAAAGGTATATAGAAGCTGCCATTATTTCATTTTAAGCAATACCAGTTACCTGGAGCCCTGCTGATCTATTTAGCTGCAGTAGTGTCCGGGTCTTGCAAGATTATAGAATAATGTCAGAAACACCTGATCTGCTGCATGCTTGTTTAGGGTCTATGGCTAAAAGTATTAGAGGCAGAGGATCCCAGATCAAACAACTGGTATTGCTTAAAAGGAAATAAATATGGCAGCTTCCATATACCTCTTACTGCAGTTGTAACTGTTTTATGTAAATTATGCAATTGCTGTCTAAAAAGTGCAGCAGATACTGTATTTCTTGTTTGCAGATCTCTGACATTAACCCTCCTGGTGGTCTAAAAAATTCCGCCAGGAGGCAGCGCAGCAGTTTTTTTTCTTTTCTTTTTTTCTTATATCATGTAGCGAGCCCAGGGCTCGCTACATGATAGCCGCTGCTCAGCGGCATCCCCCCGCCCGCTTTGATTGCCTTCGGCGATCTCCGATCAGGAAATCCCGTTCAAAGGCCATGGCGACGGGGCAGGATGACGTCACCGATGTCGGGACGTCATTGGGAGTCCCGATCCACCCCTCAGCGCTGCCTGGCACTGATTGGCCAGGCAGCGCACGGGGTCGGGGGGGGGGGGGGCGTGCGGCGCGACGGATAGCGGCGATCGAGCTCGGGGCAGCGGCGATTGGTGTGCTGACACAGCTAGCAAAGTGCTAGCTGCGTGCAGCAAAAAAAAAAAATTAAACAAATCGGCCGAGCAGGGCTTGAGAAAACCTCCTGCACGGCTTACCCCGAACTGCCAAGGAGGTTAACGGGGCAATATGGTAAAAAAATGTAAATTTAAAATATGTGCAAACATATACAAATAAGAAGTAAAACATTTTTCCAGAGTAAAATGAGCCATAAGTTACTTTTCTCCTATGTTGCTATCACTTACAGTAGGTAGTAGAAATCTGACAGAAGCGACAGGTTTTGGACGAGTCCATCTCTTCATAGGGGATTCTCAGGGATTTATTTATTTTCAAAAGCACTTAGTGAATGGCAGCTGCTTTGTTCACCGGTCAAAACACTGTGTAGCAAGCAGGGAAGCTGGCCAGCATCATTGTTTAAATCCTTTTTAGGGAAAACCTTTATAAAGAATACAAGCCTTGCTGAGAATCCCAGCAATATGAAGAGATGGACTAATTCAAAACCTGTTACTTCTGTCAGATAAGATTTCTACTACCTACTGTAAGTGACAGCAACATAGGAGAAAAGTATTTTATGGCTTATTTTACTCTGGAAAAAATGTACTTCTTATTTGTTTATGTTTGCACATATTTTACATTTTACATTTTTTTGCCATAGTGTCCCCTTAAGCTGCAATGTGTACAGCTGAGGAAAGGGGCAGGGCAGGTCAAATAATTTTTTGACACCCTCAGGCTACCACTCATCACCTGCCTTTTAACACCCATGCAGGTGGCGCTATAATGCTGAGGGAGGTAATCCAGGGCCGGTGCTTGCATTAAGGCAAGGGGAGCAATTGCCCCAGGGCCCGAGCCCTGCTGAGGTCCTCAACCTCCACATCACTGTGTGTGGTCGTGAGGTTGCGTCGCTGGGACCCCCTATTTTGCCAGGCCCAGAACCCCAACCTCCCCCCAATTGATCTGTGCTGTCAGATCAATATACCTGCTAGCGGGGCCCCAGCATGATAGCAGCATTTGTATTTTACCTGGCTGTACCGGCTGCTGTACTAGAGCTGCTTGCCATCCATCTTCATTCCACTTCCCGTGTGACTCGACGCATGTTACACATGATATGATGCACCGGGTTACACAGGAAGTGGATTGAAGATGGGCTGCAAGCAGCTCCAGCACAGCTATTTTAAGTTTTTCTTTTATATTTAAACATTCACAAAGTGGGTTGAATGTTTGTCTCTAATCAGTAGCAGTGTCCGAGACTTAAAGTATATGAACTATTGACCTTTTAAATCACTCCCCAGATCTCAGAATTTGTATTCTACCAGGAAAACTTTTATTGCTGTAATTTACTTTTCAGTGAGGTTTACTCTTATCCTGACAAGGTACCAACAAGACAGAAGCTGTCTAGAAATTAACTCTTTCAGGCAGCAAAATAAAACACATAAAGCAGCCTGGTTAATAATATGTTTTGTACTGTACATACATATGCTTATCTCATCATATCACATGTCACCTCGGGTACACTTTAACTACCTAAAGACCGCATCACGCCAATGGGCGGCAGCATTTGGCATCAAGTCCTAGGGTCGGCTACTGCAGGAGATCGCACACAGGCTGCGCGCTTATCTCCTGCTTGGTAGGCGGAGCTCCACTCTGCCTTCAGTCTCCCAGCGGCGATCGCTGCTCGGGAGACTTTTAGCAAAACTGCTGTCTTTTTACTTGGTACAGCTTGGTACAGGGGAGAAAAGTGGAGGGGGGATCACTTGTGTGCTGTGTTGTGCGGCCCGGATTTGTACTTTTTACTGCCCAAGGCCACTGTCACCAGCTGCCCCCCTTCAGTATAGGTAGCGAGATGACCCCTCCCCCCTTTGCTCCAGTATAGGTAACCAGATGACCCCTTCCCCCTTCCCTCTAGTATTGGTAGCCTGATGACTTCCCCAGTATAGGTAGTCAGATGACCCCTCCCCCCTTTCTCTCCAGGATAGGTAGCCAGATGACTCCCTTAATCCCTCCTTTTTGCACCCCCCCCCCCCTTCAGTATAAGAAGCCAGTTTGCCTTCACACCGCAGCAGCCATCAGTGTCACTCATTTTTCCACTCGTCTCCAGTGCAGAAGCTTCCTCTTCCTTTCCATCTCCAATGTTGCCCAAGTCTATAGCCGCCAGCCACAATGCAAACGTGCGCAGAGAGCAAGGTGGCTGCTGCACAGGCGCTCGACTGATCTCCCTGCATTGTAGCATTTGCAAGCTTGCAAATGCTGCACCAGTTTAGCCTTCTGCTTTGGTGTCCCTGCTCCTGTGGTGCACTAGGCCATGGCCTAGGTGGCCTTGGCCTAAATCCGGCCCTGCCTGCAGCTTGGCCTTAAAGGGAACCAGAGACGCCAGAAAAAAGATTTTATACATACCTGGGGCTTCCTACAGCCCCATACGCACGGATCGCTCCCACGCCGCTGTCCTCCACTTCCTGTATCCGCCGATACCGGGTCCCGTAGTTTCGGCCAGTCGGCGTCAGCACGCGGCCAATTGTCCGCATCACAGGGGCTCCCAGCATACACTTACGTGTGCGGCTGCATACTGCTCAAGGATATGGAGGGATCCCCTGATTATGCGGACAATTGGCCGTGTCCGCCGGAAGGACGGGACCCAGTACCGGCGGATCCAGGAAGAGGAGGATGGCGGCGTGGGAGCGATCCAGGCTTATGGGGCTGGAAGAAGCCCCAGGTATGTATGAAATCTTTTTTCATGTCCAGCGTCTCTGGTTCTCTTTAAAGATGCAGTGGCCAATTTCTCAAAACATGGCCTGGTCTTTAGGGGGGCTTATCACTGTGGTCCTCAAGTGGTTAAAGTCCAACTCCAGTCCAACTCCAGCTCATTGAGCCTGTAATATCACTCAGTGGCACTGCATATTTGTGTAGAGGCTCCTTGAATAGCTGGTGTCAATGAATCACTTTTAACCCATTAGCAGCTTCAAAGGAATTATTTCTTTTGACATAAGCGCACTGCTTTTGACCTCAGTCGGCAGAACTTGTTGTGCTGTAAATTCTCGGAATGCTTTGATGTCTCTCTGCAAGCAGAAAATATAGAAACTGAAAGCAGAAGCCCTCTGTTATTGTCTCACACTGCCCCCTAGTGACACGTGGCACTAAATACACATTACAGCAGTACTAATTAGAAGCAGGGAAATGTAACAAATAAGAAATAAAATGGGCTAAAATAAATTGGCCTGGAGCACTTGCAAGTCTCTAAATAAATTGGCTGCTAAAGGGCTGAAGTATCTGTTCAGAACGCCCTACACTTGACTTTGCCTGCAGCACAGACTTCCAGAGCTGTGGGCTGCAGTTCTCCCAAAGAGTTCAGTCTATGCCCTGCCCCCTGCGAGCCAAACAGCAGAATGCTAAACCAGTGAGCAGAAGCCCTGCCTATATAGCCTGTTATTTATTATTCAACTTAGCTGCTTCATGATCTCAGATCAAAATTTATTTTCCCCCTAAAACGGTGAATTGGAAATATTTCTTACTAATCTATTAATGGTCCTTATTCAAATCACTTTTTCTCCTAAATTATCTCATGGGTTATATTTTCTCACTGTATCAACAAAATGCCTTTTAGAGCCACCAGCAAGCAAGAAAATAATTTTGATAGTACTTTCCACCCACTTTATGGTACTTTTTCAAGTTGGAGAGCACTGAAAAGTTATTTTAAACAGTAGATGCAAAATGATCTCCTAGGTAGAGATGGCTCGAACTGTTCGCCGGCCAACAGTATTCTGCAAACTTCCGCTGTTTATATTCGCAGTGAACAGCGAACATTTGGCGTGTTTGTCCCGCCCCCTATACATCATCATTGAGCTAAACTTTGACCGCTTACCTCACAGTCAGCAGACACATGACAGCCAATCAGCTAGCACCTCCTCCTGGACCCCCCACCCCCTATTAAAATGCAGTTGTGGTGGCCATATTGGATTAATTCTCAGGCTGCAGTGATAGTGAGAGCAGGGAGAGCCTTGCTGCAGATAGGTAGGGAAAGCATTAGCTAGGCCTGTGTTCTTGTTTCTTGCTGACCACTTGCTGAAAGCAACCCAAACAAACATTTGAGAGCTAGTACATCAGTCTCCTGTTTTTTGTTTTTTTTGTGTGTGTGACACTCCACAGCCCACTGACACCCAGAGCTGTGTGCACACTACTGCTGTTGCCTCATTAAGTTGCAGACTCAGATTCAGTCCAGTGCATTATGTCACTGTATTCTAAAAGTGCTATTGTATCTCTCTGTGTAAGACACTCCACAGCCCACTGACACCCAGAGCTGTGCACACTATTGCTATTGTGGCCACATTAGTTTGCATACACAGTACCACTCCAGTGCATTATTTGTAGGAATGTATTGTGATTTCTGCCCTTTAGCGATTAAAACACGACTGCGCCAACTCCGTAAATTTTTGGTGAGTCTTTTGGCATGGATCCCCCTCTGGCATGTAGTAGACAATAGTAGACAATATCATATTAATATTGACATCTGTAATGCGGTTAACAAAAATGTACAGCAACTTGAAAAGACTAGGGATGGTCGGAAATGCCGATTTCAGATTCTGGAGAAATTACGATTTCCACCAATGATGATTCCAGATTTTCCAATTTCCATTAGGTCATTTTTGTCATTTTTTGCATTCTCTGATTGGCTAAAAACTTTCAAGTGGACTCTGAAATATTGGACCATTCAGAGAATGCAGAATTTTACTGTGGCTATCGGAATACCATGGGAATTTTAGGCCAATCACAGTATCCAAGTGTTAGACCCCTTGAAACAACTTTTCCATCACTTTTGTGGCCAGAAACAGTTTTTGTAGGTTTTAAAATTTGCCTGCCCATTGAAGTCTATGGCGGTTTGCCAGATTCATCTGTTTACGAGCATTTACAGAAGTTTAAGTTTGCAAATGGAAAATTTGATGTTCGCGATATCTCTACTCCTAGGGGAAAACATAGGAGAAACAGTGAATTGAATAAGGGCCAGTATATTTAAAGGGACTCCGAGCAGTGCAGAAACTATGGAAAGATGCATATCATTTTAAAGCTCTCTTTCTCCTCTTTCCAATGATATATAAACCGCCGCCCTATGCCTTTTAGTTTTCGCTATTTTCGCGATTGAAATTGCCGCAATTTCAATCGCGAAAATAGAGAAAACTAAAAGGCGTAGGGCGACAATTTAGGTGTCGCCAGAAAGAGGATAAAGAGAGCTTTAAAATGATACCCATCTTTCCATAGTTACTTGTATTACACAGGACTAGTGTTGGGCGAACATCTAGATGTTCGGGCTGAACAGGCCGAACATGGCCGCGATGTTCGGGTGTTCGAGCCGAACTCCGAACATAATGGAAGTCAATGGGGACCCGAACTTTCGTGCTTTGTAAAGCCTCCTTACATGCTACATACCCCAAATTTACAGGGTATGTGCACCTTGGGAGTGGGTACAAGAGGAAAAAAAATTTAGCAAAAAGAGCTTATAGTTTTTGAGAAAATCGATTTTAAAGTTTCAAAACTGTCTTTTAAATGCGGGAAATGTCTGTTTTCTTTGCACAGGTAACATGCTTTTTGTCGGCATGCAGTCATAAATGTAATACAGATAAGAGGTTCCAGGAAAAGGGACCGGTAACGCTAACCCAGCAGCAGCACACGTGATGGAACAGGAGGAGGGCGGCGCAGGAGGAGAAGGCCACGCTTTGAGACACAACAACCCAGGCCTTGCATGAGGACAAGAAGCGTGCGGATAGCAATTTGCATTTTGTCGCCATGCAGTCATAAATGTAATACAGATGAGAGGTTCAATAATCAATAAACAGTAATTGGTGTTGTCCAGAATGCGCACAATGCGTGGGTCGCGTTCAATGCAGTCCTAGGCCGAAGAGGTCATAGCCTAGGGTCACAAAAACCTGTTTATTTGGGCAATTTCAATGGTGGCGAGTCTGACGTACATAAATCGCAGCAATGGCCGTTAGCAACGTCTGAATCTCACGAAATGTCTCATGCAGGTAGAAGACATATTGTTAGACTTGGGCTCCAAAGATGGGTTGCCTACATCTCTGCAAACCAGAGTTACAGGGCTCCAAATTTGGTAAAATCCCCCATAGGCTTTCATTGGGCCTCCTATTTACAGTTCCAAAATATCACATCTTTTCAAAGGGCAATTGCTCAGCAATGGCACATTTTCTAGCATTGTAGGGACCCTTAGGGGGAACATGACTGGTGAGTTTTGGGCCCCTAGGCCAAAGAGGTCATAGCCTAGGGTCACAAAAACCTGTTTATTTGGGCAATTTCAATGGTAGTTATGCTGATGTACATAAATCTCAGCCATGGCCGTTAGCAACGTCTGAATTTCACGAAATGTCTCATGCAGGTAGAAGACATATTGTTAGACTTGGATTCCAAAGATGGGGTCCCTACATCTCTGCAAACCAGAGTTACAGGGGTCCAAAATTGGTAAAGTCCCCCATAGGCTTTTATTGCCTCCCTATTTCACTTTCCAAAATCTCACATCTTTTCAAAGGGCAATTGCTCAGCAGTGGCAAATTTTCTAGCATTGTAGGGACCCTTAGGGGGAACATGACTGGTGAGTTTCGGGCCCCTAGGCCAAAGAGGTCATAGCCTAGGGTCACAAAAACCTGTTTATTTGGGCAATTTCAATGGTAGTGATGCTGACGTACATAAATCTCAGCCATGGCCGTTAGCAATGTCTGAATTTCACGAAATGTCTCATGCAGGTAGAAGACATATTGTTAGACTTGGATTCCAAAGATGGGGTCCCTACATCTCTGCAAACCAGAGTTACAGGGGTCCAAAATTGGTAAAATCCCCCGTAGGCTTTCATTGCCTCCCTATTTCACTTTCCAAAATCTCACATCTTTTCAAAGGGCAATGGCTCAGCAGTACCAAATTTTCTAGCATTGTAGGGACTCTTAGGGGGATCATGACTGGTGAGTTTTGCCACTGCTGAGCCATTGCCCTTTGAAATGGTGTGAGATTTTGGAACGGTAAATAGTAGGCCCAATGAAAGCCTATGGGGGATTTTACCAATTTTGGAGCCCTGTAACTCTGGTTTACAGAGATGTAGAGACCCCATCTTTGGAATCTAAGTCTAACAATATGTCTTCTACCTGAATGAGACATTTCGTGAGATTCAGACGTTGCTAACGGCCATTGCTGCGATTTATGTACGTCAGACTCGCCACCATTGAAATAGCCCAAATAAACAGGTTTTTGTGACCCTAGGCTATGACCTCTTCGGCCTAGGACTGCATTGAACGCAACCCACGCATTGTGCGCATTCTGGACAACACCAATTACTGTTTATTGTTTGTTGTGACCCTTTGAAAAGATGTGAGATTTTGGAAAGTGAAATAGGGAGGCAATGAAAGCCTATGGGGGATTTTACCAATTTTGGACCCCTGTAACTCTGGTTTGCAGAGATGTATTGACCCCATCTTTGGAATCCAAGTCTAACAATATGTCTTCTACCTGCATGAGACATTTCGTGAAATTCAGACGTTGCGAACGGTCATGGCTGAGATTTATGTACGTCAGCATAACTACCATTGAAATTGCCCAAATAAACAGGTTTTTGTGACCCTAGGCTATGACCTCTTTGGCCTAGGGGCCCGAAACTCACCAGTCATGTTCCCCCTAAGGGTCCCTACAATGCTAGAAAATTTGCCACTGCTGAGCAATTGCCCTTTGAAAAGATGTGAGATTTTGGAACTGTAAATAGGAGGCCCAATAAAAGCCTATGGGGGATTTTACCAAATTTGGAGCCCTGTAACTCTGGTTTGCAGAGATGTAGGGAACCCATCTTTGGAGCCCAAGTCTAACAATATGTCTTCTACCTGCATGAGACATTTCGTGAGATTCAGACGTTGCTAACGGCCATTGCTGTGATTTATGTACGTCAGACTCGCCACCATTGAAATTGCCCAAATAAACAGGTTTTTGTGACCCTAGGCTATGACCTCTTCGGCCTAGGACTGCATTGAACGCAACCCACGCATTGTGCGCATTCTGGACAACACCAATTACTGTTTATTGTTTATTGAACCTCTCATCTGTATTACATTTATGACTGCATGGCGACAAAATGCAAATTGCTATCCGCACGCTTCTTGTCCTCATGCAAGGCCTGGGTTGTTGTGTCTCAAAGCGTGGCCTTCTCCTCCTGTGCCGCCCACCTCCTGTTCCATCACGTGTGCTGCTGCTGGGTTAGCGTTACCGGTCCCTTTTCCTGGAACCTCTTATCTGAATTACATTTATGACTGCATGCCGACAAAAAGCATGTTACCTGTGCAAAGAAAACAGACATTTCCCGCATTTAAAAGACAGTTTTCCCTTTAAAACTTTAAAATCGATTTTCTCAAAAACTATAAGCTCTTTTTGCTAATTTTTTTCCTCTTGTACCCACTCCCAAGGTGCACATACCCTGTAAATTTGGGGTATGTAGCATGTAAGGAGGCTTTACAAAGCATGAAAGTTCGGGTCCCCATTGACTTCCATTATGTTCGGAGTTCGGCTCGAACACCTGAACATCGCGGCCATGTTCGGCCCGAACATCTAGATGTTTGCCCAACACTAAACGTGACCCGTTCGGCCAATCACAGCGCTAGCCGAACGTTCGAGGAACGTTCGGCCATGCACTCTTAGTTCGGCCATATGGCCGAACAGTTTGGCCGAAGACCATCACCATCAGAACTCGAACATCACCCGAACAGGGTGATGTTCTGCAGAATCCGAACAGTGGCGAACACTGTTCGCCCAACACTACACAGGACAACACTTTCCCCAGTGTCAGCAGCTCTATTCAGCTGAATGGAGCTGCTGACTTTAGGAAAAAGTCGCCCTGTGTAATACAATGCAGCCGCGGCAATTTCAATCGCAAAAATAGCGAAAACTAAAAGGTGCAGGGTTGCGGTTTATATATCATTGGAAAGAGGAGAAAGAGAGCATTAAAATGATATGCATCTTTCCATAGTTTCTGCACTGCTCGGAGTCCCTTTAAATTTGCTCAAAGGGAGTATTTTTAAAACAAAATTGTTATTTTGATATTATTTGGATGGCATTACCTGCTGGACCTCTCTCCGGCCTGCTCTGGTGAGCTGATGCCACAGATGAGGTCCAGAATGTATGAATCACTGAGATTTATGGCTTTCTACCTTTCCCAGCTGATACAGTTGTCATGGCAACTGTTGTTAAACTCATTATTTACGGACAGTGTGATCTGAAAATGTAAATCAATATCTGGGAGCATCACCAATGGAGGCTTCACAAGTCAACCTCCAAATATTATAACTTACATTGAACCATTGATGGTTCCCGGGAGAACCATTTCAGACTCCTCAGCTTTTGTTAAGAGCACTTGAGAAAGTCAAGAATCCTGAAACATCACTCTTCTTTTCCTTCCTATCCACCAATACATGCTATAAGTTAAAGTAAAAGAGGGACACAGAGAGCCCAAAATAGTGTAGTAAGTTTTCATACTAAGAAAAGAGTAATTTCAATAAATATACTCACAAACCAGGGTTACCGCTAAGGTAACCACTGTATCAGCAGGCGGGGAGATTAGACCTGTCCCCACTCAGGTTAAAGGATACCCAAAGTGACATGTGACATGATGAGATAGACATGTGTATGTACAGTGCCTAGCACACTAATAACTATGCTGTGTTCCTTTTTTCTTTCTCTGCCTGAAAGAGTTAAATATCAGGTATGTAAGTGGCTGACTCAGTCCTGACTCAGACAGGAAGTGACTACAGTGTGACCCTCACTGATAACAAATTCCCCTTTTTATCTCTTTCTTGCTCTCATAAGTCATTTTCTGCTAGGAAAGTGTTTTATAGTTGGAATTTCTTATCAGTGAGGGTCAATATTTATATTGGTAACAATATTTATATTGACATCCGTATAGCGAATAACAAAAATGTACAGCAGCTTGGAAAGACTAGGGATGGTCAGAAATTATGATTTCAGATTCAGGGGAAATTACGATTTCTACCAATGCTGATTTCCGATTTTCCGATTTCCGAGAAGTCTTTTTTTGTCATGTTTTTGCACTCTCTGATTGGCTAAAAACTTCCAAGTTGACTCGGCAGTTTTGAACAATTTAGAGAATGCACAATTTTTCTGTGGCTGCCGGAATACCATGGGAATTTAGGCCATCACAGTATCCAAGTCTTGCGATTGGTCTAAAATGACTGCACTAATCTGTCTTTTGCAGAAAAAGTCTGCAGTCTCTTTTTGAGTTCTGTTTTCTGATCGGAAATGCAGAAATTTCAATTTCGTGGATTCCAAATAAGCATCCCTAAAAAAAGACACAACAGAGAGAGAATCCTGCCCTTTTGAGCTTACAATCCAAAGAATATCTTTAATTAACAGCTACTTGCATTGTATGCAGATAGTGTTCTGGTTAAGGGCACCGCCTTTGACATGGGAGACCAGGGTTTGAATGCTGGCTAGGGTCAGTACATATTCGGAAAGGAGTTCAAGGCAAGACTCCCTAAAGGCTTGTACACACGTTAGATTTTTGCAAACGACCGGTCGTTTGGACGTTTGAGCATCCGGTTGTTTGGACGTCAAATTGGGCATGTGTACGGACTGTATTTGAACGATCTGCCAAGTGGATCGTTCAAGTCCAGTCTTGTCAGCTGAACGACAAGCCATACACCACCCCGATTTGATATCCAAACGACCGGACGTTCAAACGTCCAAACGAATGGTCGTTTCCGAAATTACGATATGTGTATGTACCTTAACACTGCAGGGTGGCCTCTTGAGTGCGCCCCAGTTGCTGCAGCAGCAGCTCTTGAGCTCTTTGAGTCCGACAGGAGAAAAGCAATATACAAATGTTCAGATTACTATATGTAGATGGTTATCCAGGATCCAGTGATCAGTCCTGTGAGAAGGACGCGGAGGACGTTTTACTGGCTACCAAGTGAGAAATTTGAAACACAAAGTTTATTTTCCTTTCCCATAGGCTTGTGCACTCCAGGGGGTTGATGAAGAAACAATGCAGCAAGCTGCGTTACATACATTACCACTGAGTGCATAAGCTTTCTGAATGTGTAATTCCTGAAGACGATGTGACATTGAGCTTTTCCATAAACAGGTGCTCTAAGGCAATGCAGCACTGAGCATGTTTGCTTGGTTACCTCGCGATCAGCTCCAGGGTGAGCAAAACAAGCAAGCAAAAAAACAACAACAAAAAAAACAAATGCTGTGGGTCTAACCCCCACCCCCAAGCTACATTTATTCTGCCACACTTCTAAAGGAGCTGATAGATAGCAAAGAAAAATCCAGTAAGTGTGGTGGTTCCCCCCAAGTTCATATACCTGCTGTAAGAGCCTTGACAAGGTCCTCCAGCTCCCTAGGCTGAGACACCAAAGTGCGCCCCTCCATCCCTTCCACCCCGGCCGTCCCACAGTGATTGCTATTAGACTAAGAGGCACCCCAGGGCCCCCAACACCTTAATCCCTAGTTATCTGGCTTGCAGTCACTGCCATGTATCCTCTTTTCTTATTTCTCTCTGCTTCAAACACAATAGGGGAATAATAGCTGAGTGAATTGTGCGCCCCCTCCTACACTGCGCCCTGAGGCTGGAGTCTCTCTCCCCTCTGCCTCGGTGTGGCCCTGCCAGCTGTCCAGCTGCTGGTGTCTTGCTTGCAGCATCGTACTGACCCAGCAAAGTGCCGATGTTTTGGTCGGTGGGCCCCGCCTCCACATCTCCAGTGGGCCCCAGGGCCAGTGGCGTAGGGATAACTATGGGGCCCATAGACGGGGCGCCTTTTCTGGCTACATGCTTTTTAATATCTTCTTTAATGCAGCCCTGGCTGGGCCATTTCAATAAGTAAAATCACCCCCCCCAGTAGATTGTTGCAGAGACGCAGGCAGGCAAAGGGACTATTTTAACCTTCCGCCTCCCTGCGCTCTCTGTCTCCAGCCGGCAATTAGTTTATAGTTCCGGCTGAACAGAGAAAACACAGCAAGTGGGCGTGGCCCCACCCCTCCGCTCTACAGCAGACAGAGATGGGAATACAGCCAGAGACGAGAGTCACTCTGGTTACTGGAAGAGGCCCTGCCCCCCACGTGCACAGCAGTGAGGAGAAAGCTGCAACAGCGCGGGTAATTTGAATCAGCCAGCACAGACATGTCTTTGGTCCAGCTGGTCCGCCTCCTCCACGGAATGCCATTGCCAGCAGGTATTCTTTTATCTCACCCTCTGGCTACCTCCTGCCTGTCAGTGCTGCAGACACTACACTTCTCCTCCCCTCGTGCACACACTCTCCTGTCCCAGCACTGAGCTGAGCCTGAAATAGCTGTCAGCTCTTCTCTCTATTGTATTTCACACAACTCCCTATCTCCACTCTTTCCTGTCTGGAGAATTCTCACACTATTCATCCCTCTTTTTGTATTTTGTTTTAGTTTACAACAATGTATTGTTTGCACTTTCATGCTATGCAGTTTATTGTATTCCTGGTGTATGATTATAGCATTTGCACTTTTTATTGATGATTATTTTGTGCAGTTATTGTCACTGAATTGCAGCAAGTTCTATCCATTTAACACATCTATTTGTGTGGATGACCTACCTGCATTGCATTTATTTTTCTCTCCTCTTCTAATGATCATTAGCGATACAATTCTCCAGACGATCACCTAATCGCAATATCTTTTGATCGTTCGGTCCCACTAACGGAATGAAAGCTTCTATGCAATTTGATCAGATTAATGGAATAGATTCATTTTCTGGATCAATTTCATTGGTCTGATCAAATTGGTTAGCATCATTACTTCTGTTAGTGATCTTGAATGATTGTTTCCGATCGATATTACGATCGAATCAGATGGTCGATCATCTGGAGAATTGTATCGTTAATGGCCACCTTGACACTAACCTTCCCTCTTTACTCTGCCTAATACTAACATACTAACCTCTTTTGCCTATGTACATAAGACGTTTCAAAGTGTAAGCTCACTTATTAGATCACCCACCCTGCCTTACTTAGGCTTGTGTGAGCCCACCCTCCAGGTAATTGATATTAGCCCACCCTCCAGGTAATTGATATTAGGCCACCCGCCCTCCAGGTAATTGATATTAGGCCACCCACCCTCCGGGTAATTGATATTAGCCCACCCACCGGGTTATTGATATTAGCCCACCCACCCTCCAGGTAATTGACATTAGCCAACCCTCCAGGTAATTGATATTAGCCCACCCACCGGGTTATTGATATTAGCCCACCCTCCAGGTAATTGATATTAGCCCGCCCTCCAGGTAATTGATATTAGGCCACCCGCCCTCCAGGTAATTGATATTAGCCCACCCACCCTCCAGGTTATCGATATTAGCCCACCCACCGGGTTATTGACATTAGCCCACCCACCCTCCAGGTAATTGACATTAGCCCACCCTCCAGGTAATTGATATTAGCCCACCCACCGGGTTATTGACATTAGCCCATCCTCCAGGTAATTGATATTAGGCCACCCTCCAGGTAATTGACATTAGCCCAATGAATAATCCACCTTGGTGCTCAGATCCAGCTAACCTGATATAGGTAGCAAATGCCGGTGCTCTTTCTCTGCAGGTCCACCACTCCTGCCAAACGTACACTCCACCAATGTAGAAAAAGGCACTCCACAGGCTTCAAACTTGCGTTTGTGTTTATTGAGCAAGACACACTACATGTTACGAGTCAACTGACCCTTCCTCAAGTGTCCCGCCCACCACAACTACATCCCATTTCAAGGATTTCCCACAGGAAGTCCCACCTTAGTGCAATAACAAACAGGAAGTGAACATAAAAAGTATTATATACAACATTTCCTATACAGGGAACTACTATACCGTCTACCCTGCAATGATTAGTGGAGGGGTCATCATGAATCCCGCAGTACATATAATCCCACCTTTTATTCTTTCCTGTAATAGATCACAAAAAACATTTGTAACTGATTTGTTCATTTAAACCCCTAGGGGATACACAATCTAATTTACTGATCCACTCCACTTCTTTACGGAGTAGTAACTTCTCCCTATCACCTCCCGTCCTTAATGGAGGGACTGTGTCCAACACCATCCATCTTAATTGAGATACAGAATGTCCAGCCTGAACAAAATGTCGGCCAACAGGGACATTCTGCTTCTCTGGATGTTTCACACATTCACCAACACTTTGCTTGTGCTCTTGTATACGTGTCTTCACATTGCGAGTTGTCTCACCCACATACAGGAGCCCACATGGGCATTTTATAGCATATATAACATATGTAGTATTACAATTGAACCTCCCCCTAATCGGGATCCTTTGGCCTGTATGTGGGTGAGACACATACTCTCCTCGTATGATTGCAGAACAGCAATTGCAGGCACAGCACGGATGGGTACCTTTGCGACCCTGTTCACACTTCCCACCGGGGACTCTTTTGCACACTGAGTTGGCTATAGTCCTGCCTCTCCTATATGCAAACAACGGATAATCCTGGAACAGGGTCCCACACTCAGCGTCCTTTTGTAAAATGGGCCAAAATTTGCAGATGACCCCCCTAATTTTACGTGATAAATGACCATAATGAAGGACAAATGGCATTCGACCCTCTTTGTTGTGTCTACTGGGATTAGAACGTAGTAGAGACTCACGTTCAAGATCTCCCACCTCAGAACTAGTCTTTTCCAGAACGCTGCGTTCAAAACCCTTTTCAACAAAGTTATTAACCAATCGGGCAGCAGCCTCTCTGTACTCCGCATCTGTCGATGAAATTCTACGTGCTCGTAAGAATTGTCCCTTAGGGATACTCTTTTTCAATCTCTCATCGTGGAAACTATCCATCCGTAAGAGATTGTTCCTCTCTGTTGGTTTCCTAAACAATTTAGTGTGAAACTTCCCGTCGCATTTGCTAATGGTAACATCCAAATAATCAACGCTCACTGGCGAACATTCCGCCGTGAACTTGATAGTCGGGTGCATCAGATTAGCCTCATCAACCATCTTTCTGAACTCTGTCTCCGAACCGCGCCAAAGGATCAGCACGTCATCGACAAACCGGAAGTATCCAAAAAGCTGCTGCCGAAACTGGGGATTGTGCAAAAACATCCGATTCTCCAGATCAGCCACAAAGAGATTTGCAAAAGACGGGGCCACAGGGGACCCCATGCTCGTTCCTTGCGTTTGAACATAATATTTACCCCCAAACTGAAAGTAATTCTGCTTTAACACCAGTTCTAAACAATCCAATAAAAAATATATCTTATTGCGGTGCAAATTGGTATCCAGAAGCCGGTTCTCAATACATTCCATACCCTCAGCATGAGGGATGGATGTGAACAGACTCTGGATATCCAAAGTGCACAGCAACAAGTCATCAGGAACCTCATTGAATCCACTTAATCTGTTCAATAAATCCGTTGTGTCTTTTAAGCAGGTGGGGATTTCTACAGCAAGAGGTTGGAGATAGGAGTCTACATATTTAGACAGGGGATACAGTATTGAGTCCACACTGGAAACGATCGGTCGCCCTAATTGACATTAGCCCACCCTCCAGGTACTTGATATTAGCCCACCATCCGGGTAATTGATATAAGCCCACCCACCAGGTTATTGATATTAGCCCACCCACCGGGTTATTGATATTAGCCCACCCACCGGGTTATTGATATTAGCCCACCCACCGGGTAATTGATATTAGGCCACCCTCCAGGTAATTGATATTAGGCCACCCTCCAGGTAATTGATATTAGGCCACCCTCCAGGTAATTGATATTAGCCCACCCTCCAGGTAATTGATATTAAGCCACCCTCCAGGTAATTGATATTAGCCCACCCACCTGGTAATTGATATTAGCCCACCCACCTGGTAATTGACATTAGCCCACCCTCCGGGTAATTGATATTAGCCCACCCTCCGGGTAATTGATATTATCCCACCCACCGGGTTAATTGATATTAGCCCACCCTCCAGGTAATTGATATTAGCCCACCCACCTGGTAATTGATATTAGGCCACCCACCCTCCAGGTAATTGATATTAGGCCACCCACCCTCCAGGTAATTGATATTAGGCCACCCATCCACCAGGTAATTGATATTAGGCCACCCACCAGGTAATTGATTTTAGATTGACTGAGGCCTCCTTTCCACGAACTGTTGAGCTGTGTGCTCAGCAAGCAGTTACCAGACAGAAGTAAGCAGTTATCATGCAGCAACAAACAGTTACCAGGCAGCAGTAAGCAGTTGAGAGAGTTTGAGAGGCATTTCACTGCCTATCAGCAGTCCGTGGAAAGGAGGCCTTAGATTCTTAGATTTATTGACTTAGATTAATTGACATAGTCGTGTCACTGACTGTCCTCAGAGGAGCTCACAATCTAATCCATGTCATATGTATGGCAACTGGGACATTATATTAAAGGGGGACTCTATGCAAAGTTTTACTGGGTAGCAGTGTTTCTTAATTACAATGCTGCTAAGTTCATGTACATTTGGCCCTGTCCATGATACATCATGACCACGCCCACCTTCCGATGCATGGTCATGTTCCTTTTTTCACCGCAGTAATGGGATGTGTGGGCCCCAGGTTGAAATTTCTCTGGTGGGCCCCCAGGGTCCCAGTCCGACCCTGCTTGCTTGAAGCAGCTATATAGCTTCCTCATTCTTACAAAGTAGCACATTCAATGCTTGTGGGAATGGACAATCTTTGGACATCCCTGTTCTTGATTAGTGCCTAATAATAAGGAATAGTTGTTTCTAGTGCTATGCAATTACCCCTAAATTGAAATGACCAAGCAAGCACCCCCATCCTAGTTAATGTATTCAGAGGTCTTCTTGCACATTTACTTGCAACTTTAAGCCTCTCATTGGTTCTTGGCCAAGGCAGCTGTTTGGAAAATCTCTACTGAGAGTCTAGAATGTGTAAGGGGGGCCCTGATTAGCGCTCCCCCCCCCCATGCAACAGTTAGAGATCCGGACTACCAAATCATCTTATCCAATCCTTACCCCTCTGTACTGATCCATAAATTGCCCCCCATTCCCCCATAACTCTGCCCAGAGCTCTAAGCCAAGAAGGGAATTATCCACGTATACATGCAATTAGAGTCAAACAACGCTGCTTGTGGTAGAATTAATTATCTGTAATTTTCTTGGGGTTCATTTCCCTGGTCCTCATCTTGATCAGCTGCTTTGTTTGCAAAGCTGGTTTGGTCTTACTGTAGCTCCAATGGGGAGGTGGTGCTTTAGAAGGAGGTGGAGGCTTTGTCACTGTTCCTAGCAATGCATCACCGCTCACTGCTAATGGCTGTAGTGAGTAAATCAAGTTAGGGAGATCCTGCGTGCTTTGGGGTTATCCCTCTGCTCGTTATCAGCTCATAGCCATGGGGTAGGGCTGGCATAGCTCCAGAGGGGGGCAGGGGAAACCTGAAAAAAGAAAGAAAATGAACACATTGGAGTTGCAGGATGGTTTATTTCACATGAGAAGCGCACAGCTCCACTGAGCATCAATAAACGCCTGCTGTGTGCAGGTCTCCTGCTGCTCCTTAAGCCACTCATGAGAGGCGACGGAGCAGCTTTTATGAATCAATTGGTAATACCAAAAGAGTTATTCGATGTACACTTTACACATGTGTTAATTGAAGTGCCTAATTAGGTGCTAAATTAACGCTAAATTTTTCCCATGGCTGCTAATTGTTTTTTTTATATGTTCTTTTATTTTGAGATAAAGTGAACTCAGTAAAATCTCCAAAAATGAGATAAAACAGGATCTAGAGGCACTGAAAATGTGTGTTGTTTTAATCAGTTCTAAGTCAGGTGAAAAGTGGCAAGTCACAGTGCTGCACAATGAGACTGTCATTGCATTGACATTGATTACATCACTGGAGCATGTTGTCAGGCAGCAGGGGCTCGAATGGGAGGTCTTTAATAAGATCCCAGCAGGGAAGAGCACAAGGAGGACATTAATATTGTGGTGATTCTAAACCATTGACCAGTGAGCAGGCTGCAAACCTATTGGGGACATTACATCATTATCTGGTTACAGGGACAATGTTTCCTTTAAAACACTGCAAATATCTCAAACAGCAATATGTAAAATAATTTACAAACTACAATCATATAGTATGCAAGTACAGCCTAATATATATACTGTATTTTATATAACCAACATTTTACTGTGACCTAAACTATCCCTACCCTCACACAGAACCCACTCAGGGCCGGTTCTCTCATGGTAATCGCAAGGGGAAACATTTGCATCAGGTGCAGAGATTACAGGGGCAGCATGTTTGTACTGTGTTTACACTAAGAGCATGCAGTCAGTGTAGGAGGAGAATCAAGAGGAGAGCGAGGTGAAGGAAAAGCAGATTGTTGTGCAGTGTGAGGAGTCTGACAGTGAGTGAGGAGTGGGGAGGCAGGAGAGCAGCAGTGTTTCATTTCACTTGCACAGCAGAAGGGAGGAGGTGGCACTGCTGTACTGACGGAAGAGGGATGGAGGACGACTAACTGGCTGAGGGTGAGCAGACTTGCATCCAGCCAGCCAGCCAGTGTGCTATTGTGGAGAGCTGCAGCATGTCATGAGAGAACATTAAATGAAGCAGAGTAAGTTGTCGGATGCTGTGCGATCATTCCATATGGGAGGGAGGGCATCCTTACAAGTTTGCCTTAGGCAGCAAAAAGTCTTGCTCCCTCTACTGATGCATAACCCTTAACCCTCCCTCTACCAATTCCTAATGCCTTTTGATGACTAACTATTACCCCACACCCCATGGAGCCTAACTCTTAAACTCCCCTCTCTGTTGTAAAGCCAGCAGCAATGAGCAGAAATTTGGGCTCCCAGAAGCACCTGACAAAATAACCAGTAGCCCCGGTGCCCGCTATTTTATCGAGCACCTTCAGGCACCCAAATTTCCATGTATTGCCACTTTTTGCGGATTTTATAATTGTCATGAATGATGATGACACCATTTTTTCCAGAGTGCCTCTGGCTTCCATTTTACTGGTTTCAGACAGAGGTACCCGCAGTATTAAGTAACTAGTGGTTCCCCAAAGTATTAGGTAACTAGAGGTGTCGCCGGCTGAAGGTAGATCTGGTCAGTGGAATGCCAACCATTACTGGTGGTCAAAAATAAAAACAAAAAGGAAGAATGATTGCGGAATTTCTGAGGAAATGAATATTTTAATATGTATTTATTTTTCCAGATCCTTAAAGAGAAACTCCAGTAAAAAAAAATGTAATAAAAATGTGCTTCGTTTTTACAATAATTATGTATAAATGATTTATTCAGTGTGTGCGCAATGTAAAATCTTTCCTCCACCTGATTTACATGCTGACATTAATCACATGGTGACATTTTTACTGCTGGTAGGTGATGTCAGTGGAAGGAGATGCTGCTTGCTTTGGCAGTTGGAAACAGCTGTAAACAGTAAAACAGCTGTTATTTCCCACAATGCAATAAGGTTCCAAAACAGGAAACTGTCAGGACCATGGTCCTGACATCACACTGTGGGAGGGGTTTCACCACAATATCAGCCATACAGAGCCCCCTGATGGTCCGTTTGAGAAAATGAACAAATTTCTAATGGGAAAGGGGGTATCAGCTACTGATTGGGATGTAGTTCAATTCTTGGTCGTGGTTTCTCTTTAAGTATACAAGGATGGAAAGTTGTTGTGGGTACCTGGAAGGATAAAATGTGAGTCTTCCATGTTTTGGGGGGAGGGGGAGTGAAAGGATATAGGATTCATTTCCCTGCAACATCAGTAGGATCACCTTATCTTTAAAGGACTCAGGTTTAATGTCAACCAATAAGCAGTTTGTGCATCAATCGGACTATCCGCTCAGTTATATATTTTTTTCTTTTCATTGTGTTTTGTTGATATGTTCCGGTGTTCAGATCTTGATATTCACCAGAATGTGTGGAGGATAGCAATAAGAAATGCATCCAGAACAAACAACAGTGACCCTTAGCAGTCAGTCCTCTCCACTCTGCTGCACAGCCGAAATCCGCTGTCCCCTGAGATTTCATGTGTATGAAGATAAACCATGCTAGTACTGGACTGGCATTAAATAACACAGCCTGAGCCTATCTGTCAGCCATCTCTCCGACAAGCTGGATGCTTTCAGCTGATTCTAGTCACAGATGTTTCAATATGGATTTTTCCCGAGTAACGCCGTACTGTGCTTGGAAAATATTGCTAAGACGCATTTCCATATTTTCAATTTTTCTCTTACATCTTGTTGTTACATTTTTCCCTTTTTTCTCATGGTGTGTTTTTTTTTGTGTTTCTGTTCTTCTCTCACCTCCTATCTGCCTCTTCCCTTCTCTCACATATTTCTCTTGCTTTCATATGTACAACAGCACTGCCCACTCCAGTATTTAATTTTTTGCGTACCTTGCTCTTCTGCTTTTTCTTTAGATATTTTTCTACCCCAGTTTTCATCTCCTCTTCTGCTTCTTCTATTCCTTCTCTCCTGTCCCCCCCCCCCCAAAAAAAAAATACAAATCATCTTCTCCTTTGTCTAAAGCCCCTCCCATCAGCTGTTCTACCTCCCCTTTCCTTTCCATAATTTCAAATTTTTTCCTCCCCTTTCCCCTTCATCTTCACCTTTCCTTTATCTCTCTCTTACCCTCCACTACTCTCTTTCCTTCCACTCTAACCCCCTTCTCACTCCTTATGACATTTTTGCAATTTTTCCTTAATTTTTTTCCTACCCAGTTTTCTTCTCTTCTCGCCCTTCTATTCATTTCCTCCTGTCCTGCCCTGCTCCCCCTCCCAAAACAAAAATCATCATTTCCTCTCCATAAAGCCCCTCCCATCCAATGTTCTACCTCCCCTTTACCTGCCCTCTTTTGTCCTATTTTCACTCCACTTTCCTCTTCATCTCCACTTCTCCTTTTTCTCTCCCCTACCCTCCACTTTTCTCTTCCTTTCCATTCCTCCCACTTACCACTCCATCGCTCTCCTTTCATCACCCTTCTATTCCTCAGCCCAACCCATCTTTTCTCCATATCACTCAAGCTATAAACAGATTTTGTTTTTTAACTTGCAAATCTTTACCAGCCCTAAAAATTGAAGACACACCTTCCACCACAATTATGCTCATATTCTTCTTATCACATTATGCATTAAAATACCACTGAGGAGAATAAAAAATTGAAAATAAAAAGATACAGTAACATAGTATAGTTGGGTGGAAAAAATACATTTGTCAATTGAGTTCAACCAGAAGGAATGGTACTAGCATAACAAATACTTGTAAGATGTCTAGTTGTCCCAGGATGAAGCGACTTTTTCCCATGTAGATGTCACCCACAGCAGGGTTTTCCAACTCCAATCCTCGAGGGCCTCAAACATTTCTGACACAGCTCAAATGAATTGATGGGACTGAATCATTAGAAGAGTGGTCCATCAAGCAGAACGGATTTCTCCACTTCTCAGTCCTTCCTAAGCACTGGCATGGCTATGGCCCTGGAGGACTGGAGTTGGACAACCCTGACTTACAGTATTATTAGTCTGATGGGTATGCATCTGCTTCTGGTTTTGGATCAGTACATTTCCTCATTGGGGATTCTCAAGATTTCCTATACAACTATACCAGGGCTGACCAAACTTGAAGTGGCCTATGCCACATGCTGCGGACCACAGGCCACATTCTTTATACCCCCCCCTTCCTTGCAGAGTTGCGATCGGGTAGAGACAGGGGGACTTAAAATTCACTGCATCCCTGAATCCAGTGTCGGGTCTCCATGGCAACAGGGCGTCACGTGACATGAAGTAGGGGCTTGCCAACGTATTACATGCTGGCACGTCCCAATGTTGTGTCATGTGATGCCCTGTTGCCATGGAGAAACAACGCTGCATTCCGGGGTTTGTGGTGAGTTTTAAGTCCCCCTGTTTCTGCCTGCTTGCAACTCTGCAGGAGTCTGGAGGGAGGAAGGGAGGGAGGAGAGGAATCCGGCCACCTGTTGTATCCAGTGATTTGCCCAGCGCTGAACTATGCCATCAGCCTTGAGGCATAGACATCAATGGATGGAAATAGATGACACCAGAGAGTTAAATAGACATCTAAATGCAGTATCCCGAACATTCAGGCTTCTGTGATTCAGCTTCACTGACAGAGATGCTCGCTAAATCGGCAACCAAGTTCGCCATGAAGCCTTGTTTGGCAAAATCAACAATTTTCTATATAACTGACAGTAAACAATATATTATCGAAGTTAGTACACATTTTTTTATGAATTTTAGCCCCAATATCAATATAAAGATGCGATTTACTGGTTCTTTCAGTTCAGTTTTTCACTTCAATTCATTTTACAATTATTTTTTATACTAGAATGTATAGAGATTTTTGCCGACAGACCTTGTAAGCTTGCCAAAGAAAAGTTTGCTCATCTCTAGTTGTTTTAATAAGCAACATTTTGTCTGTTTTAATGGAAGAATGGAAAATGGATACAAAACTGATGAAAAACTGATGGAACTGGATTCAAAAGAATACAAATTTGGCTTCCACTTTAATGTAAGCATTGAAACTGATTCAGCTAAATTTAATATGAACTTAAAGGAACACTATCGATGACCATGTTTTTTTTTTTTTTACAATTTAGATAGGACATGTTTGGAAATTGCTGCTAAGTTCTGGTGTATACATTTGAATCCTTATCTCTTTGTTTACTGTTATCTAATTCCTTTCACACTTCTCTGATGGCAGTCTTCTCTAATCTGACGCCAGACTGAGCCATGAGAGGAGGGTGAATTCCCTCACAGTGCATCTGTTAACCCTGTGTGTGCAGGGAGCTCAGTCCGAGACAGGCAGAACTTTCTCTCACAGAGAGCAGAGGAAATGTATCTTATGTGCAACATTATACATCTGCAAGTGTGTGTGTGTGTGTGCACACGCATGCATGGTACGCACACATGCCTGAAATCTGATACCTGACAGGCTTTTTATATAACTCTGCTTCAATATTACACTGTTCTTAGCATGTCAGACTGCAGGGATTTATACCTTTGCAAATGAGACATTCCAAACATAGCTAAAATCTACACACAATGAATTAAAGCTTTTGCCTCTTGTATTTAACAGGAAAAGTAGGAAAATGTCTACACAGCTACTTAGACATTATTTGTACTCTGTCCATTTTGAATACATGGGTAATGATAGTGTTCCTTTAACCGAGGCAAATTCAACCAACACTGAGGGAGAGATTTCAAAAGAATGAAGGAAACCTTGAGAATCCCCTACTCAAACATGTTGGTAATCCAACTGTTAGTTCCAAGCTGATTAATAATACATATTATATACCAGCACAAATTGATAGCTAGCGACATAATTATTAATATTATTTTTTTTTTATATAACACTATCATCTAACACAGGTATCTGCAATTTATTTCAAGGCAGGGCATATTAGACAAAATAATAATGAGTGAGCTTGCTATCTAAGTAGATGGGGTAGTGAGCAAGCTGAATATAGATTGTTGAAGAGTTCCACATTCAGGAGATAGATAATGGTCAGCTTGTGCTATCTGCTAACTAACATCTTCACCTGAAATAGTGAATTTTAAAGAGACTCTGTAACAAAAATGTCATCCTTTTTTTCTACTATTCTACAAGTTCCTAAACATATTCTAATGTGCTCTGGCTTACTGCAGCACTTTCTACTATCACTGTCTCTGTAATAAATCAACTTATCTTTCCCCTGTCAGATTTGTCGCCCTGTGTCTGGAAGGCTGACAACTCTTCAGTGTTGTTGATCTGTTATGCACACTCCCCCTCCACGCCCCCTCTGTGCACATTCCCGTGTGTGTTATTTACATTAGGCATCCTCTCTGCTCTCTTGTCAGTGAGAGAAGAGAGCTGCCTTTTACAAGCTGGATAAATCATCCTCTGTTAGGCTATGAAAGGAGCTGGGCTGTCACATACTGAGGGATTACAGACACTTGCACAGCTGTCTGCAGGAAGAAACAATCAGCCTGTCACTCTTCAGTGGATGAGAGCTGCAGGGAGAAGAAGATAAACACAAAAATGATCTCTTGAGATTCAAAAGGAAGGCTGTATACAGCCTGCTTGTGTATGGATGTATTTTCTATGTGTGGACATTACTGTAAATCAACCTACTTCCGGTTTTGGTGGCCATTTTGTTTGTCTATAAACAAACTTTTTAAAACTGTTTTTGACTACTTTACGATGGTGGGGAGCGACAAAATTGTGACAGAGGGTTGTAGGAGATGTCTTCTAACGCACTGGTATGTTTACTTTTGTGCAATTTTAAAAATACAGATTCTCTTTAAAGTTGTGGTTAAACAACTCAAGTTTGGGAGAGTGAGGAATATTTAGTAGGAGGGAGTTCCAGAGGAGGGGAGAGGCCTGTGGGAAATTTTGTACACGTGAGAGGGAAGAGGTGCATCTAGAGAAGGATAGATAAATGTGGTTAGTACAACATTGTTTGTGTTTTGGGTGGTACAGTAAAGATAATTAAAAGTTAGATGTTTTCAAACATGTTTTTTTTCTTAATTTTAGGTGTATGTGTGTTTGTATTTGAGTGTGTTTACATGTGTGTGTGCTTGCATGAGTGTGTGTGTTTGCGTGTGTGTGTTTGCATGTACATGTGTGTGTGTGTGTTTGCGTGTACACGTGTGTGTGTGTGTGTGTGTGTGTGTGTGTGTGTGTGTGTGTGTGTGTGTGTGTGTGTGTGTGTGTGTGTGTGTGTGTGTGTGTGTGTGTGTGTGTGCTTGCATGTGTGCGTGTGTGCTTGATCTATACTCTGCACCGGTGTCTGTTGTTTTCTATTTTCGAACATGTGGTGATATTTGTAAAATGAAATTTCAAAATTTAGCCAGGTGGAGGAATTACACTCAAGTCATTTTGAAATGTCAAATCGCAAAATATTTTGGCACATTATAGGATTTTGTAATACTGTTTGTTGATTTGAAAAACACCTTTCCTTTGCACAGAACTCTTCCCCAACAATCTACTTTTGATTATTTATCGGGTTATTTATGACAGGCCATAGACTGGGGCATTGCATAGGATAACTAGTGTCATCATTTTGACATAACACTATGGGTAATGCAGGAGTTTTGGCACCGGTGGGGCAAATCCTTCATCCTGCAGAAGAATTAAACTACAGCCTTTTTTCCTGCATCCTGTCTCCTTTGTGGCGCACGGCTGGATTTTTGTGCCTATAGGCCTAGTATGTTGTGGCTCCCCTACCATCCATGTGCAGCAGCGCCCCTCCCATTCCATGTGCAGCCCCCTCTTCCTTGTGCATCATCCATGTACTGTAGCCCTTCTCTTCATGGACAGCTCACTGGGGCACCAGTTTCCCTTTTTCCATGTGTTGTTCAATCTTTTTCAGCCTCCTTTTTTCTTATGTAGCAACTACTCTTTTATGCTCAGGTGCCCCCACCCAAGGCCCGGGCCTTTGTGTTCTTTCCTGAAATCTGGCCCTGGTGGCATAGGAAAGGTGGATGGAGCTTTCAAGTGCAGAAATAAGCAGAACTTGGTACTAACCTGTGGTTATTTTTAGTAATGGACGAGCAAAAATGTCACCTTCGGCCTTATAGTAAATGGGCTCCAATCTGGATTCTTGCAAAATTGGCATCCAGGTTTACCATGTGGCTGCGGTAGGCAGGAACAAGGATATTCCATGTGAACAATCATAAATGATCTCTTATGGATGTTAGAACATTCTTAGAATGTTCTTATGATACATTTTGCACTCAGGAAAAAGAAAAGGAGACTGAGAGCCCAATATGGGGTAGTATGTTTGTAAGTCACAAATCAACAAGTATATGACTTAGGGGAGTGATACTCACAAGAGTGGGTTACCGCACAGGTAACCACTGTATAGGTGGGTGGGGAGATTATGACTTGACCCCACTCAGGTTTAAGAAGTCGCTCTCTGTAGACAGGAAAAACGGGGTTACATCCCTCCACCTGGGGTGGACTAAACTATGGTGTAGAAGCTTGAACAGAGGCGCCAAAATAGGATAAAACCATGTTGAAATCCATTTAAAAAAGGAGGTAGTGGTGGATTTACCTCCTCAGTAGACCAAACAGACACAATTCTGTCATTTCATGCAACAAAAACATTTATTAGGTACTCCAAATTGCATAGCGTGTTGCAGGCACAATCCTGCTTCATCAGGCAAATCGAGGAGAACAACCTGGCTTTTTTCATCTGTCATTGATTACAGGAGAATGGTTCAAGGACCTTGTTTTTCCAGATTTTTGTATCGGGATATAAGTTTTATTGAGATTAGACAGAACTGTCACATGGCCCATTCAGACCCTGCTTGAATCCTGTCAGTACGTAATTGATACAGTCATTATTGTTGGTTAACCACTAGTGTAATCTGAGCCACACATTTTGTTTAAAGTGAACCTCCAGACTAAAAATGCACTCAGCAGCACTGAAAAGGCCTGATGTTTCTTTAACAGTTTCAAAGCATTAGAACTTTGTTTTTCTTATCTAAAACTCATTTTTAGCTGCACATAAGAAAACTGCCCAGGCATTTTTCCCCTGATGCTGTGCAAAGCATGATGGGATTTCTGATATTATTGTTCTCGTTCTGCTGTTTTGGTGCATTTTTTTTTTAATTTGAGATTTGAAGCTTAGTGTGCGCAGCTGGGAGGGGTGATCAGGACACAGGACAGTTGGAACTGTGTCATATGCTCCATGACACCTCCTTTCAACCAAAAAGATGGCTGCCCCCATGGACAAGATGGCTGCCCCCATGAAATCACAAACATTTGCCTGTTCTTTTAAAACAGAGTGAGTAAGAGATTTTATTACCTATCTATTTTAATTAATATAGCTAATGTAACTGAATGACAATGTGTTTGTTTAGGCTGGAGGTTCCCTTTATGGTGACTACCCCACGTGCATGTACTTGCAGTGTGAGGTACTAGTTAATTGAACACCATTGCCTGTTTGGCGCAGAGGCATGCTACTACTCCTTTAGCAAATGCTGAGTTAGGCGTAAGGATTGGCCTCTGCCCCATAAATAAATATATTTTTTTATAATTTCACTAATCTACCACTTTGGTTAGTTGTGGAGCAGATTCCCAAAAAGTGTATTTAGATACGTCCCCATTGGATAGTGGTGGTGCCTCCGTGTGGAATGTGGCTGTTAATGCAATTTATGAGTGCTGAGACATCTTCAGTGATTTACTAGGTGCTTGGAAAACATTGAATTGAGGGTTATCCTCAATTGAACCAAAATCTGGTTCTAGTTGTATCTATATGGATGCATGCAACTACTGGTGAATTCATTGAATTTACTTCATTTCTATGTGTATGTGACCTCTGAATTTTCATATGAGAGAAAAAATAAACTACTGGCAGTTGAACAGCATATACTGGTTACTAGTAGTGTGTGGTGTTTTTTCTATGGTTTGATGGCCAGTGCTTGCTAGTACCTGCCTGTGGTTGCATAACTCGATATACCGTATATACTCGCATGCAAGCCGACTCGCATGTAAGCCGACCCCCTAACTTTTACCTTAAAAAACATGAAAAAATGATTGACCCTCATGTAAGCCGAAGCCCTGGGGGGAGCAGAGCAGGAGCAATGAATGGAGAAAATGTGTCACGATCTGTTCCTGCTGGTGACATTTGTGAACTGTATGGACTTCCTCTGTTCACCAGCAGATGTCCCCTCTCATTTCAAGAACATTTTACATTCCTCCTGAAGTTCCCTCTGCCCACCAGCAGAGGTCTCTGTATTCAAGAACTGTGTCTCTGCAGCCTTGGAAGAGGTCACATGACCATCCTGCAGAGTATATAAGTCCAGCTACAACAGAACACTGTTGCTAGTTCATTGATGTGGATAGCCCAAGAGCCTGTGTCCTGGTCACTGCTCCTGATCCCTGTTTCCTGATCCCTGTTTCCTGATCCCTGTTTCCTGATCCCTGTTTCCTGATCCCTGTTTCCTGATCCCTGTTTCCTGATCCCTGTTTCCTGATCCCTGTTTCCTGATCCCTGTTTCCTGATCCCTGTTTCCTGATCCCTGTTTCCTGATCCCTGTTTCCTGATCCCTGTTTCCTGATCCCTGTTTCCTGATCCCTGTTTCCTGATCCCTGTTTCCTGATCCCTGTTACCTGATCTCTGTTACCTGATCCCTGTTACCTGATTGTTTGACTTCCTGGTGTATGATTTTGGCTTGCTTGACTATTCTGTTGTTTATCGATTGTATCTGCTTGACTTCCTGGTATCTGATCTCGGCTTGTATGACGTTCCAATTGCCTGCTGCATTATGTTCTATGCCTGAATGTATATTATTGTATATATTAGTTAGTTAGCTTAGTTTAGAAAAGGTCCGGGGTTCACTGTGTGCACACTGTATATATTATATTTGGGTTGTTGTATGTCTGATTGCAAGACATTTGCCTACAATCGTATTGCCAGTTGTTTGCAGTCGCATTGCTATTTTGTACACTTGCTTGAATACGCTTGTATGTATGTTCATACGCCGATTGCATTTTCACCTGTATACATCTGGCACTTGGTAAATAAACCTTTACTTTATTTCACCTTATCCCTGGTTTGGTCTTCAGTATTTCTACATTAAGTGACATTCTGCATTCAGTGCAAATCTGCATGCATGAGATCCACATTTACAATTTACTAATTCAAAGGCAGAGGTCTGCAGCCTCTAGGTCTAAGCGTAGTAGGATAACATCACATCTCACATAAATGGTGGCCAAAGACAGTGTAAACAAAGTACAATACAGTGAGTGGGAGCATATAAAAAGCATGTATATCATGCTGCATATAATTGTACAAAACAATGCTATATACAATGGGCTCTATTCTCAATGAGTTACCGCATGAGTTAAATTAGGTAGTGATAAACACCGACCAAAATATCTCCATTTTCAAATTCACAATTTTTTTTTACCTCATGCGGTAAAAGTGAGGTAAAAGTGTGGTAATTACCTCAAATTTATCTCCAATTTGAGATTCTCAATTGAAAAGTTGGTGTTAATTAAGGATGTTTTTATCACCTACAAATGGTAGGTGATAATTATCACTTCTCTGCTTTTGGCCTTCAGGATGGAGCCTATTGAGCTTTGTTTGCTCGAGTTTATGTCAGTTTTACATAGAAGGCAGAAAAGACGAGTGTGTCTAATCTCAAGGCGCACTTTCCGACCTCGTACAGTCTTTTAGATGATTTAATAGATGCCGAGGAGGAAATTCTTCTCTGCTCTAAAAGATAAGCAACAGCATAATTACCTTTAAAGAAAAACATTTCTTTGTTACAGCTGATACAAATCCAGCAAACAATCTCCAGTGTATGTACTTCCTGCTTTCATGGAAGCAGACATGGGGTTAACATCCTGTGTTTACACATTAGCTGCTCTGCTGAGGCAGCCAGCTGGCAAAGCTGAGAGGTCAAATTACAGTTGTGATTATTCACAGATGAGGGGGAAGGACAGGCTAAATTATATACATACAGGGTGCATTTATATATGTTTTCCTTCTGTCCTGTGCAAGAGTTGAGGTCCCACTTTAAACGTGACAGGCTTTCCTGGGTCATCTCTGTGTAATGGGTGGCAAGTATATGGGCTGCCCTACAGTGGTCAAAAAAGCTTTATTTCCGTACCTATTACTGACAGTTTTATCACCTGTTTTATCACCTGTTTTACCGCACTTTTATCAAACATTTATCACACTTGGTACATTTTTAGTGAATACTCACTTTTTTCACTATTTTTAGTGAATTATAACTGGAGGTAATTTTTCACCCAAAAAAGAGTTACCGCACATGGTTTTGTGAATAGAGCCCAATGTGCAATTAGATAAGCCATGAGGGGGAATCCTATATCCCTAAAGTGCAGCTAATGATATATTACTAAGGTCCAATACTTAGAGAGATGCCAGCGTAAAGTGAGCAGTGAAGACTGTCAGGGGCAGAACTCTGCCGGATACCTGCTTTGCCGCTGTGCGCTGATGTGTGTGTGAGACTGCCGCAGCCACCCAGAAAACCATGCCTGCAGCGATGTTTCACCAGCTGATCGGGCCGAAGGAGAGCAGGCAGCTGAGAGATCGGATGTGGAGGGCGGAGAGTATAGCTGCAGCCGCTGGATGTCCGCGACGAGCAGGAGCGATGGACGACCGCACAGAGTAGAAACGCAGCAGGAGCGCTCTTCCGTGTTCATAATCTCGCGCTTCCTGCTGTGTCTGCACCTTGTAAACCCATTGGCTGGTAATAGCTGGTAAAAGCCAATGGGCTTACAAGGTGCAGACACAGCAGGAAGCGCGAGATTATGAGCACGGAAGAGCACTCCTGATGTTTCTACTCTGTGTGTGCTGTGTGGTCATCCATCGCTCCTGCTCGCCGCGGACATCCAGCTATCCTGCAGCTATACTCTCCGCCCTCCGCATCCGGTCTCTCAGCTGCCCGCTCTCCTTTGGCCCGATCAGCTGGTGAAACAGGACATGGGCACAAAAAATAAGTGACTCGCATGCAAGCCAAGACCCCCACTTTTGGGCCACTTTTTGGGGGTCAAAAATTCGGCTTGCATGCGAGTATATACGGTACATTAATTGTTTTTTGTTTAAAAAATTTAAAAAGTTAGTAAAAAATGAAAATTGAATTATTATTATTATTATTATTATTATTATTATTATTATTATTATTATTTAGTTCTTGCATAGCGCCAACATCGTTTGTAGGGTTGTACAGAGTATATTGTCTTGTCACTTAACTGTCCTTCAGAGGGGCTCACAATCTTATGTCTATGGATGTATCGTAGTCTAGGGCCAATTTAGGGGGGAGCCAATTGACTTATCTGTATGTTTTTTGGTATGTGGGAGGAAACCGGAGTGCCCAGAGGAATCATTGCCCATCTCTGCTTTCTATCTCCAGAAGCTATCATTACTTAGCTATAAGTAGAGATGGCTCCAACAGTTCACGTAGCCTGCACCATTTTCAGGCGATTTCCCGGCGATCGCGTTTTAGTGCTATAGAAACGCGATCGCTAAAAAATTGCCAGGTGTGAATGGTGATTTTTGGGCGTTAATCGACAAACGCCAGATCAAAACGCTAGCAAGTGTGAATGGGCCTTAAAGTCATTTTAGGAGGCCGTACACCCTCCTGATTTAAGTCGCTGAAGTGGCCGTCTGGCAGATAATGTTCGCCTCAGAACGATAATTAGGCATGTGTATGGCTGCCCCCGACCCGAATTCAATCCACCTAGTGGCTCTACTACCCCCCTGTGATGCTGATTCCCTGCCGATCCCATTGTCCATGCTGCTCCCCCACTTGCACGTCGCTTGTCGTCCTTCCATCTCCCCCCTGCATAGCAACACAGCGCATCGTCAGCTACATAGCGGACTGTGTGTGCGGCCCAGCGATGTCGCCCAATGGGATCTGGTCCTGAACCCTGATTGGCAACATCTGTCACAGGTGTGTATGCACCTTAAAGGGAACCTAAACTGAGAGGAATATGGATTTTTCATTTTAGGGCCCATTCACACTAGAGCGTTTTGCAGCGATTTCGGCAAAACCCTCAAATGCTAGCGCTTTTTAAAAGCGCTAGTGTAATGAAACCCTATGGGCCCATTCTTACTTGGGCGATTTGCGCTAATGGGTGCAAATCTGCCGAAACCGCTAGTCGCAAACGCGTAGCCTGCACCATTTTCAGGCGATTTCCTGGCGATCGCGTTTCAGTGTTATAGAAGCGCAAAACGCGATCGTGGGGAAATCCATGCACTGTCCAGTGATTTTTTTTTTTTTTTCTGCATGAAATCGTGGAAAAATCACTCCTGCAAAACTCCGGCAAAAATTGCCGGCATTTTGCGCTTTTAAGTTTGAATGGGCCCTCTAACAATAGCAAGAATGTAGCTAATCCAGTCTGATTTCAGTCAGAGCACCTGATCTGCATGCTTGTTCAGGGTCTATGGCTAAAAGTATTAGAGGCAGAGGATCAGCAAGACTGCCAGGCAACAGGTATTATTTTAAAAGGAAAAATCCATTTCCTTCTCAGTTTAGGTTCCCTTTAAAGCAGACCTGAACTCAGAACTTCTTCTCTGCTTTAAAAGATAAGAACAGCATAATGAAAAACATTTCTTTGTTACAGCTGATAGAAATCCTGCTATAACTCTGCAGTGTGTCTACTTCCTGCTTTTAAGGAAGAAGACATATTGTTATCCACTTAAGCACCAGCAGTCTCTGCCCATTTAAGGACCAGAGACCGTTGGTACAGAAACGGCGAAATCCCGATGAATCGCTGCACATACCCGCCGCAACCGCCATCAATGCCGCACGTCGAGAACTTGGGCCACCCACTCTGCCATCTCCATGACACCAGAGTTCCTGTGAGCCAGTCAGGAGCCACTTTCATTGGCTTCTGACCATGTCTATCAATGTAAGCCAATGGGAGCTGCTTACATTGAAAGACGGAGCCAGTAACCAATGAAATTGGCTCCTGATCCGCTCTCAGGGCTCTGCCGTTATAAAGACAGGCAGAGCAAGTGAGCTGCAATGGGAGACGGCAGGGATTCAATGGAGAGATAGGCGGGAGCGATGAAAACAGCGGTAAATTAAAATCTACACTTGGCAGCCAGATATCAAAACAAGGCGTAGATTTCAATTACGGCGGTCCGGAAGTAGTTAACATCCCATGCTTACCAATTAGCTCTCTGCCGAGGCAGCCAGCTGATACAGCTGAGGGATCAAATTACAGTTGTGATTAGACACAGATGAGGGGGAATTAGACAGACTAAACTCTAAATACATACAGGGTGCATTTCTCTGTTTTCCTTCAGTCCTGTGCAAGAGTTCAGGTCCACTTTAAAGCATATTTACACTTCCATTATACTAATTGATAAGATTGCTAGTTGCACTTGCAGGAGATTTTTTTCAGATTGTCTTTTAATGAACTAATTACATTAACTGCTGTTCAAAATACTGCAATGTTTACACATATTTGTATAGCTTAACGCAAACTGATCATTTCAGTAATTTGATCAACAGCAATTTGATCAATTAGCTCCTGCTATTTCTTTTATGCTGTGTTTAATTCTTTATACAATAGATGAAATTTGAGTTTCATCTGACATCACTTATTACATGGTACTATTCTTTTACATTTTATAAATTTCCATACTATCCCTATATCATAAAAAGTAGTGGTTGAAAAGTACAAATTTATACTCATCACAGTAAATAAAGGCTCGTCCACACTGGAGGCACTTTGTGATTTTTTTTTTTTTTTTTTTAAGCGCTGGCGATTTTTCAAAATCGCCCTGAAAGCACTTGTGCAATGATTCCCTATGAGAGAATTCACATCTGAGCGGTTCGTTGCCGATCCGCTCAGAAAAGCGGTGCATGCACCATTTTTGAGGTGATTTTGCCTCAATGGAAGGTATGGGAAAAACGCTAAACGCTCACAAAATCGCTTTGTGCAGCGATTGCATTCGCGTTTTTAGGAATAAATTCATTGTATTTATTTTTTTTCTGGGTCAAAGAGTTCACTTCCTGACTTGCGCTCTGGAAAAGCGCTGAGAAAAGCGCTTTTCACAAAAACGCCCACCCATGTGCCTGAAATCGGAAAAAAAAAATTGCGTCAAAAGAAGCCCAATGTGAACGCTAACGCTATCAGAATGCAATGTGAATGAGGCCTTACAGACTAATGCTACGTACACACTTGCGATAACGATCGTTCGCTAGGAACGATAATTGAAAGACGGACGATACGGCAACGATAGGAATGCAACGATGGGATGCAGCGATCATCATACACATTGTAACGATCGTTCTCGCAGAAAAGAACGATCAGAAGGAAATGTTGCGTACATACTTATATAAAATAAAAAAAACCCACTGACATGGAGTTACAATAGATACAAATATATGATTGTTAACTTGAAAACAAAGTTTAATTGAAATGAGCAATGTAACAATCTTTACGGCCGTGCTACAAAGGAAGTACTGAAGCTGGGCAGAATTCAACGCAGGCACATTGGCCCTTGTAACGATCGTTCTCGGTCGATGTCTGTACACACTATAGTTTTGTAATGATTGTCGGTAGATACGATCTGTCAGGTTGGATATTTCCGTCGTTCTTTTGTCGTTCGTGTTAATGATAGTTGGGTAAAGTTTTTTTGTTTTTTTTTTTCCCCGATTGTCGGCGGAACGATCGTTAATTAGCTGTTTCAAACGACCATAGTCGCCAGTGTGTACGCAGCATAATGCTACATTCACACTTGAAAGATAGACCAATTTTACCCCCTTCCATGTGGTATGAGAGCCATACTCTACACAGTCTATTCTATGGAGCTGAACTCCCCAACAGGTAAAAATCTTTGCAAGATGCTGCATACAAAGATGCTGTACACATTCAAAAGATCAGTATCTGCAAAAGATCTGTTTCTGCCAAAGATCCGTTCCTGCAAAAATGCATTCATAGTCTATGAAATCTGCAGATCCTCATACACACCTTGTTTAATAGACATTCATCTGCAGATAATCTGCAGATCAAATCCACCAGGATGGATTTTCAGATCTGCAGATGATTGTCTGATCTGCAGATGAATGTCAGTTTAATAAGGTGTTTATGAGGATCTGCAGATATCAGACTATGAATGCAATTTGCAGGAACGGATCTTTGGCAGAAACAGATCTTTTGCAGATACTGATCTTTTGAATGTGTACAGCATCTTTGTTGTGCAGCATCTTGCAAAGATTTTTACCTGATGGGGAGTTCAGCTGCATAAAATAGACTGTGTAGAGTATGGCTCTCATACTACATGGAAGGTGGTAAAATGTGTCTGATATCCTTCATTTATCTTTCAAGTGTGTACACATAGTGTTGGGCGAACACCTAGATGTTCGGGTTCGAGAACGTTCGCCGAACATCGCCGCGATGTTCGGGTGTTCGCGCCGAACTCCGAACATAATGGAAGTCAATGGGGACCTGAACTTTCGTGCTTTGTAAAGCTTCCTTACATGCTACATACCCCAAATTAGCAGGGTATGTGCACCTTGGGAGTGGGTACAAGAGGGAAAAAATATTTGAAAAAGAGCTTATAGTTTTTGAGAAAACTAATTGTAAAGTTTTAAAGGAAAAACTGTCTTTTAAATGCGGAAAATGTCATGTTTCTTTGCACAGGTAACATGCTTTTTACCGCCATGCAGTCATAAACAGGGACCGGTAACGCTGACCCAGCAGCAGCACCAGCACACGTGATGGAACAGGAGGAGGCGCAGAAGGAGAAGGCCACGCTTTGAGACACAACAACCCAGGCCTTGCATGAGGACAAGAAGCGTGCGGATAGCATGCTTTTTACCGCCATGCAGTCATAATTGAAATAAAGAGAAGAGGTTCCATAAACAGGGACGGGTAACGCTAACCCAGCAGCAGCAGCAGCACACGTGATGGAACAGGAGGAGGCGCAGGAGGAGAATGCCACACTTTGAGACACAACAACCCAGGCCTTGCATGAGGACAAGAAGCGTGCGGATAGCATGCTTTTTACCGCCATGCAGTCATAAATGAAATAAAGAGAAGAGGTTCCATAAACAGGGACGGGTAACGCTAACCCAGCAGCAGCAGCAGCACACGTGATGGAACAGGAGGAGGCGCAGGAGGAGAAGGCCACGCTTTGAGACACAACAACCCAGGCCTTGCATGAGGACAAGACGCGTGCGGATAGCATGCTTTTTACCGCCATGCAGTCATAAATGAAATAAAGAGAAGAGGGTCCATAAACAGGGACCGGCAACGCTAACCCAGCAGCAGCAGCACACGTGATGGAACAGGAGCAGGCGCAGGAGGAGAAGGCCACGCTTTTTGAGACACAACAACCCAGGCCTTGCATGAGGACAAAAAGCGTGCGGATATAGCAGCAATGCTTTTTGCCGCCATGCAGTCATAAATGTAATACAGATGAGAGGTTCAATAAACAGGGACCGGAAACGCTAAACCATCCCAGATGTTCATTGGTCATGTTACTTGGTTGGGGTCCTGGAGTGTTGCGTAGTCGTTTCCAATCCAGGATTGATTCATTTTAATTTGAGTCAGACGGTCTGCATTTTCTGTGGAGAGGCGGATACGCCGATCTGTGACGATGCCTCCGGCAGCACTGAAACAGCGTTCCGACATAACGCTGGCTGCCGGGCAAGCCAGCACCTCTATTGCGTACATTGCCAGTTCGTGTCAGGTGTCTAGCTTCAATACCCAATAGTTGAAGGGTGCAGATGGATTGTTCGACACAGCTACGTCATCTGACATGTAGTCCTTGACCATCTTCTCCAGGCGATCGGTGTTGGAGGTTGATCTGCACGCTTGCTGTTCAGTGGGCTGCAGCTGCATGGGTGTCAGAAAATTTTCCCACTCCAAGGACACTGCCGATACCATTCCCTTTTGGGCACTAGCTGCGGCTTGTGTTGTTTGCTGCCCTCCTGGTCGTCCTGGGTTTGCGGAAGTCAGTCTGTCGGCGTACAACTGGCTAGAGGAGGGGGAGGATGTCAATCTCCTCTCTAAAGTCTCCACAAGGGCCTGCTGGTATTCTTCCATTTTGACCTGTCTGACTCTTTCTTCAAGCAGTTTTGGAACATTGTGTTTGTACCGTGGATCCAGAAGGGTATAAACCCAGTAATTGGTGTTGTCCAGAATGCGCACAATGCGTGGGTCGCGTTCAATGCAGTCTAGCATGAATTGAGCCATGTGTGCCAGAGTCCTGCCAGAATCCTCATCATCCTCTTGTGAGCGTTGTGATAGTTGTTGTGATGCATCATAGTCGTCACCTTCTTCCTGGTCTGCTTCTGCTGACCATTCGCGCTGAATTGTGGAAGTCCAACGTGCACCGCTCTGGCCCTCGTCAGTGGTGGCAGGAAATTCCTGCTCCAACTCCAGCTGTTCCTCCTCCTCTTCTTCGTCATTGCTGCTGGGGCCAGCGTTTCCTGAGGCGGATGGCCTGATGTTGGTACCATCACGCTGATTGTTTTCTCCTTCAGATTCCCCCAGTTGCATCATGACAGCTGTTTCCTTGATTTTCAACATTGACCTCTTCAGTAAACACAGCAGTGGTATGGTAATGCTGACTGAAGAGTTGTCACTGCTCACAAGCAACGTGAATTGCTCAAAATTTTGGAGGACTTGGCAGAGGTCCAACATGTTGGCCCAATCGGATCCACAGAAGCTTGGCAGCTGGCCGGATGCGCCTCGGTACTGCACCGTCATGTACTGGACCACTGCACTCTTCTGCTCGCAAAAGCGGGCTAGCATGTGCAGCGTAGAATTCCAGCGCGTAGGGACATCACACAGCAAGCGATGGTGGGGGAGATTGAAGCGCTCCTGCATCTTGGCGAGTGCCCCAGAAGCAGTACTTGAATTTCTACAATGTTTGGCCACTCGTCGCACCTTCAACAGAAGATCGGCCACGCCTGGGTATGTCTTCAGGAACCGCTGAACTACTAGGTTCATCACGTGCGCCAGGCAAGGGATGTGTGTCAGCTTAGCCAACCTTAAAACGCGAATGAGATTACTCCCATTATCACACACAACCATGCCCGGTTTCAGGTCCAGCGGTGCCAGCCACAAATCCGTCTGTTCCTTTATTCCCCTCCAAATTTCCTCCCCTGTGTGCTGCTTATCCCCAAGGCAGATCAGCTTCAGCAACGCTTGCTGACGCATGCCAACAGCTGTGCTGCACTGCTTCCACGATCCTACTGCTGCTGGTGCTGGGTTAGCGTTTCCGGATGAGGTACAGCTTTGAGATGCGTTGGAGGAGAAGGAGTCAGAGAGGTAGCTGCTGCTGTTGTTATCCAGTGGGAGGGACGGCGGTGCAGCTGTTTGCGGCATGGGCAACACCCGCGCCGTAGCAGGTGAGGAATCGCTGCCAAGCTCCACAAGGTTCACCCAGTGCGCGGTAAGGGAGATGTATCGACCCTGGCCGAACGCACTCGTCCAGGTGTCAGTGGTGAGGTGAACCTTGCAGGCAACGGCATTCTTCAAGCTTCGGGTTATTTTGCTGACCACGTGCTCATGCAACTCAGGCACTGCAGAGCGCGCAAAGTGGTAGCGGCTGGGAACCACGTAACGTGGGATGGCCACTGACATCATGCCCTTGAAGCTGTTTGTCTCCACCACTCGATATGGCAGCATTTCGCAGGCCAGAAGCTTGGCTATGCTGGCTGTTACTGCCACGGCCCGGGGGTCATTTGCTGGCAATTTCCTCTTGCGCTCAAACATCTCCGAGACAGACAACTGAACCGTAGGGCTGCACACTGAAGGGCTGTTGGTTATTGTGTTTGATGAAGACTGGTAGACCTCAAGAGCACTACTCCGGAAAGTGACAGTGTCAGCGTCGTCTGATGTTTGTGAATGTTGTGAACCACGCAATGGCTGGGCTACTGCTGCTGCTGACGCGGGTCTGGTGGTGAGTCTGGTGAACCCAAGGGAGGCAGTGTTGCTGGTACCCTGTCCTGTCGAGTTTGCTCACAGAGTGGGATGTTTGGATAGCATGTGGCGGCTCATGCTGGTGGTGGAGAGGTTGTTAATACTTTTCCCCCTGCTCAGGCGGGTCTTGCACACCTTGCAAATCGCCATGGTAACATCCTCAGTGCAGTCTTCAAAGAAATCCCAGACTTTGGAGCACCTGCCTTGCTGGCGATTTCTGTTTGCGCCTCTTTTGCCTCTCACTTGAACTTCCACGCTTGTGGTGCCTGAAATTTCGCGCCGCCTACCTTGTGGCACAAGGCGAACTCGTGCAGCAGTGGGTTCTTCAACAGACTCATCTGTGCTGCTGCTACGACGGCGATGTTCTCGTTCACAAACAAAATCTGGGTCTCTGTCCACATTGTCCATACCCTCCTCTTCCATCTCCTCAAACTCGTCATATGTCATTGTGGGGGGCCGCCGCCGTGGAGTAGAGCTCCCCAGAACAACCTCTGCGCAGCTCACTCCAACGTCGTCTTCCAGAGCTTCTCGGCTGACCTCCTGCAATTGCAACCCCTCCTGCCCAACTTGCTCTGGGATTTGGGTTTCAAAGTCCTCGGACTCTCCTTGTTGTATTTCAGTGCCCGGTGCATTTCCCACAGTTAATGGTTGTGAATGCGGGCACAACATTTCTGGCTGTTCCTCCATTGACCTTTCAAAGGTGGAAGTTTGTTGGCCTGGGAATAGCTCCTGCGAATACCCCATTGTGTCCTGAGGTAATTCATCGAACTGGTTATCTGGCAGTTGTGTGCGTGGTGTCGCTGCCGGTTGTGTCAGCTTTGTGCCCACTGGCTCCTTGTAACTGGCTGAGGACTCGGACCTCGTGCGTGATGTGCTGGTGCTGCTTAACCCACTGCTGGACGCTTGAGAGGTCATCCAAGTAATTATCTGGTCCTGTTCTTTTGGATTTGTGAGGGTTGTTGTCCTGGACAACATGGGCGGTATTGAGTGGGTTTTCTTGGGTGCTCCCCTGTGGCCTGTACGTGAACCGTCAGGGGAAACACCTCTTCCCTTGCCCCTCCCTCTTTCACCGGATTTCTTCCTCATTTCACTTATCCTTAAAGTACACGCTGACTGGCAGCAGTACAGTGGCAGTACAGAAATGCTATACAGTGGTGGGTGAGCGGTGTACCACTATTGCCAGCAGCGACACAGAGCACAATGCTATACAGTGGTGGGTGAGCGGTGTACTACTGTTCCCAGCAGACACAGAGTGGCAGTAAACATAATGCTATATAGTGCGGCTGAGCCGTGTACACACAGTGGCAGTAAACAATGCTATATAGTCTGGCTGAGCGGTGTACACACAGTGGCAGTACACACAATGCTATATAGTCTGGCTGAGCGGTGTACACAGAGTGGCAGTACACACAATGCTATATAGTCTGGCTGAGCGGTGTACACAGAGTGGCAGTAAACAATGCTATATAGTCTGGCTGAGCGGTGTACACAGAGTGGCAGTACACACAATGCTATATAGTCTGGCTGAGCGGTGTACACACAGTGGCAGTACACACAATGCTATATAGTCTGGCTGAGCGGTGTACACACAGTGGCAGCACACACAATGCTATATAGTCTGGCTGAGCGGTGTACACAGAGTGGCAGTACACACAATGCTATATAGTCTGGCTGAGCGGTGTACACAGAGTGGCAGTAAACAATGCTATATAGTCTGGCTGAGCGGTGTACACAGAGTGGCAGTACACACAATGCTATATAGTCTGGCTGAACCGTGTACACACAGTGGCAGTAAACAATGCTATATAGTCTGGCTGAGCGGTGTACACAGAGTGGCAGTAAACAATGCTATATAGTCTGGCTGAGCGGTGTACACAGAGTGGCAGTACACACAATGCTATATAGTCTGGCTGAGCGGTGTACACAGAGTGGCAGTAAACAATGCTATATAGTCTGGCTGAGCGGTGTACACAGAGTGGCAGTACACACAATGCTATATAGTCTGGCTGAGCGGTGTACACACAGTGGCAGTACACACAATGCTATATAGTCTGGCTGAGCGGTGTACACACAGTGGCAGTAAACAATGCTATATATAGCGTGGCTGAGCGAGGTACACAGTGGCAGTACACACAATGCTATATAGTGTGGCTGAGCGAGCGGTGTACTACTGTTCCCAGCAGCGACACACAATGACTGGGGGGACCCTGGCTAGCGTGGCTGGAGCGCGAACTACCCTGCCTGCCTACCCAAAGCTAAACCCACAGACAAATGGCGGAGATATGACGTGGTTCGGGTATTTATTTACCCGAACCACGTGACCGTTCGGCCAATCAGAGCGCGTTCGGGCCGAACCACGTGACCCGTTCGGCCAATCAGAGCGCGTTCGGGGGCCGAACCACGTGACCCGTTCGGCCAATCACAGCGCTAGCCGAACGTTCGGGGAACGTTCGGCCATGCGCTCTTAGTTCGGCCATGTGGCCGAACGGTTTGGCCGAGCACCATCAGGTGTTCGGCCGAACTCGAACATCACCCGAATAGGGTAATGTTCTGCAGAACCCGAACAGTGGCGAACACTGTTCGCCCAACACTATGTACACACCATAAAACACATAAAACCATATTAATCCATGCCATGCAATGATGAGGATCAACCAATACAAAACAGTCTGTATGCATGTTAGATACTTTTTGCTCTGTAGTATTACTATTAACATGCTGGCACATCATTGCATTCCAGCGGTTCTGGAGATGTGTTTAACATTCAGGGACAATAAAGGGATGACTTGCATATTCAGCACTGATGCATCATGGGAGATCTCATGTACTCATCCAACCTGAATAACTGCAAATTAATTAAGAAGGCAAAATTCTGCTTTATATAGCGTTTTAGTAAGAGGATGTTTTGGTCCTTTGTATCCCCTCACACACTCCTGCGAGTTCTGGTTCACCATGAGCTTGCTGGGCAATCTGTAAATCGAAAACACAGAAAGCAAAGACAATGTGATTAGTCAAGCTTGCAATCTATTAGGCCTGGAACCCACTACAAATCGCAAAACGCTATCGCAATCGCTAGCGTTTTTATTCTGAGTTTTGTAAGCGATTTATGAGCGTTTTCCGGCACTTTTGGGAGAGATTTTAAAAAGTGTAAACTTTTTGCCAGCGATTCTGTAGCGATTAGCGATTTTAATTCTGATTGGTCCTTTCAATGTATCAGAATTTTATAATACAGCTTGCCATCGCACTCAAATCGCTATTTGTAGCGGTTCATGAGTGATTTGCCAGCGCTTCAATACATTACATTGAAGCACAAACGCTCCCAAAATTCTGCATGCCCTGCGATTGCGATTTTGCTCATCGCAATCGCTACTTTGGAATTTGTTACATTTATTTACATTGGCAGAGCGTTTAGGGAAAGCGCTAGCGATTTGAAGCGCTCCCTAAATGCTCATAAAATCGCTCTAGTAGGTTCCAACCCTTATGGTGTTGCTAGTATTGATAGTGAAGTTAATATTTATAAGGAATCAATCTAACTACTAATGTCTAGATTTTTTCCATTATTTTCAGAACACGACTACTGATATTTGTAGACAGCCTGTCATTCATTACTGACTATTCCTTTACAAATGGATTCTTTTCCCCCTTTTTTTTAAATATTCAAATCACATGCAGAGCCTGCTGGTGGTCCGCCATGTCTGATACAGCATCTGCATCTTTCCCATATTTCTAATTAACTTTAAAGTCACTTCAGATTTTCGTAACGTATTAATTGGAGACACGTACTAATGAGTGATTCAACTGCTTCACCGGTTGTCTTGGAACTTTTTCTTCTCTCGGTGAGTTTCACAGTCCTGAAAGCCTTCAAACCCCCATTTGATGTCGTGCCCCCTAAGGTGCTCAACTTAAGATCCATATGTGCCGTATTTGGATAGCGCTGCTTAGTTGAGAGCGCGGTGCCGCAGAGTCTTTATGCTGATCGTACGCACAGCGGTATACAGGGGAGAGGAAGGAGCACTAGAAAAGTCAAAAGCTTCTTTTTTCCTTGTGTTGGAGAGATCTAACATTGCAATCATTCCTTTATAATTAGCTAGGCAGCCAACGAGAGCACTTTACATAAAGTGAATGTCACTGCAAATCTTAAGATGTTTGACTAACAAGGTTTTTCCAGACTTCCGCTGAAGAGTTTAATAAATCACCACTTTATGAAATGTGTGATGATATCATTTCATGAGTGACGGTTTTTATCCCTCAGCAGAATCTTAATGCAACTTTCACCGAGAGATGTCCACATTGTCATTGGCAGCCCTTGAGGCCAACAGAGAAGACATTTTGTTTGTTGAAGTGTACTTTGCTCAGATACATAAATATGTTGTTTCCATTTGTTTTGTATTTATTTAACTGCTTCCGGACCAGCGCAGTTGAAATCTATGTCCTACTTGTGGCTGCAGGGCTCTGACAGGAGGTAGATTTCAACATTCGTCGCCATGCCCTCTCGCCACTCTGTCCCCACCGCAACTCACTCACCCTGCCGTCAGTATGACGGCAGAGCTGTGTGCGCTGGTCAGGAGCCAATTTCATTGCAGCCCCCTCTTCCAAGTGTAAAATCCATGTGCAGCAGCCCCTCCCATTCCATGTGCACCCCCTCTTCCATGTGTATCATCTATGTACTGCAGCCCCTCCCATTTCATGTGCAGCCCCCTCTTCCATGTGTATCATCCATGTACTGCAGACCCCTCCCATTCCATGTGCAGCCCCCTCTTCCATGTGTATCATCCATGTGCACCCCCTCTTCTATGTGTATCATCCATGTACAGCAGCCCCTCCCATTCCATGTGCAGCCCCCTCTCCCATGTCTATCATCCATGTACTGCAGCCCCCTCCCATTCCATGTGCAGCCCCCTCTTCCATGTGTATCATCCATGTACTGCAGCCCCTCCCATTCCATGTGCAGCCCCTCTTCCATGTGTATCATCCATGTACTGCAGCCCCTCCCATTCCATGTGCAGCCCCCTCTTCCATGTGTATCATCCATGTACTGCAGCCCCCTCCCATTCCATGTGCAGCCCCCTCTTCCATGTGTATCATTCCTGTACTGCAACCCCTCTCTTTCATGCACAGCTCCCTTGGGTATCAGCTTCCCTTTTCATGTGCTGCTCCCCATTTGCAGCTTTTTCTTCCCTATATAGCAAACCCTATTTCATTTCTAGGTGCCCCATTGGGTTGCAGGCGCCCAAGACCCAGGCCTTGGTGGCCTTCACAAAGATCTGTCCCTGGTTGCATCAAAACTGAAAGTAACTTAAAACTGAACTAATCAGTTTAAGCAGAAAGTTGATCCGATTGATTAAGCAAAAAAGCCATATTGGCTAATCCCTATTGGAAGAGGGTTAGAACTGTTTTGGGAATGTTTTTGTTGTCTTCTTTCCCACAGGGCTGGTTTAAGCCTTTACAGGGTCCCCAGATCAAAGGTTACCGGGGCGTCCCCAATGAATGGTCACCTGGTACAAATAGTAGGCAGTGATAAGGATTGTGGGGGCTGTAGAGCAGACACATGTGGTCTACACATCTCCTATGCAGTGCTGCAATGGCATGCAGCCAGCCACACATATTGCAGGACCCCCGGGAGCAGTCGAGGAGGGGGGAGACCACCTAGTGTTCCAGTGTGGCAGAGGGGCCCAGCAGTTGTTTTTGTTCCCTGGATAAATTTCCCCCTTCGCCTTAATGGCAGCGCTGGCCTTGTTTCCCATCCACAGGATTTCTCCTTCTATCAGCTCCAACATTCTTTGACGTAGTACAGACGGCAGCAGGAAAAAAGGGCACCGGCTGAGGGTGGACGAAAAGGGCACCGCCATAGACTCTAATGTAATTATCATTAATACGGTGAAAAAAAGCAGAAAAAAGGGCGCCACAAAAAATATTAACACCATAAGAACATTATAGTTTTTGAAGTATGTTGTCGTTTTAGAAGCTTGCAACGTTATAGTTTTTGTCATATTCGTTTTTTTATATGTACAGATTTTACATTATGAAAGATATTATCAGTTCTATGTGTAAAAGGCTGTTTCTGCAGAGGGAGTGGTTAGGGTTAGGCACCACCAGGGGGGTGGTTAGGGTTAGGCACCACCAGGGGGGTTAAGGTTAGGCACCACAGGGGGGTGGTTAGGGTTAGGCACAAGCAGGGGTGGGGTGGTTAGGGTTAGGCACCTCAGGGGGGTGGTTAGGGTTAGGCGCCACCAGGGGAGTGGTTAGGGTTGGGCACCACCGGGGGGGGGGGGGGTGTTAGGGTTAGGTGCCACCAGGGGAGTGGTTAGGGTTAGGCGCCACCAGGGGGGTGGTTAGGGTTAGGCGCCACCAGGGGAGTGGTTAGGGTTGGGCACCACCGGGGGGGTTGTTAGGGTTAGGTGCCACCAGGGGAGTGGTTAGGGTTAGGCACCACCAGGAGGGTGGTTAGGGTTGGGTACCACCGGGAGAGGGGGGGGGGTTAGGGTTAGGTGCCACCAGGGGGGTGGTTAGGGTTAGGCGCCACCAGGGGAGTGGTTAGGGTTGGGCACCACCGGGGGGGGTTAGGGTTAGGTGCCACCAGGGAAGTGGTTAGTTTTAGGCACCACCAGGGGAGGGTTCTGTATGAGAGTAAGGTTGGGTTAAGCTGTATTGTTGAATTACGTAATGATTTTTAACGTTAATATCTTTTTGTTATTATTTCCCATCTGTTTTAACAACCGTATTTATCGTTAACAAAGTTTGACAACCATGTTTATCGTTATCAGATTTTGTTATCCACCTGCACCATTTCGTTATCCAGCCAAGCCCTTTTTTCACTGCACCCTTTTTTTATGCACCCGTACAGACACTTTCCCTCTAATAAAAATTCCAAGAATCCAGTTTTCAGTGAATGGTCAGAAAGAAGCCCACAAAAATTGCCACATGGCCCCGTCATTTACAGCTGCACCCCTTTTATCTTTTTTAGGTTGATTTTGTTTTAATGCATTTAACATCTACACAGCACAGTTCAGCCATAAGAAAGCAGCTGATGCAGTAGCCCATGAATCATTTATGATTCCAGAACTCCTGGGGGGTTTTCAATGACTGAATCCTCTCTATATGGTTTTATTATACTGGGAGATGTTATAAGCAAACTTGTGGATTGGGCAAAGTATAATTAAAGCAATATTTGGAGCCATTGATCCATACTGTGCACTGCTGGGATCTCACAAGATTGAAACCGGCTGTCGTCAAATTGGATTTATGGCCGTGTATCTCAGCGTGCTATTAAAGCAGAGGTTCTGGGTGCATAACTGGTAAATTGTTGCTTGAATGTACCCACAATGCATTTGAAAGGTTTAATCCTTCTCTCCTTGCTTGGGTTGGATAGAGGCAGTTGTTTCAGAAAGCTTTACACACTAGCTGCCATAATGAGATATTTATAACGGAAGAGCTTACAGACATACCACCCAGGTTACCATAAGCCTTATTATTATATTCAGCAATGGGTCAGTCCAGGCATGACAGATAAAAATGTCGCACAGCGCCAGGGGAATAAAAATGGTGCCACATTGACTTCAATTATATAACGCTATTTAGCGTTATAAGTGTTAAAAAATGGCGCAGGCAGTGTGCCTAAATAGCATTATAAGTCTTAAAAAATGCAGTGAGCTAGTGTAGCCAGTGGGGGTCAGGGAGAGAGAGGCAGCGGACACTGGAGGGAATAGGCATAGGTGGAGGATGTGTGTAATATGCATACATTACCTTGTCCCGGTAATGTAGTTTGCTGTAGTCCTGCAGCCAGCCAATCACCATGTGGTTTCAGACAGTCCCCATTACTATACTGGCTGGTAATGGCGCACCATTCCACAATAAATGTTTCATAAAACGCTATTTACCATTTTAATGTATGTACATTTTTTAGTTGGATCCCAGTCCAGGGGTGTCCCCCCCCCCAAAAAAAAAGTTGATGCGGCCTCTCAATGTTTACACCCTTTCTCTTGCCTTCCTCTGGGGACCCTCATAGCCTGGGGGCCCATCTTAAAAGGATCTAAAACCAGTGTGGCAATCATGATCTTCACAAACATAACAAGTGTAGCCACAAAAACGTTTGTTTTTAAAAGGAACCCGAGGTGTGAGACCTTTGGAAGCTGCCATATTTATTTCCTTTTAAACAATAGCATTGTCCAAGAAAGCCCAGCTGATCTTTCTGGTCAATAGGGTCTTAATCACACACCTGAAACAAGCAGTAGCTACTCTTGTTAGATTTTTCATAGACATCTGATCCGCATGCTTGTTCAGGGGTTATAGCTTAAACTTTAAGCCTTAGGCTGGTTTCACAGTGGGACGTTAAAGTCCCACGTTACAGCAGCCAGTAACGCAGCCTAACTCACAGCACTGTAAAATAAATGTACTGTTCCCAGTGCACACGTTGGGTTACATAATAACAATGGTAGGGATTAGATTGTGAGCTCCTTTGAGGGACAGTTAGTGACAAGATATATATATATATACACTGTACAGCGCTGCGTAATACGTCAGCGCTATATAAATACTAAATAATAATAATAATAACTCAGCACGTTTAAACAAAGTGCTGCATGCTGTACGTTATACTGGGCTAAGCCACGTTAGACTGTTTGCACATGCTCAGTAATGTTGGAGGAGGAGGTCTCCCCTCATCCTCCGTGGCCAGCCACATGGCTAATTAATATTCACTACACTGTGGTGACTCGTGGTGCGACTGTAGTGTTGTCCGGATCATGAGTCTAATTAGTGTGAGTCGAATCAGTGTTGCCAACTCATCCCTTTAAATACGGACACTTATGAATTATATATGTCTTGTGGACAGTTAGATGCAGTTTAGGCACTGATTATCTGTGAGAAGCCCCAGAACCTGTATAACTTAGATGTGTCAGTATTTAAAGGGATGAGTTGGCAACCCTGAGTCGAATCATCCGGATCATCACAATAAAAGATTCGGTTCACAGGATGTCTGTCTGGAAGAATCAGGAACATACAGAATGTACAGTGCAGGGAAAGTCCTGTCCTGCTAGTCAATTCACGCAGTCTGCTTCCCTAGTAAAATGATTCAAATGATTCGGTTCAAAGATCCGGATCTTTTCAATGATCCGATTCAAATGATCCGAATCCTTAAAAAGATCTGAACTTCCCATCACTATCCTGGAGCGGCTGCTTTGAGAGCTGCATAACGCAGCTCAGTCTGACGTCCAACTTCATCAACACCATGCGTTTCGTTAGGGGCACGCTATGCGACCTTAAAAAGAACTCTGTAACATCAGAAACATCCCCTGGGGGGTACTCACCTCGGGTGGGGGAAGCCTCCGGATCCTAATGAGGCTTCCCACGCCGTCCTCTGTCCCACGGAGGTCTCGCTGCAGCCCTCTGAACAGCCGGCGACAGACCCGACTGTCAAATCAATATTTACCTTTGCAGGCTCCAGCGGGGGCGCTGTGGCTGCTTTCGGCTCGGAAATAGACAGAAATACCCGATCTCCGTCTGGTCTGCTCTACTGCGCAGGTGCCGGAGACTTGTGCCTGCGCAGTAGAGCAGACCCGGCTGCGATCGACTATTTCCGCCTACTTTGGAGCCGACAGCCACCAGACAGCCACCAGAGCGCCTGTGCAGGAGCCGGGAAGGTAAATATTTACGTCGCCGCTGTACGGAGGGCTGCAGCGAGACCCCTGAGGGACCGAGGATGGCGTGGGAAGCCTCATTAGGATCCAGAGGCTTCCCCCACCCAAGGTGAGTACCCCCCAGGGGACGTTTTGATGTTACAGAGTCTCTTTAATGTCCCCTAAAAAGCAACATCTTGGTGTGAAAGTAGCCTTAAAGTATTAGAGGCAGAGGATCAGCAGGACAGCCAAGCAATGTGTATTATTTTATAGGAAATAAACATGGCATCCTCCATATCCCTCTCACCTCGGGTTCCCTGTAAGGTTGTATTTCAGAGATATCGGTCGGGTACAGCATGTATTGGATGATATGATGGTGTAGCGGATAGCCCTCTTGCCATGCAGCGCTGGTTAGGAGACTATCTGCATGGCGTTTGCATGTTCTCCCTGTGCTTGTATGGGTTTCTTCCCTCTGGGCACTCCAACCTCCTCCCACATTTCAAAAACTCCAGATAATTTGATTGGCTTCCACAAACAAGCCCTGTCCCTGTGGGCTTTTCTATGTGGGACGTACTACACAAAAATTTCAGACAACACTCACCAAACATAGGTCCAACATAAATAAGGGGGAACTCAAACATGGGGTCTCTAAACATTTTCACCTCACCCATGATAGGAATTTTAAACTACTGAGGGCCACTATAATCGAACAGATATATCATCCAAATAAATATGAGAGATACCATACTTTGTGTAAACGAGAGTCCTTTTGGATTTTGAAGCTGGGAACACTTGAACCGGGGGGGATTAACCACTTACCGACCGCCCACTGCGCAGGGGCGGCCGGAAAGTGGATCCCGCAAGGACCGCCGCATGAACAGAGGCGGTGGTCCTTGTAGGGGCATGGGCGGAGCGATCGCGTCATCCGTGACGCGATCCTCTGCTGGGGACTGGCTCCGCCCCCCTCACGCTGTAACCCGCCGGCCGTTCGGAAGCGCCGGCGGGTTACTAGCACCCGGATCGCCGCATACAAAGTGTATAATACACTTTGTAATGTATACAATTGTATTATACAGGCTGCCTCCTGCCCTGGTGGTCCCAGTGTCCGAGGGACCACCAGGGCAGGCTGCAGCCACCCTAGTCTGCACCCAAGCACACTGATTTCCCCCCCGCCCCCTAAATGCCCACAGCACCCCTCAGACCCCCCCCCCCCTGTCCACCCCCAGACCACTGTTTGCACCCACTCCCCCCACTAATCACCCATCAATCACTCCCTGTCACTATCTGTAAACGCTATTATTATTTTTATTCCCTAAACTGCACCCTGCTCCCTCCTGATCACCCCCCCCCCACCCCTCAGATTCTCCCCAGACAACCCCCCCCCCCCCCTGTGTACTGTATGCATCTATCCCCCCTGATCACCTGTCAATCACCTGTCAGTCACCCATCAATCAGCCCCCCCCCCCCTGTGTACTGTATGCATCTATCCCCCCTGATCACCTGTCAATCACCTGTCAATCACTCATCAATCACCCATCAATCACCCCCTGTCACTGCCACCCATCAATCAGCCCCTAACCTGCCCCTTGTGGGCAATCTGATCACCCACCCACACCAATAGATCGCCCGCAGATCCGACATCAGATCACCTCCCAAGTGCAGTGTTTACATCTGTTCTCTACCCTACTAATTACCCATCAATCACCCCCTGTCACTGCTACCTATCAGATTAGACCCCTATCTGCCCCTAGGGCACTCAATCACCCGCCCACACCCTAAGAACGCCCTCAGACCCCAGCCCTGATCACCTCGCCAGTGCATTGCTTGCATCTATTCCCCCCTCTAATCACACCTTGAGACACCCATCAATCACCTCCTGTCACCCCCTAGCACACCTACCCATCAGATCAGGCCCTAATTTGCCCCGTGTGGGCTCCTGATCACTCAGCCAAACCCTCAGATCCCCCTCAGACCCCCTTCCGATCACCTCCCCAGTGCATTGATTGCATCTATTTTCCCCTCTAACCACCCCCTGAGACACCCATCAATCACCTCCTGTCACCCCCCTAGCACTCCTATCCATCAGATCAGGCCCAATACAACCTGTCATCTAAAAGGCCACCCTGCTTATGACCGGTTCCACAAAATTTGCCCCCTCATAGACCACCTGTCATCAAAATTTGCAGATGCTTAAAACCCTGAACAGTCATTTTGAGACATTTGGTTTCCAGACTACTCACAGTTTTGGGCCCGTAAAATGTCAGGGCGGTATAGGAACCCCACAAGTGACCCCATTTTAGAAAAAAAGACACCCCAAGGTATTCTGTTAGGTGTATGACAAGTTCATAGAAGATTTTATTTTTTGTCAAAAGTTAGCGGAAATTGATTTTTATTGTTTTTCACTAACTTGTGACAAAAAATAAAATCTTCTATGAACTCACCATACACCTAACGGAATACCTTGGGGTGTCTTCTTTCTAAAATGCGGTCACTTGTGGGGTTCCTATACTGCCCTGGCATTTTAGGGGCCCTAAACCGTGAGGAGTAGTCTAGAAAACAAATGCCTCAAAATGATCTGTGAATAGGACGTTGGGCCCCTTAGCGCACCTAGGCTGCAAAAAAGTGTCACACATGTGGTACCGCCGTACTCAGGAAAAGTAGTATAATGTGTTTTGGGGTGTATTTTTACACATACCCATGCTGGGTGGGAGAAAGCTCTCTGTAAATGGACAATTGTGTGTAAAAACAATTAAACAATTGTCATTTACAGAGATATTTTTTGTCACAAGTTAGCGGAAAATGACACTTTGTGAAAAAAAAACAATTAAAATCAATTTCCGCTAACTTGTGACAAAAAAATAAAATCTTCTATGAACTCACCCTACTCCTAACGGAATACCTTGGGGTTTCTTCTTTCTAAAATGGGGTCATTAGTGGGGTTCCTATACTGCCCTGGCATTTTAGGGGCCCTAAACCATGAGGAGTAGTCTTGAAACAAAAATGACCTGTGAAATCCTAAAGGTACTCATTGGACTTTGGGTCCCTTAGCGCAGTTAGAGTGCAAAAAAAGTGCCACCCATGTAAAGCGGATTGGTCAATCTGGAGTTTTTTGTATAGGGAGGAGGGTATTTATGCTAATGAGGCTTTTTCGCCTACTATGTATTAACTTGATAAAACGGAGACTGTATTTCCACGAAACGTGTTGTTTTCATAAATTTACACTTTCATAGCCTATGTGCTAATGTTTTATCCCTATTGGGAGGTGTTTAACCCATTTGCCCATCGCCGTGCCATGCAGGTAGCTCTGTAAGGAATGTTCCGGCGTTACTGGGCAACAGACTTGTCAGTTTCCTGGAGCAAGTGACGTCACTTCCTCCCCGCGTCTGAGCTCAGTCCCCGGCTCGGCTAAGTGGGACAAGGTGTATCCGGGCTGAGCATGCTGTGCCGGCCGCATCTAATTCAGGTGAGACCTGTCCTATTGGATCAACTTATCGTTAAACGAAGGACTCAGAGCGCCCCTCTTTCTTCTTTTTTCAGATCAGCAAAAATAATCACTAGTAGCTTAAACAACGTTGCTCACAATATCCCAAATCATTATGATGTTTGAGAACTGCACATGCAAATGGAAGTGATATTTTATCCAACATGCATGCATGTTCTGGAGTAATGTCGTTTGAATGACTTGTACGTAGTGATGATTGTAATCAACAAATTATGATTTTGCTAAATTTTGCATACATTTTCGCAATGCCGCTTATACGCAATTACGATTTGCAAATTCCATTGATTTCGTGTAGTCATTCGTAATTTCGCATAACATTTCGTGAAATTTCTTGCCGACTTAATTTTTTCTTGCAGTAAATAGCGAAGCTCCCATACATGCTATTGATACCAAAATTGCTACATATGTTAAGGAGAATTGTGGGTACAAGTAAAAAAAAAAAAAGAATTTTGCAAAAACACCTTATAGTTTTTGAGAAACTCGATTTTAAAAATGCAAGTAAAAAATGGTTTTAAAGCTTAGAAAAATGACAGTTTAAAAACCATTTTTCTTTGCGTTTTTAAAATCGAGTTTCTCAAAAACTACAAGGTCTTTTTGAAAAATTATTAAATTTTTATACTTATACCCACTATTCTGCTTAACATATGTAGCAATTTTGGTGGCAATCGCCTATATGGGGGCTTTGCTATTAACCTCTAAATTTGGCATAAAACTATGCGAAATTTTGAAATATTACTATTACATCCGAAATTAATTATGATTTTCTCTGAAATTTTGCATTACGATTACGATGGGTAATTGCAAATTTCAATGCGAAATTTAGCAATAGTGAAATTTTGGCCCACCACTGCGCACGAGCCGACTGCAGGATATCTGGCCAGTAGTCATCTAAATGGATCCATACCATTGGATTTGGGCAGAATACCTGATATTGATATTGGTATTGATATTGATATTGGTTGCTGTTGTTCAGCTTAATTTTTCACAACGATTGTTTGTCAGACACTTCAAACTACTTTTGTCTAATGTGTATTCAAGGCTTCATGTGATAATTGTCACTCAGCAGGGATCGGAAAACAATCCCTTGGGCAACAATATAGAGCCCAGTGCAGTTGCTGTGGAGGGGCTGAGCGATGAAGAGCAGTGCATGACAGAGAGCTTTTCAGGGAGGGGGGAATGAAGAGAACAATGTGATCGCTGCTGCTTGGGTCTGTGGGGGCATTAACGATCTGACATGCTGGATCTTTATTGCTGGGCATACACGGTACGCTTTGTACTAAGTAATCGAGCCGCTGATGGCTCGATTGATAATTTCCGACGTGGCCGATACCCTGCCGGATCGATTTTGCGCACGATACCGGCAGGCAGGACACCCCCCTTGGACTGCAGCCACCTAAGGCCTGGACCTTTTATGGAATTTAGATAAATCTGGCCCTGGACTCACTCACGACATTAGCTTTTGATTGGCGCAGTAGGATTAACGATCCCTGTATATGTGGTGTAGTCATTAGCAAATCATTAATGTGGTTGTTCTTAGAGAGCTGATGTTGGTCATCTTTATTATGTGAGTATTTCACATACAGTGCTGGAGAGGCCCTGTGTAAAATGTAAAGATAAATGGCTTACAGCTGGAAACATCAGACTTGGAGAAGGACTTGGGTATACTGGTTAAAAACAAGTTAAGCAGCTATATTTAATGCCAAGCAATGGTAGCTAAAGCAAATAAAATTATGTATTTCTTGCACTGGAGAAAAAAATCTTGAGCGTATACTACTCCCTCTGTATAAATCACTGGTGAGGTAACATCTGGAGTATGTAATACAGTTGTAAGCACAACGTTACAGGAATGTTATTGATGATCTAGAACAGGTACAAAGATGGACTGCTAAATTAATCAGATGGACAGAGGTCTTTAAGCAAGGTTGGACAAACTGGGCTTATTTAGCATTGAAAAAAGATGTCTTAAAGGTTGGCAAATTATCATGTAGGAACATATCAGAGGGCAATACATAAGCTTGGCAGATAAGGTTTTTGTTACTAGGTTTGTACAGAGGACAAAGGGGACTTGATCTGCATATGGAGGGAAAAAGGTTTTGCCATCTAATTGTGTGTGTGTGTGTGTGTGTGTGGGGGGGGGGGGGGGGGGTTATAGTAAGAATATTTTACCACAGAAAGTAGTAATTATTATGGTGAATTATATATCTGCATTTAGAGTACATGAGAACTGAGAGGGATATGGAGGCTGCAATATTTATTTCCAATGAGCATTGCTTGGCTGTCCTGCTGATCCTCTGCCTCTAATACTACCAGCTGTAGACCCTGAACAAGCATGCAGATCAGGTGCTCTGACTGAAGTCTGACTGGATTAGCTGCATGCTTGTTTCAGGTGTGTGACTTAGACCAGTGGTGGGCCGAAATTTTGCATTGAAATTTGCAATTATGCATTTTAACCATAATGCGAAATTTCAGAGAAAATCATAATTAATTTTGTATGTAACAGTAATATTTCATAATTTCGCATAATCACACAATTGTCAAGAAATTTTGCGTAATTTTTTGCCAAATTTAGTGGTTAATAGCAAAGCCCGCATACATGCTATCTATATATATAAAATCGGATGTATGTATGTATGTATCTATGTGTGTGTGTGTGTGTGTGTGTGTGTGTGTGTGTGTGTGTGTGTGTGTGTGTGTGTGTGTGTGTGTGTGTGTGTGTGTGTGTGTGTGTGTGTGTGTGTGTGTGTGTGTGTGTGTGTGTGTGTGTGTGTGCCGCGATCACGCGAAAACAGCTTGACCGATTTGAACGAAACTTGGTACACAGATCCCTTACTACCTGGGATGATATGTTCTGGGGGTCTCGCGGCCCCCCTGCACACCTGGGCGGAGCTACAAACAGCAAATCAGATTCCACCCATTCAAGTCAATGGAAAAATGCAAAAGGCTGCCATTCTCACAGTAATCAAGCCAGAGTCCCCACACTTTGCACAGTTGGTCACTTGGTGAGTGAGGTTACAAATCCAGGAAAAGTGGGCGGAGCATAAAACAGCCAATCAAATTTCAGCCGTTCATTTTAAATGGGAAAATGTAAACTGCAGCCATTCTTAGACTGTTAATCGCAGGGTTCTCAAACTTGCTACAGTTGGTCACTGGGTGAATGAGATTAAGATTCAAGAAAGTGGGTGGAGCCTACAACAGCCAATCAAAATTCACCTATTGATTTTCAAGGGGAATATTTAAACTGCTGCTATTCTTACACTTTTAATGGCAGAGGCTTCAAACTTGCTACAGTCGGTCATTGGGTGACTGGGGTCAAAGTTCACTAAAGGGGCGGGGCCACATACAGCCAATCAGATTTCCTTGGTGGATAAACTGCTTCCATTCACACATTTTTGATGCCTTGAACCTGACAGCTCACAAACTTGGTCATTGAGTGACTGTGTGTCAAGGTTACAAAAAGTGGGCGGAGCCAAAACAACTTTTACTGGGAAAATATAAACGGCAGCCATTCTTACATCGTTAATGGCAGGGTTCTCAAACTTTGCACAGTTGGTCATTGGGTCACAGATTAAGATTTTGGAAGGTGGGTGGAGCCTACAACAGCCAATAGAAATTCCCCTTTCGATTTTCAAAGGGAATATTTAAGCTGCTACCATTCTTATACTGTTAATAGCAGATGCCTCAAACCTGGTACAGTCGGTCACTGGGTGATTAGGGTTCAAATTCAGAAAGGGGGTGGATCCACAAACAGCCAATCAGATTTGTTTATTTTTCAATGGGAATATACAAAGTATTGATACCAAGGACCCCAAAGCTGATAAACTTGATAGAGTGACTGTATGTCAAGGTTAGAAAAATTGTGCGGCGCCAACAACTTATTTTTTTACATGGCAGGGTTCCCAAACTTGACACAATTGGCCACTGGGTGACTGGGATTAATATTCAGAAATGTGGGTAAAGCCTAAAAACAGCCAATCAAAATGTACCTATTGATTTTCAAGGGGGAACATTTACATTACATTTTACTCCGTCTAATCTGGGCTGCGTGTGTGTTCCAATACACCAAGCGTCACATGCTAATCATGTGATGCTTGGTGTAATGGAGCGCACACGCAGCCCAGATTAGACGGAGAGGACAGCGTGCTTCTGAGCCGAAAGCTATGCGCCGGCCAGAAGTGAAGAGGGAAGAAATATGTTCAGGTCAAGAATTGGCCAATTGGCAAAAAGAAGGCAGAGCCAAAACCAAATTTCACTGGGAAAATGTAGACTGAAGGCCTTCTTACACTGTTAATGGCAGGGTTCCCAAACGTTGCCCAGATGGTCACTGGGTGACTGAGATTAATATTCAGGGAAGTGGGTGGAGCATATAATAGCCAAACAAAATTCACCTGTCGATTTTCAAGGGGAATATTTAAATTGCTGCCATTTTTACACTGGTAATAGCAGATGCCTCAAACCTGCTACAGTTGGTCATTGGGTGACTGGGGTTCAAATGCTGGAGAGGGGCAGAGCCACAAACAGCCAATATTATTTGTTTAATTTCTAAGGGAATATACAAATTATTGATGCTAAAGACCCCACAGCTCACAAACTTGGTCATTGAGTGTTTGTGCGTTAGGGTTAGAAAGTGGGCGGAGCCAACACCAGTCAAATACATACCCGGGCAATGCCGGGTCATCAGTGGGTGGAGACAAATACAAATTTCACTGGGAAAATGTAAACTGCAGCCATTCTTACACTGTTAATTGGAGGGTTCTTAAAGCGGATCCGAGATGAAACACTAACTATAACAAGTAACTTGTCTATATATCTTATTTAAAGTTTAGATAGTTTACACAGCATATCTAGCTGCAAAAGTTTAAAAAGTGTATGATTATTTATTCCTGTGATACAATGGGGGCAGCCATGTTCTTTTTGTCATAATGTCACAGGCTAAGAGCTGGAGATGGTATCAGATTTCTTGTGTGTAAATTCAGTCCCCTCTCCTCCTCCCTCCTCCCCTCTGCCTTTGAAATCAATGGCTAGTAACACCTCCCCCTCCTCCTGCCCAGACTGAACTCCTGTAAGCCCTTGCTATTGTCTGAAAGTGCCTTGGCACTCTGAGGGCTGTGGGCGTGGCTTTTTTAGTTTATAGGAAATTAAACTATTAAAACAAAAACAAAAAAGTATTTGGCTTGAGGAATGCCCTATAAACTATAGGAAAGGGACATAATTATGCAATGAGTAAACGTTCATCTCGGATCCACTTTAAACTTTGCACAGTTGCTCACTCAGTGAATGGGATTAATATTCAGAAAAGTGGGTGGAGCCTACAATAGTGTATAAAGCTTCACCTATTGCTTTTCAAGTGGAATATTTAATTGCTACCATTCTTGCACTGTTAATGGCAGAGGCCTCAAACCTGGTACAGTTGGTCATTGGGTGACTGGGGTTCAAATTCAGAAAAGGGGGTGGAGCCACAAACAACCCATCAGATTTTTTCATTTCAATACAAATTATTGATGCCAAAGACCACAAAGCTCACAAACTTGGTCATTGATTAATTGTTAGGGTTAGAAAAAGTGGGTGGAGCCGACACCAGCCAAATATATTCCCGGGCAACGCTGGGCAATCAGCTAGTCGCTACTAAAATTGCCACGTATCTAAAGGAGAATAGAGGGTACAAGCTAAAAACATTTTCAAAAAGACCTTTTAGTTTTTGAGAAAATCGATGTAAAAAATGCAAAGAAAAATGTTTTTTAAACTGTCATTTTTCAGAGTTTAAAAACCACTTTTTCTCTGCATTTTTAAAATAGATTTTTCTCCTTAACATATGTGGGCTTTGCTATTCACTGCTAAAGTCGGCATAAAATTATGCGAAAATTAAGCAAAATTTTAGGCAAATTTTCTCTAGTGGTTAATAGGTAGGCGCTCAGACATTCCTTGATGAATGGAGCAATTTCACAATGCATATGGGGTTTCCCCCTTTAGGCATAAACTCACCAGATGGTGCGGCCTTCCGGGTCCGTATTGGCGTTCAAGGTATTGGCTGGAAGCACGTGAGCCCGGTCTTCTAATGGCTCACGAGCTTCCAGCATGAGCAATGTCTCCTTTCTACTTCTTTCAGAACTTCCTGTCTGTGGCTCCTCCCTTTCAAATTGCGAAACTTTGAATGACTTTGCAAAATCAATTGAATTTACAAATCATAATTACGTATGGGCATAATTGTGAAAATTTACTTGAAAATTTGCGTAATCGTAATTAGCTATTTATGATCATATGGCCACCTCCATATCCCTCTTATTTCAGGTGTGCTTTAAAGAAGTCTTGCATTGAAGAACATCTATAATTACCAGGTAATTCCCAGCAGAGTTTTTTTATCTGACTGTCTGCCAGCTGGAGTTGGGAAGAATTTCCTTATTGGGCAAGTCTTGTCAGTTTTTGTTCCCCCTTCCCTGCACCAGCTGGGATATGTGAGGGTGCAGAGCAAAAATGTACCATACTTATTTATTTATTTCCATGGTTGAACTTTATGGACAGATGTCTTTTTTCAACCAATCTAATCTATATATATAAAATCGGATGTATGTATGTATGTATGTATGTGTGTGTGTGTGTGTGTGTGTGTGTGTGTGTATGTGCCGCGATCACGCGAAAACGGCTTGACCGATTTGAACGAAACTTGGTATACAGATCCCTTACTACCTGGGATGATATGTTCTGGGGGTCTCGCGGCCCCCCTGCACACCTGGGCGGAGCTACAAACAGCAAATCAGATTTCACCCATTCAAGTCAATGGAAAAAATGTAAAAGGCTGCCATTCTCACAGTAATCGAGCCACAGTCCCCACACTTTGCACAGTTGGTCACTTGGTGACCGAGGTTACAAATCCAGGAAAAGTGGGCGGAGCATAAAACAGCCAATCAAATTTCAGCCGTTCATTTTAAATGGGAAAATGTAAACTGCAGCCATTCTTAGACTGTTAATCGCAGGGTTCTCAAACTTGCCACAGTTGGTCACTGGGTGAATGAGATTAAGATTCAAGAAAGTGGGTGGAGCCTACAACAGCCAATCAAAATTCACCTATTAATTTTCAAGGGGAATATTTAAACTGCTGCTATTCTTACACTTTTAATGGCAGATGCTTCAAACTTGCTACAGTCGGTCATTGGGTGACTGGGGTCAAAGTTCACTAAAGGGGCGGGGCCACATACAGCCAATCAGATTTCCTTGGTGGATAAACTGCTTCCATTCACACATTTTTGATGCCTTGAACCTGACAGCTCACAAACTTGGTCATTGAGTGACTGTGTGTCAAGGTTACAAAAAGTGGGCAGAGCCAAAACAACTTTTACTGGGAAAATATAAACGGCAGCCATTCTTACACCGTTAATGGCAGGGTTCTCAAACTTTGCACAGTTGGTCATTGGGTCACAGATTAAGATTTTGGAAGGTGGGTGGAGCATACAACAGCCAATAACAATTCCCCTTTTGATTTTCAAAGGGAATATTTCATCTGCTACCATTCTCTTATACTGGTAAAAGCAGATGCCTCAAACCTGGTACAGTTGGTCACTGAGTGACTAAGGTCCAAATTCAGGAAGGGGGCGGAGCCACAAACAGCCAGATTTGTTTATTTTTCAATGGGAATATACAAAGTATTGATACCAAGGATCCCAAAGCTGATAAACTTGATAATTGAGTGACTGTATGTCAAGGTAAGAAAAAGTGGGCGGTGCCAACAACTTCATTTTTTACATTGCAGGGTTCCCAAACTTTACACAATTGGCCACTGGGTGACTGGGATGAATATTCAGAAATGTGGGTAGAGCCTACAACAGCCAATCAAAATGTACCTATTTATTTTCAAGGGGAATATTCACATTGCTACCATTCTTACACTGTTAGTGGCAGAGGCCTCAAACCTGATACAGTCAGTCATTGGGTGACTGGGATCCAAATTCACTAAAGGGGTGGAGCCACAAACAGCCAATCAGATTTGTTAGATTGATTTCAGCCATTCTGTTATTGCCAGGGATCTCAAACATGACACAGTTGGCCACTGGGTGACTGTGACTAATATTTAGAAAAGTGGGTGGAGCCTACAGCAGCCAATCAAAATTCACCTTTTGAATTTCAAAGGGAATATTTACTTTGCTGCCATTCATGCACTCTTAATGGCAGAGGCCTAACATCTGCTACAGTCAGTCACTGGGAGACTGAAATTTAAATTCTGAAGGGAGCGGGCCAAAAACAGCCAATCAGATTTGTTTAATTTCAATGGTAAAATGCAACTTATTGATGCCAAAGACCCCAAAGCTCATAAACTTGGTCATTAAGTAACTGTATGTCAAAATTAGAAATAGTGGGCAGAGCCAAAAACAACTAACTTTTTACATGGGGAAATGTAAACTGCAGCTTTTCTTACACTGTTAATTGCAGGGTTCTCAAACTTCACACAGTTGGTCACTGGGTGACTAGGATTAATATTCGGAAAAGTAGGTGGAGCCTACAAGAGCCAATCAAAATTCACCTATTGATTTTCAAGAGGAATATTGAAACTGCAGCCATTCTCACACTGTTAATAGCAGAGGCCTCAAACCTGCTACAGTCAGTCGTTAAGTGTTTGGGGTTCAAATTCAGTAAAGGGGCGGAGCCAAAAACAGCCAGATTTCTTTGCTGGATAAACTGCTTCCATTAGCACAATTTTGATGCCAGGAACCCAAAAGCTCACAAACTTGGTCATTGAGTAGTGACTGTGTGTCAAGGTTACAAAAAGTGGGTGGAGTTAAAAACAGATTTTTCTGGGAAATTGTAAACTGCAGCCCTTCTTCACTGTTAATGGCAGGGTTCTCAAACTTAGCATAGCTGGTTACTGGGTGACTGGGATTAATAATCAGAAAAGTGGGTGGAGCCTAAAAATGCCAATCAAAAATCACATGTTGCTTTTCAAGGAGAATATTAAAATTGCTGCCATTCTTGCACTGTTAATGGCACAAGCCTCAGACCTGGTACAGTTGGTCATTGGGTCACTGAGGTTCAAATTCAGAAAAGGGGACAGAGCCACAAACAGTTAATCAGATTTGTTTCATTTCATGGGAAAATACAAATTATTGATGCCAAGGACCCCAAAACTCACAAACTTGGGCATTGAGTAGTGACTTTGTGTCAAGGTTACAAAAAGTGGGCGGAGCCAAAAACACATTTCACTGGGAAAGTGTAAACTGCAGCCCTTCTTACACTATTTATTTCAGGGCTCCCAATCTTTGCCCAGATGGTCACTGAGTGACTGAGATATTCAGGGAAGTGGGTGGAGCCTATAATAGCCAATCAAAATTCACCTGTTGATTTTCAAGTGGAATATTTAAATTGCTGCCATTTTTACACTGTTAATAGCAGATGCCTCAAACCTGCTACAGTTGGTCATTGGGTGACTGGGGTTCAAATGCTGGAGAGGGGTGGAGCCACAAACAGCCTATCTGATTTGTTTAATTTCTATGGGAATATACAAATTATTGATGCCAAGGACTCCAAAGCTCACAAACTTGGTCATTGAGTGTTTGTGTGTTAGGGTTAGAAAGTGGGCGGAGCCAACACCAGTCAAATACATACCCGGGCAAGCCGGGTCATCAGTGGGTGGAGACAAATACAAATTTCACTGGGAAAATGTAAACTGCAGCCATTCTTACACTGTTAATGGCAGGGTTTTTAAACTTTGCACAGTTGGTCACTGGGTGACTGGGATTAATATTCAGAAAAGTGGGTGGAGCCTACAAAAGTAAATCAAACTTCACCTGTTGCTTTTCAAGGGGAATATTTAATTGCTACCATTCTTGAACTGTTAATGGCACAGGCCTTAAACCTGGTACAGTTGGTTATTGGGTGACTGGGGTTCAAATTCAGAAAAGGGAGTGGAGCCACACACACTCAATCAGATTTGTTTTATTTCAATGCAGATTATTGATACCAAAGACCGCAAAGCTCACAAACTTGGTCAGTGAGTAATTGTGTGTTAGGGTTAGAAAAAATAGGCGGAGCCAACACCAGCCAAATACATACCCGGGCAACGCCGGGCAATTAGCTAGTGATGTAACTAAAGGGATGATGTAGAAAAGGGCGATAACATTGCACATCGCGTAGCAATGTTACCTGCCTGAACTGAACTTACTAACTCTTGTTGCCCCGATAGTGTGATGACCGCTACCATAACAAGGTGCCTAATGGCAGTAGTGGAACATGTGCTACGCTCAGGGCCGGATTTAGGCCAAGGACACCAGGGCCTAGGGCATCACAGGAGGAAGGGCACCAAAGCAGCAGGCTAAACTGGTGCAGCATTTGCAAGCTTGCAAATTCTGCAATGCAGGGAGATCAGGCTATCACCTGACTGAGGTACTCTGCTGCCAGATGCCTGTGCAGCAGCCATCTTGCTCTCTGTGCATGTTTGCATTGCGGCCGGCGGCTATGGACTTGGGCAGCGTTGGAGACAGAGGGGAAGAGGAAGCTTCTGTACTGGAGACTAGAGGAGAAATGAGTGACACTGACGGCTGCTGCAGTGTGAAGGCGAGCTGACTACCTATACTGGAGGGAGAGGGGGGAGGATTCATCTGGCTACCTATACTGAAGGGGGGTGGGGGAGTCATCTGGCTACCTATACTGGGGGTGGGGGAGTCATCTGGCTACCTATACTGGGTGTGGGGGAGTCATCTGGCTACCTATACTGGAGGGAAGGAGGAGGGGTCATCTCACTACCTATACTGAAGGGGGGCGGCTGGTGACAGTGGCCTAGGGCGGTAATGAGTACAAATCCGGCCCTGGCTACGCTACCCCCATAACGCATTTGCACTGTTTAAAGAGACACTGAAGCGAAAAAAAATATATGATATAATGAATTGGTTGTGTACTATGAATAATTACTAGAAGATTAGCAGCAAAGAAAATATTCTCATATTTTTATTTTCAGGTATATAGTGTGTTTTCTAGCATTGCATCATTCTATAATATGTGCAGATTACACAACACTCAGCATTCAAAATGAGTCTTTCAGAGCAGTCTGTGAACTAATGACCTCTCCTCTAGCAGATAAAAAGAAAACTGTTCACTTACAGTTGAGATAATAAAAGTCAGAAGACAGCCCTCTCACGACTTTAAAAGTCGTAGAGATTAATGGCTTTTTTGCATAGAGATAACAACTGGAGTTTCTTAACTCTTCCTGTACTGGAAATAATTAGACTGATGTATCTGATCTTAATGTTTTATTTCTTAGCTGTGCTACACATACAAATCATAATATCATAAATTTGTTTTCGCTTCAGTGTCTCTTTAAGCGCGTTACTACGGTGTGCAATGTTACCACCCTTTTCTGCATCAGCCCCTAAGTATCTATAGTCTGTCACTAGAGGTAGGAATGGGGCAATGGAAGTGTGAGGGAGGTTGCAGTGCACGCCAGGCCACCGAAGAATGACCGCAGCAGAACTTTTCCATAAGAGGCAGTTGCGCGAAACTGATGTAAGTTCAGCACAGATTTTTTTAGAAAAGCAATGCGTGGAGGTTTGGTGGATTTATGGAGAGGCACACCAAGCAGCGCCGAATAGATGTAGAGTATGACAGATTTATTCACACAGCAGCTGGATTCATAAATCTTCATAGATATCAGCACGCTGAAACACTGCTGAAACTTCAGCTCAATTTATTTGTATTATTTAGTTTTGGATGCTGTGAAGAGGGCTGAGACCTGAAGGGTTATTCACGGGTTCTTGTTTCTTGTTCGGGAAACATCTGCTCATTTTCTGTCTCCATGATGGTGTCACATAGAAGAGGAGGTGGGGGGGAACGCTCTACAACAGAAACACAGGCCCATGCTCAATCCCTCTCTTATGTTTTCCCCTAGGTGACATTTTCACACCTTATCAATAAAATGCTTTTTAAACCACCAGCAAGCAAGAAAATACTGTTTCACCTACTTTTTGGTGCTATTAGGAGAAAACTTCGGAGAAAAAGCCAATCAAGTAAGAGCCACTTTATTTTAGTAGTATAATGCTGGGGATACATGGTTCGTTTTGAGCCATGTAATCGAGCGCTGATGGCAGCGCTCATCATTTCCGACCTGTCCGATACCGCGAGCAGGACAATGGTCAGAAACAAAGAAAAGATAAAGAACTGCCCGCGGGGATGAGCGGGGACGTGCCGCAATCTATCGTGCAACTCGATAAACGGTTCAAAACGAACCGTGTATCCCCAGCATTAGAGACGATAAGAGCACCTGTTGTAACATACTACTTTGTGAACTGCCAATTAACAGAATGGCACAGCTCCAATCTGTACTGAACTTGGCTGCTTGCCTTATTCATCTTTCTTCTTGTTCTTCCTCATAGCCGGCCTTTGATATGATCGACCGAAGCAGTCGCTCAGGACGTCGGTCACCCAGTGACCATCTGGGCAAAGTTTGAGAACCCTGCCATTAACAGTGTAAGAATGGCTGCAGTTTATATTTCCCAGTGAAATTTGTGTTTGGCTCTGCCCACTTTATTCAAAACAACAAAAATGTATTTGTATACTCCAGAAAGTGCAAGTGCAATGCATTTCATGGGCATCTCCCACTTCATCGGGCAATAGAAACAGAGCATAAAACTCAAATAGGTCTGGTGCAAAGCTCAGCGCCTCTGCACCAGACCTATTTGCATATCCACTTGCGTCTGTGCCCACAAATCTATTGGGTGCCTCCAAGTGCTGAAATGTAGCTTCTTTGCCGCAAATTGTGGCTCCACAGCACAAGGTCTAGGCACGGGGGGTTCGTTTTAAGCAATAACAAGTAGGGGGTTAGGATTAGGCACCACTGGGGGGCTATTAGAGTTAGGAACCACCTCCTTGGGCGGTCTTACGGTTTGGCACCACCAGGGGGAGTTAGAGGTAAAGAGGAACGCCAGTGAAAATAATGTAATAAAAAAGTGCTTAATTTTTTCAATAATTATATATAGATGATTTAGTCAGTGTTTGCCCATTGTAAAAACTTTCCTCTTCCGGATTTACATTCTGACATTTAATACAGGGTGACATTTTTACTGCTGGCAGGTGATGTCAGTGGAAGGAGATGCTGCTTGCTTTTTTTGGCAGTTGGAAACAGTTGGAAACAGCTGTTATTTCCCACAATGCAACAAGGATCCCACAGTGTGATGTCAGGACCATACAGAACCCCTGATGATCTGTTTGAGAAAAGGTAAAGATTTCTCATGGGAAAGGGGGTATCAGCTACTGATTGGGATGGAGTTCAATTCTTGGTTACGGTTTCTCTTTAAGTGTATGTATGCAGATATAAATGTTCAAGTATGCCTAAATCTGGGACTTATCACAATTTTACTGTGGAGACCATGATTTATAATGATACCACCAGTTTTAATCTTGAGAAGTGTGCTACGTGACCGGCATTATGTCTGAAACCTCTTTATGTATGTTGGTCTCCAGTGTACCGTGGTTTTATTTCAGTTAGCTAAGCGCACCCCTCAGTAGAACAAACGATGTGTCCCCTCACAGCATTATCTTGCATTATTTGGCACTTTGTCTCTTTCTAAATGCCTCTTCTAGAAGATGGCCCGGCATTGTTGATGATGGCTTCCGTGAGCTGCGTCTGATGCAATGTTTATCTTGAGGCATACTTCCATTTGGTGTCTCCTTTGTGTGCATATAGATTTTTAACGGAATGGCCTCTAGCCACAAAAGTACTTTAAGGTCTCGTCATAGAAGCTGATGTATACCTCAGGTACATTGTGTCATCTGTGCACAAAACATCAAGTCATCCTGAACAATGTCAGGTCATGTTACATGTTAATAAACAGAATCATCTGCCCCCTTTCCCTGCAGACTGAAAAGGGCAGTGAAAATCAATGCTTTTTGTGGTCAGTGTGGCCCTTAACTTTATGACTTCTTAGTCTGTCAAAAAGACACACTTTTCTCTCTCTTCGTAACATCGAACTTAATGAATGTCCAACATTGTGACTGGAAAGAGAAAAAAAAATCGTTATTGGGGCATGACCTTGTTCTTTCCGTCTTTTTCTTAATCAATAATGAGAAGTTGTCTGATTTAATGATCGTTGAACTAGGTGATAACCCTTGTCCATCTGGCTTTCTCCTCGGTGTCCAACTTTCTCATTAGTTACAGAGAAATTCTCTAGAGGAGGATTATGATTTCCTGCATGATGGCGGTGTTCACAATCCCCAGCAAATTAGTATAAAGATGAGAGCTAATGGGCTCTTTCTGTACTGCAGAAGACCAGATGATTCATTCAAATAATGTCCATTAAAAAGCAGTATCTTTTCACCAAGTAATCCTAACTGGTGCGTTTTTGGCACAAGGACTGCTCCAGTCGAAGGAATGGAGTCCTGTGCCAAACAGATGCAAGAACTGAGATGAATAGGGCTGGATGGCAGATTTGCCCAGTTGTTTGTGCTACAATTCCCCATGTAGCTGTGTTACCTCGACTATAATTGTTTTGGCACAATATCTTTGTGGCAAACCTCCCAACTTTTTGACGTGAGAAAGAGGGACACTTAAGCCACGCCCCTGCCACACCCCTGATCACGCTCCCATCACCCATCACACCCCTAGTATAACCACGCCCCTGACATACTTCTAGTCACGCAAACCATAAAGATTGCATAAGAAAAATATGTTGTTTTATAATTCAAACTACACTGGTCCTTTCTATCCTGATTCATTTTTCTTCATATTAACATTTTAAAATTAGTAATATATCACGGATGAGAATTAAGTGTACAGGCAATCAAACACATTTTTAGTAGAGAAATATATATATTTACATAGAAAGAGGGACAAAGTCCTGAAAGAGGGACAAATGAGGAGGAAAGAGGGACAGGGCTCCCAAAGTGGGACTGTCCCTCCAAAAGAGGGACAGTTGGGAGCTATGTTTTGGTGTAGCATTTTCCTCCTGGAGGTGGGGATTTTTTATGTTTTTTTTTCTTCCAGCTACAGCTTTTGTTTTTGGGTCTTTTTAAACCAGATTTGTGTTCTATTTTGCTCTGTATATGTTATGGCCAGAACCCAAAATCTTGCCACTTAGGGCAGAGCAGGATCATCCACCAGGCAACCTAGTCAGGTGCTTGGGGGCCTAGTGGCTGTTAAAGGGGCCCACCTACCACCTTCTTTGACCTCTCTTCACATCAGCTTATCAAAAGGATCACAAAGGGGCCCGAATCTACTAACTTGCCTAGGGACCCATTACACCTTAATTCATCTTTGACTCTGGGTTTTTGCCGTTCAATATGGAAAGTAGACGGGCTACAGCGACGGGCTACAGCGCCCAATGTGAGAAACAAAATCACGTTTGACTGATGGCACAAGTTTCAGCAGCATCTGCATATTTGGTTCCATCTTCTCCCCCTACCGTCTTCTCCAATTTACTGTAACCATTGTCACCTTGCCTGCTCAATTAACTCACTGGACTACAGGCTGCAGGTATCATATTTTCTACTGTCTGTTAGTATATGCTGCACTGCTTCCCGCCCATGCAATTATGTGATAAGGCTCCAGGAAAAAATGAAAGTAACTTGTTTTAACCATTTCAGGCATTTTCCTCAATAATATTTTTTCTTAGTTCAAATAGTATGGAAAATCTATTACTGAAAAGGGACATTTTGGCTGAAAACCCTCTTCAAATTACTCCTCACTTAAGATGTGTACATACATCAGCGGGTTGTATGACACATGGACATTATCTGATCATGTAAAAGTGAACCCCTATGCAAATAGGCCACTTAGCTAGACTTTCCCATTTGCTTATATGAAGAGATGGAAGGGGAAGGGGGGGGGGGGGGGGCACACATAAGTTCAGCCTCTGCTGACAATTTTCAGGGATCTATGTCAACATATCCATTGGTAGCCAAAACTGAAAGTTTAGCTGTTAGAAACGTAAGGAAGAGGAATAACTCCTGTAGAGCTACCAGGGCCATAATTCATTACAATAGGTGTTTTCATATTTTATCAATAAAATACCTTTCAAGCCCCCAAGACAAAAATATTTAAAATATGTTCGATATTGCTATTTTTGTAATTAAGTTGAAAAATAATCTCCTTGGAGAGAACTCCGGAGAAAAAGTTAATTGAAGAAGAGGTCACGGCTCTTACTCAATTGGCTTTTTCTCCTAAATCTGCATCTAACAATCAATGATCAATTTTACTATCTCTATTCTCTATGAGAGTGCGTGAGCCAAAAGACTTTGAATCCTATGAACAAATTGTGTAGGCAAGCTCTCATACTGCAGAAGTTGTAAAGTTGTCCAATAATTGCCCAGTCAAAATTGGATGTGTGTACGCACCATTAAGGTGGCCATACATCTCTTGACTTGGCAGCTGATTGACCATCCAATTTGATAATTAATACCGATTTGGAAGAAAATCAAGAGCATGCCCGATTGACAATTCAACCAATTATGGCGCAAAATTGGTTGCATGTATTGATTGAACATGTTGCAAGATGTTGGACTATAGTGGCTGATCGGGTGCATGGCGGTAAGGGCAAGGGATATCGGGATGGGAAGCAAAATCCCCGGCGCTGTTCCCCCTAGTGTAGTGACGTCACACATGCGCTACGTGCTATGCGCTGGCGGCGTGTATATCGCTAATGGTATAGTGGGATTTCAAAGACAGTTGGGCACCGCGCAGTGGGCGACATAGGGAAGGTAATGTAAAGAAACACAGGGGGGGGGGGGGGTCCATTTATACACTTGGGGGGCAGCAGTGAATCAGCGGACATGGCAGACTCGACCAATTCCCAAGAGATTTCATGCTAAAATGATCATGATCAGGAATTATTATAATTAAAGGGGAACTGAAGAGAGAGGTATATGGAGGCTGTCATGTTTATTTCCTTTTAGACAATACCAGTTGCCTGGCAGCCCTGCTGATCCTCTGCCTCTAATACTATTAGCCATAGCCCCTGAACCAGCATGCAGCAGATCAGGTGTTTCAGTGGTTCAGACTTATAAGTCTGATCTGACAAGACTAGCTGCATGCTTGTTTCTGGTTTTAATCAGATACTACTGCAGAGATATAGACCAGCAGGGCTGCCAGGCAACTGGTATTGATTAAAAGGAAATAAACATGACAGCCTCCATATACCTCTCTCTTCAGTTCCCCTTTAAAGTACATGTGTAAGCACATACAAAGAATAACTCAGTTTCTTCCAGTGTAATTAATCCATACATTACTTTTCTCCTATGTTGCTGTTACTTACAGTAGGTAGTAGAAATCTGACAGAACCAACAGGTTTTGGACTAGTCCATCTCTTCAAAAGAGGTTTTCAGGATATTCTTTCTTTTCAAAAGCATTTTGTGAATGGCAGTTGCTCTGTCCATCTACCAAAAAAGTGTGCAGCGAGCAGGGAGGCTGGTCAGAATCTTAGTATAAATCCTTTTTGGGGAATGTCTTTTTTAAAGAAGTAGCAGTAGGGTATTCTTCGCGTACAACCTCTAACCCCAGGTCGATGGTCTGTGTGAATTAAGGCATCTTAATGACATGTATTTATGCTTGAAAAAATATCTGTTTTCCCTTTTGATGTTGCATGTATATAAGCTGTCTGTACCAGCAGTTTGCAAACTAACAGGATATAAGCCCGACGAAGGCTGCAAGGCCGAAAGCTTGCTTATTTTTATTCATTTTTAGTTAGCCAATAAATGGTATCATCCTGGTTTAAGACTTCTTTTTTTAAAAGAATAAAGGTCATGCTGAGAATCCCCCAAGTATTTGGGCTAGTCCAAAACCTGTCGGTTCTACTACCTACTGTAGGAGACAGCAACATAGAGGAAAAGTAATTTATGGCTTATTTCACAGAAGAAACACTCTTCTTATTTGTATGTGTTTGCATGTATTTTAACCACTTAAGGACCAGGGGATTTTGCAATGATCGGTGCTGCGTGGGCTCTATAGCCCGCAGCACCGATCAGGAATGTGGCAGGGCGATCAGACTTCCCCCCTTTTTTCCCCACTAGGGGGATGTCCTGCAGGGGGGGTCTGATCGCCGCCGGCTACTATTGATTTGCGGGGGGGGCTCCTCAAAGCCCCCCTCCGCAGCGTTTTCCGGGCTCCCCTGCTTTCCCTCCTTCTCCCTTCTCCTCTGTGTGGCGCAGGACAGATAGGCTTCTGCCTATCAGATGCCGGAGATCCCCAGCCAATCAGAGGCCGGGGATCGCCGATCTATGTCACGGCGTTGCTGCGCAGCAGCGCAGTGTGATGTAAACAGCGGGGATTCCTTCCCCGCATGTTTACATTATGCGTGCGAGCTGCGATCGGCGGCTCGCACACTGTTCACGGAGGCAGTCTCCGTGAACTGGCATGGAAATGCTATACCATTAACGACCCGCCGACGCCTATCGGCTTTAGGAGGTCGTTAAGTGGTTAAATTTTAGATTTTATAGCGATAGAGGTCCCTCTAACTACATAACGACCGCGTCACGCCAATGGGCGTGAACGCGACGGCAGCCCCAGGACCGCCTAACATCGATTGGCGTCAAGTCCTGGAGCTGCAGTTTCCCAGGGAACGGCTGCGCGCATGCGCGATAGTTCCCTGCCAGTTCATGGTGCGGAGTTCCGAAATTAGCCTGCTAGCCGCCGATCACGGCTAGCAGGCTATTTGTAAACGAAAGGGGAAAGAAATCCCCTTTGTTTACATAAGTACAGCGCTGCGGTCTCCAGCAGCGCTGTACGAGATCAGCGATCCCCGGCCTCTGATTGGCCGGGGATCGCCATCCTCTCATAGGCTGATGCCTATGAGAGGCGGTGAACAGGACGGTTTGCCGTCCTGTTCATTTCTCTAGGCTAGGGGAGGGAGGAAGGAGAGGAAGGGGGACGGAGGGAGAGAGAGCCTCTATGACGCAGAAAAAAAAAAGTGACAGCAGCGATCGAACACTTCCATGCGGCATGTCTCCTTAGGGACAAAAATAGGAAGGGCGTCCGATCACCATGCTTCTTAGCTGGGCTGTGCAGGAGGCAGAAAAGCCTGCACAGCCTTGTGCAGCATGAAAGAGCCTGGTCTTTAGGGGGGTTTAACACTGCGGTCGACAAGTGGTTAAACTGTATGCTTTCTAACATCTAATCTAAGTAAATATATCCACCATATTATCTTATTGTTACGGTTTGACGGTCGCTCTATTCTCTGCTTGAGGAACAAGCACAAAACACCGTATTAAGATAGTTAAATTGCTATCATATATTACAATCTCTGCAATAAATATTTCACTAGACACTTTTTCTCTTAATTTAATAGTACATGCAACTGTGAGAAAGCAATTATAATGCTATCAAAATATCAAAAGAGAGGTTTAGTATTGTATGTCATACTCTTTTTATTTGCACTAATGGTGTCTTTGCGAAGGATTAGCTTACGGCGGTACAATTTCCTTTCCTCAGATCCACGGGCGCACTGACGCAACTTTTATAACTTGTATGTGATGTAAAAACACCTTCTGCTTCCTAATGCAAGGATGGAAATAAAATTAGAGCTGGCAACATAAGGAATTTTAAAGCTTTGGTTTATAGCCTTTCAGTAGAATGTGGTTTTATATTAATTATGCATACAAAGTTTAATTTAAAAAGAAATAGCTAAACACACTGAAGTTTTTGTGTTACAAAATTTAAAAATATTGCATGAGTTCACAGTTTCTTACGTCGTTCTCAGCAATCACCAATGGCTGCTCACTACCCCTTCCCACCAACCCTGTTAGTCTGTAACCATTGATGGGCTGACAGTCACCACCAGGAGGGCGTGGTTTCATCTTACAAATTAACAATACCCCTCCTCCTACACACTAATGTGGATTGAGCTTGCCTTTGCTGACCAGCATTATCAGATTGTTTTGGAAGTGCAATAAACTGTGTAAACAAAGGAAGACAAGTTCCTGCTCCATCCAGGGGGAAACAGATAACTATCTCTCCTTTATTTGCTCACGAATGACTTAATTAGGAGTCAATCTGATGATTTGTCAGAAAGCAGGCAATCAGTTCGCTTCAGTGAAGTGTAACTACTCATTCAAAAGACATCAGAGCAGTCTTTCACGTTCATTTTTTACGGTGTTTAACGCATTAGAGCAAACATTTAATTTTGAGTGTAACCCCATTTTAAAATGTAGTTGCACATTTTCTACTACCAGCGTGTGGTGTTGGTCCTCTCATCTGGGATTCAGCCAATTCTTCCCTATAGATAGGCTGTTCCTAACTGATCCCTTTCTCCTTACTTATGTCTGACGAATCGATAGCATCACCCTTAAAATAATCCTTTCCTGATTCAAAGTACAGCCCTTCCTGATACCTAACCCTCCCCCTACCCCCTCCCCCCCCCTACATACAACCCTTCCAAGTGTCCAAGCCTATCATCCTCCTATTGTGAACTCTGCCTGATGCCTAACCATACCCTGCCCCCAACATACAGCCCTTCCTAATGCCCAACCCATACCTTCTACCCCTCAAGGCCTTTTCCTGTCTGGTGACCTGCACTGCATTGTAAAGGGAACCTGAAGTGAGAGGAAAATAAACGTTCCCAGCTTCATTCCATTATGAACAATGCCAGTTTTTATTATTTTTCAGTCTTTATCTAGCACCAGCATCTTCCGCACCGCTGTACTGACTATATTGTCTTGTCACTAACTGTCCCTCAGAGGGGCTCACAATCTAATCCCTACTCCCTATCATCATACGTCTATGTATATATCATGTAGTGCATGTGTCATAGTCTAGGGCAATTTAGGGGGAAGCCAATTAACTTATGTGCATGTTTTTGGGATGTGGGAGGAAACTGGAGTGCCCAGAGGAAACCCACACAGACACGGGGAGAACATCGGGGCGTAACAATAGACCCTGCAAGGGATGCAGCTTCAGGGTAACACATAAGCCGGAGGGGCCCTGTGGAGAGACAAACAACTAAGATTTTGGAGATAAAAGGCTTTCTGCTCTCTGCACAATTGTTCTAATGATGACATCTACAAGTTTTGTAGACAAAGATTTGTAGACAGTCCCTATTTAGTCTGCAGCAGGGTCTTGTGTACAGTGCCCAGCCCCCAACTTCTCTACCCCTCCCCCAGTGCTCTGTACTGTAGTGATGCTGGAGAAGTCTGCAGAGACAGTACTGCTCCATCAGAGATGGACAGAGTGAGTGTAATAAGCGGAGGCTGGGAGCACACTCATGTGTCTGTTTTCTGTATGCGTTTACTGCACACCAAGGGCTTGATTCACTAAACCGTGATAATTGAAATCACGGTGCGCTAGCAACTTTACTCGTGTTATAACGCTAGCTCGACTGTGATATCAGTTATCACAGTTTAGTAAATCAAGCCCCATGTGTGTCTGTATGTGTGAAAACACGCACGTTTTATCACAGAAGCTCATGTAATTGATAGAGAAAATGTGCGCAGTGCCTCACTGCTGCCTCTTTTTATCTGCATGGGGAAAAACACATTTAAGTGGGGGCCCCATCCAAAGTTTTGCAGGGGGACCCAGTAATTTCTAGTTACACCCCTGGAGAACATACAAACTCCTTGCAGATAGTGCCCGGGCTGAACCAGGGATCTAGTGCTTCAATATATTTGTTTTTGAGTGATACCCTTGCAACAAGCATGCAACCAGCGGAGTCAGAGCAGAGACACAGCATCTGACCTGCTAGAGCTTAGAGTTTGGCCTAGTTTCAGAAGAGTTCATGTTTGTTTAACCACTTTACCCCCGCGCGTACGGATTTCTCCGCCCCTTTTTCCATCCTTTCACCCCCAGGGACGGAGAAATCCGTACTTTGCGCACTCCCGCCGCTGTCCGCGCTCCCGCTCGTAAACACGCCGCCCGCCGCTAGTAAACACGCCACCGCCCCGCTCGCCCAGAGATCAACGAACGGGAAAATCCATTCCCGTTCGTTGATCTAAGCCCCGCAATGATCTGCTGCCGCTCGGCTGAGCAGCGCGATCATTGTGAAAAAATAACAAAGTCCCAGCCTCTTTCTACTTCCTGCAAGCGTCCGGAAGGACGCTTGCAGGTCGCATGAAACAAATTGGTAATGTTGCCATCTTGTGGCCAAATAGTAAAACTACACCCTAACCATTTTTTACACACAAATAAACTTGTTTTACACAAAAAATTAACTCCTTACCTCCCACACTCCCCAATTATTTTTTTTTTGTTATTAAAAAAAAAATACACAATTTACAATTTAAAAAAAATACATAAATAGTTACCTTAGGGACTGAACTTTTTAAATATTTATGTCAAGAGGGTATAACACTGTTACTTTATAAACTATGGGCTTGTAATTAGGGATGGACGCAAAACTGAAAAAATGCACCTTTATTTCCAACTAAAATATTGGCGGCAAACATTGTGATAGGGACATAATTTAAACGGTTTTATAACCGGGATAAATAGGCATATACATTTTATGGGTTTTAATTACAGTAGCATGCATTATTTAAAAACTATAAAGGCCGAAAACTGAAAAATAATAATTTTTTTCCCACATTTTTTCCTATTTTCCCATTAAAACACATTTAGAATAAAATTATTCTTGGCATAATGTCCCACCTAAAGAAAGCCTAATTGGTGGCGAAAAAAACAAGATATAGTTCATTTCATTGCGATAAGTAATGATAAAATTATAGACGAATGAATGGAAGGAGCGCTGAAAGGTGAAAATTGCTCTGGTGGTCAGGGGGTAAAACCCCTCAGTTGGGAAGTGGTTAAGGTAGGGGAAGTTTAAATTAAAGAGGAACTGTCACGAAAATCTTAAAATTTAAAACACATACAAATAAGAAGTACATTTCTCCCAGAGTAGAACGAGCCATAAATTACTCCCCTCCTATGTTGCTGTCACCTACTCTACAGTAGGTAGTAGAAATCTGACATTACCGACGGATTTTGGCCTAGTCCATCTCTCCATAGGGGATTCTCAGCATGGCCTTTATTCTTTATAAAGACATTCCCTGAAAAAGATTTATACAAAGATGCTGGCCAGCCTCCCTGCTCGCTGCACACTATTTTGACAGTTGGACGGAGAAACTGCCATTCACTAAGTGCTTTTAAAAATAAAGAAAACCCTGAGAACCCCCCTATGAGAAGATGGGCTAGTCCAAAATCTGTCGGTAATGACAGATTTCTACTTCCTATTGTAAGTGACAGCAACATGGGGCAAAAGTAATTTATGGCTCATTTTACTCTGGGAGAAATGTACTTCTTATTTGTATGTGTTTTAAATTTTAAGATTTTCACAACAGTTTCTCTTTAAAGGGACTCCGAGCTCTAAATAAAAATGAAATCGGTACTCACCTGGGGCTTTCTGCAGCCCAGTGTAGGTCGGGAGGTCTCACGGCGTCCATCTGGCTCTTCTCCCAGGGCCTGGCCAGAAATGGCTGCCCGGCGGCTCCCGGCGACACTGGGCCCGAGTGTCGGGCTCCTTCTTCCTGAAACGTCACGTCTGTCGTCACTACGCCGGCCGCCACGCGTCATCACGACGGCCGGCGTGACAGTACTGCGCAAGTGCGATTGGATCCCTTTAGACACTAAGTACCTGTGTCCACTGTGCACTGCTTGCATCTTGTGAGATGTGATACCAGCACAGCTGCCATGTACAGCTATAGTGATTCAGATGCGGGATGCAAAAAAAATGCAGCATGCCCTCAGATTATTTCCCACATACCAATTGGATGGCCGTTAATTGATTTCAATAGCTTGAATTTTCACCATTCGAATCACATGCAGCAAAATGCTGTGCAGCAGTCTATTGTCCTTATTGCTGATGGTCTTGGTCCGGAGCGCTTTATAACTGGGTGACAGCTATCAGCTGCAGTGCATCAACATAGGGATGGTCGTAGTCAGCCAACTTCGATACGCTGGAACTACACGTAGTTTTACGCAATTACGATTCGCCAAACTACGGCTTCAAAATCAAATATTCGCTTTGTATGCATTTCTTAGACTACGCGTTAAAATACGCAATTACGCGTAGTGCAAAGCGTAGTGTATGCGGATGCTTATGCCCGTATGCAGAAAATTGTACGCATTAATTCCTCTTTAAATGCTTACAATGGGTACACTTCTATGCGTACATTCCCCTTTCCAGTGTGTAATTTTGTAAGGGAAATTAGACGTGAGTAACGCATTCGTATTCACTGCGCAATACACGTGTTAACTGCATAGCGGGCATAAACTACACGTAGCAGTAATTCACTACACGTACGGTAAATTCGTAAGCGTACTTTTGAAACTTCACCTACGAACTACGAACTATGCGTAGATGTGAACAACGATACGTAAATTTGCACTGGCATAGTTTCTGCTCATCCCTGGGAGTAACAATCACCCCTGCAAGGGATGCAGCTACAGGAGGGGGGGATTGAGAACCCGAAAGGGAGCCCTCACAGGGGCATTTTGAGGGGCAGGAGAGGCGCAGCACAAGGAGAGGGAGCAGGACCAAAACCATCAACAATAAAGACGATGGAAGGCGAGTTCTATAGCAGAACGTAATTGTGGTAAATTCGTTATCTGCATTTAAAGTGAACCTGAGGTACAGTAAGTGATATGGAGGCTTCCTGGCAGTCCTGTTGATCTTCTGGTATCTGTAGTGTCCCAACCCTGAAACAAGCATGTGGCGAATCCCATCAGACCTGAGTCAGGGTATTTGATCCGCATGCTTGTTCAGGGTCTATGGCTAAAAGTATTAGAGTTAGAGGACCAGGGGGACAGCCATGCAACTTGCATTGTTTAAATGGAAATAAATATGGCAGCCTCCATATCCCTCTCTCCTCCCTTTTAGGAGGGGCTTGGATGCTTTTGTTGCAGTGAAGGACAGCCGTGGCTTTTATTACTAGATAATTCCCAGTGGCAGGTGCTCTTGAAATTTCCGGAATGTTGCACAAACTGTGGCCGGAAGAAGCCGCTTGTGGCGGCGACTCGCGATGGCCTCCGGCACTCATGCCCTCTTGTCCTGCTCCACTCGGGTAAGCCTCCAGTCCTACACGTTCACCTCTGATGGTTCACTTTCCTTCTTGAGCGTCCATCACCTCCCAAGGTTTTGCAGTGCACCTGGCCCTGCTGGTCTTCACTCACTGACCCCTCCTTCATCATATACATCGCCCTGGATTGTTCTGTGCAGGGTGTCTATGTGCACTTCCAGACATTTTCTTATGTCTTGTACTCTATCACTGATTCTTCACCTTTAGCTGTCCGAGTGCAGATTAGTGGTCACATCATTGTCCATGTATATTAATAGTATTGCTGTACTGTATATCATGAGGGCATATATCATTGAATTATATTGTGCCATTGTTTTTATGGTTTTAATTGCTGTTATGGATCAATAAAGGCTATTTTGTATTTTCCCTATACTTGTGGTGCGGTCATTGCATGGCCATACTTTTCTCTCTTTTGTAGTTTCATTCAGTGGTTGCTTGGCCTTTCTGCACACGTGTGAGGTTATATCTGTGTTATTTTTTTAGCCTGTTATATACAATGTATACTGTTGATGGTGCTTGTCCGATTTTCGTGGTTTCATGTTGCACAAACTGTGTCCGATCTTATTTTCAGAATGCTGCCAGTTGGAGGTGCTCTTATGTTTTTTTAACCTTTTTATGGCCAACTGGGATGTGTGAGGGTGCAGGCTAGTGTTGTACACATATTATTATATTGTTATTCATATTTTTTATTATTTTTATGGGTTGAACGGATGTCTTTTTTTAATCATCTATGTAATTATATGTAAATTTGTAACATATAAAATCATTTTTTTCTAAGATTTTGTTTTTTTTTCATAGTGTCCCTTTAAAGGGAATCTGAAGTGAAAATAAAGTTATGATATCATGATTTGTATATGTAGTGCAGCTAAGAAATAGAACATTAGTTGCAGCAAAGATATGAGTCTCATATTGTTTCTAGTACAAGAGGAGTTAAGAAACTTCAGTTGTTTTCTGTGCAAAAGAGCCTCTCTGAGCTCTCCGACTAATTTAGTCAGAGAGCAATGCTGTTTTCTGAAGCACTTATTTTAACCTTCCTCTAACTGTTTCTTGTTTGGTTAAGGTGTTGCTAACGAACCTTTGCACTTTCCTACTCTGTTTCATAGTTTAAAATACAGAGTATTATTTGTAAACAGCAAATATTAGAGAATGATGCAAGGAAAAAAAAAGAAAGCTATATAACTGAAACTAAAAATATGAGACTGTTTTCTTTGCTACTTATGTTCTATTAATTATCCCCACTACACATACAATTCATTATATCATACTTTTTTCACTTTAGTGTTCCTTTAAGAACTGTTTATGCACATGCCAAATGTAGCTACTGAGGCCTGCTTATGTGACATTGTGTGACTTACAACGGCCTTTATTGTGTCACAGATCAGATGAAAACTACATACGATGCCCCGCCAAGCAAGAATGACTCCCACCCCGAGGAAGGGCACAAGTCAGGCATACTTGACAGCACGCAAGAACCCACGAAGGCCCAGCAACAGCCTCCCTTAATCAAGCATGCGGCCAAAATGATTCTTACCCTGCTGGATTCCATGACAGGTGATCTGATCGCTACCACTGACTTCCTTAACTGATTTCTTCTTTCCTCGCTCTGCGGCAGACAGGCTTACGCCACATACCTTTCATGCAGGAATATTATTTATGTCATTTACCATTTTAAAAGAAGGCTAGACTTCAATTTAATACAGAACTCCAGGCATCAATTTTAAATAAGCTCTATTTAGGCGGTGGAATAGCCTTTTCGAAAATGCAGCTGAATTCTTGAAAGACCGCTGGCGTGTTCATAAAATAAATGGGGGAAAAGTACATAGAATAGAAGCTCATCATTTCCTAAGAGGGAAACTAGTTTCTGAGATGAGAAGTTGCAGTGCAGTGCAGAGGCGTATCTACAGGGGTGCAGGCATGGCATGAGCCATGTGCGCCTCTTACTAGGGTTGGTGTTCTCCATACAGATTCTAGTTTTTATCTGGGAGATATTCTGCTACCCGGTACTATCTTTTGGGGGTACAACTGCCTGTTATTTGGGGGATATGTATAGGCTGACCTATTTCAATACTGTTATAGGCCATGCTTCACTTCAACGTGGACACAACCAATTCAACCAAGACTACACTCAATGTCAATGTTTGCCATAGGCACCATTTTTTTTCCTAAATACGCCTCTGGAGCAGTGAGCTAAGTATCTGCCCTTTCTACTGATTTCACTGAATGAGATCTGGGGCTCAATTAACTAAAGGGTGCTAAGTGTTAGCACAGCAGTGAAAAGCCGCTTTGCACGTGCAAACTACTTAGCACCAAAGTTTGCACGTGTAAAACCTTTACACTCGAGTTAGCACATACAAAGCCTTTACACTGGAGTTAGCACATGCAAAGCCTTTACACTCGAGTTAGCACATGCAAAGCCTTTACACTCTAGTTAGTACATGCAAAGCCTTTACACTCGAGTTAGCACATGCAAAGCCTTTACACTCGAGTTAGCACATGTAAAGCCTTTACACTCGAGTTAGCACATGCAAAACCTTTACCCTTGAGTTTGCACGTGCAAAGCCTTTACACTCGAGTTAGCACATGCAAAGCCTTTACACTCAAGTTAGTACATGCAAAGCCTTTACACTTGAATTTGCACGTGCAAAGCCTTTACACTTGAATTTGCACGTGCAAAGCCTTTACACGTAATAACTAAGTTATCACGCTTTAGTGAATCAAGCCCCTAGTCTCTGTAAGTACCCACCCACAAAGCTGAGATTTTCTATTCAGGAATCAGCAGCCAAGAATCACATGATTCAAATTTGAGACACATTTTTAAGGTGTAGACTAAAGGTGTCCATTAAAGCACACCTGAAAAGACAAAAAAAATGGGGCTTTTACTTACCTGGGGCTTACCAGCCCTCCATTGTGTTTTAGGTTTCTTTGTTTTGCCTGGGTCCTCAACCATTAAGCTGCTGTAATGTCCAAAGTATCTGTAATCACATTTAGGCCAGATCCACACTTTAAACGCTTTTGTGAGCGCATGTGTTTGATTAGTGCTTGCTGAGTGCTTGTTAAAAAACCGCACCCATTCACTTTCATTAAAATCGCGGTAAAAACTGATTTTAATAAATGAGAATGGGAGCAATTTTTTATCACGTGCTCAGCAAGCGCTAGTCAAAGGCAAGCGCTCACAAAAGTGCTTATAGGGCTCGATTCACAAAGCGGTGCTAACCCAGTTTGAGACTTTAGGCGTGATAACCATTGCACCACGCTGGTGAAAAGCCAGTTTAGGCGTGATAAGTTTATGTGTGATAAGTTTAGGCATGATAAGTTTAGGCATGCTAAGTTTAGATAAGTGTAGATAGTGTGCAAAGTCCCGCAAGCAAAGCAGCGCCATTAAACTCTATGCGAAGTGCACCAGACTTTGCTAGCGCAAAACTTTTGATCAGATGTGCACTGCGGCGCTAACCCAGTTGGTGCTTAAACTTATCACACCTAAACTTATCATGCCTAAACTGAGTTTAGGCGTGATAAAGGGCTTTTCACCAGCGTGCTAACTGTTAGCACCGCTTTGTGAATCAGGCCCCTAGTGTGGATCTGGCCATGATAGTCTATAGTGCTGCTGCATTTTCAGGAGGCATATGCAGTTTTGCATAGAGTTAAAAAAAGGATACAACCTGCACTACATTCCCACGCAATGCTTGCAGTCTTCAATAGAAATTAATGGCTACTGTAAAAAAAAAAAAAATGAAAATAACACTAGTTAAAACGCCCTGCAAATTGCACAATTGTGGTGTAAAACGCTTGCGCGGAATCATCTGTGATCACTGCAGGTACAAGTATGACCCCTCCCAGTCCCATTATTTGAGCCTGTTCAGGTGTGCTTTAACAGTGCTATTTTTAGTGAAAAATCGTATTTTCAAAGCAATAATTCAGAACCACAGCATTAAAAGACAATTGAAGCGCGAAGGGTTGGGGGCTGCCATATTTATTTCCTTTTAAGCAATACCAGTTGCCTGGCTATCCTGTTGATCCTCTGTCTCTGAGGGCCCGTTTCCACTAGAGCGAATCTGCTTGCGTTTCCTGCATGCAGATTTGCACAGACAATACAAGTGAATGGGACTGTTTGCACTTGTCAGGATTTCTGAGCGTCTTTCTGTGCAGAAAAAAACTGCACGGCAGAGCTCTCTGCGGTGTGCGATTTGCATACAATGTATTTAATAGGAAATTCGCATGCATTTTCGTACGCGAATTTTACCGCAAATTTTGCGTTTTCACATAAAAACAATATAAAAGCCCACAGGCACTGACATGGTTAAATTCGCATACTCATTAACATATGCGAAAACGCCCGCAAATTTGCGGTAAAATTCGCATCCGCATGCAAATTCGTTTTTGCGTTTTCTGCGACTAATTCGCACCGCACAAGTGGAAATGGGCCCTAAAAGGAAATATGGCTGCCTCCTAAAACTTTTAGCCATAGCCCCGAACAAGCATGCGGCAGATCAGGTGTCTCTGACGTTATTGTCAGATCTGACGAGATTAGGTGCATACTTGTTTCCAGGTGGGATTCAGACACTACTGCAGCCAAATAGATCAGCAGGACTGCCAATGCTTAAAAGGAAATAAATATGGCAGCCTCCATATACCTCTTACTGCAGTTGTCTTTTTAAAGGGCAGTCTGTATAAGAAGATTGTGGGTGGGCACACCATCGTCCAGAAGTTGGGTGCTTAATACTTAACACTAAGGCTGAACACATTACCTCCTTAGCGCCGGAGGTCTTCCGATCTCTAAGAGCTCCATGCTACTTCCTGTTTACACAGGAAGTTACATGAAGCACTTAGTGATCTGAGACCTCCGGCGCTAAGGAGGTATGTGTTTAGCCTGCCGCCGCCGCCTGCTGCCACCAATGATTGCAGGAGGGAAAGCGCTGAGAAGAGAGCCCGAGGTGAGGGAGGGGGGGAATGTCCCCCCTCCCCACCGATCTCCCCAACGATCCTGCCCCACAAAAGTCCCTGAGTGGGCCCTAGAGAGGTGGGGGAGGGGCCCGGATTTTTTTTTTTGCAGGGGGGGCCCGGGGATTTCTAGGTACGCTCCTGCATATATCCACAAAAAGTTGGCAACAATTGCTTCGGGGTCCTTGCAGAATGATACATTGGGTCTGTCTGATGTGGATAAAGCGTGATTTACACATGTATGTTTACGTTATGGACTTGAAGATGACATCATTGCTTGATCACTGGTTTGGGTGGGGTATCATAGGATTGAGAGAGTAGTATATATATATATATATATTTAGGCTTCCTGGATGTATCCTTTAAAGAAATCCAAACTATCTATCTATATATATATATATATATATATATATATATATATATATATATATATATATATATATATATAAAATTGGATGTATGTGTGTGTATGTATGTGCCGCCCGCGATCACTCAAAAATGGCTTGACCGATTTGAACGAAAGTTGGTATACAGATCCCTTACTACCTGGGATGATATGTTCTGGGGGTCTAGCGGCCCCCCTGCACACCTGGGCGGAGCTACAAACAGCAAATCAGATTTCATCCATTTATGTCAACGGAAAAAATGTAAAAGGCTGCTATTCTCACAGTAATCAAGCCAGAGTCCCCACACTTGGCACAGTTGGTCACTTGGTGACCGAGATAAAAAATCCAGGAAAAGTGGGCGGAGCATAAAACAGCCAATCCAATTTCATCCATTCATTTTTAAATGGGAAAATGTAAACTGCAGCCATTAGACGGTTAATTGCAGGTTTCTCAAACTTGCCACACTCGGTCACTGGGTGAATGAGATTAAGATTCAGGAAAGTGGGTGGAGCCTACAACAGCCAATCAAAATTCACCTATTGATTTTCAAGGGGAATATTTAAACTGCCGCCATTCCTACACTGTTAATGGCACTTGCTACAGTCGGTCATTGTGTGACTGGGGTTCAAATTCACTAAAGGGGCGGGGTTACAAACAGCCAATCAGATTTCTTTGCTGGATGAACTGCTTCCATTCAAACATTTTTGATGCCAGGATCCTGAAAGCTCACAAACTCGGTCATTGAGTGACTGTGTGTCAAGGTTACAAAAAGTGGGCGAAGCCAAAAACAAATTTCACTGGGAAAATATAAACTGCAGCCATTCTTACACTGTTAATGGCAAGGTACTCAAACTTTGCACAGTTGGTCACTGGGTGATTGGGATTAATATTCAGGAAAATCGGTGGAGCCTACAACAATCAATCAATATTCACCTCTTGATTTTCAATGGGAATATTTAAATTGCTGCCATTATTACACTGTTAATAGCAGGTGCCTCAAACCTGGTACAGTTGGTCACTGGGTGACTGGGGTTCAAATTCAGAAAGGGGGCAGAGCCGCAAACAGCCAATCAGATTTGATTTATTTCAATGGGAATATACAATTGATTGATTCCAAGGTCCCCAAAGCTCATAAACTTGGTAATTGAATGACTGCATGTCAAAGTTAGAAAAAGTGGATGGCGTCAACAACTCCAGGGGATTGAGCCACAAACAGCCAATCAGATTTGTTAGATTGATTTCAGCCATTCTGTTATTGGCAGGGTTTCAAACCTCACACAGTTGGTCACTGAATGACTGGGATTAATATTCAGGAAAGTGGGTGGAGCCTCACCAAACAGCCAATTAAAATTCACCTATTGATTTTCAAGGGGAATATTTACATTGCTACAATTCTTACACTTTTAATGGCGGATGCCTCAAATCTGGTACAGTCAGTCACTGGGAGACTGGGGTTTACATTTTGAAAAGGGGGCAGGCTACAAACCGCCAATCAGATTTGTTTAATTTCAATGGAAAAATGTAACTTTTTGATGCCAAGGACCCCAAAGCTCATAAACTTGGTCATTGAGTGACTGTATGTCAAGATTACAAAAACTGGGTGGAGTCAAAAAGAGATTTCCCTGGGAAAATGTAAACTGCAGCCCCTCTTCACTGTTAATGGCAGGGTTCTCAAACTTTGCACAGTTGATGACTGGGATTAATATTCAGAAAAGTGGGTGGAGCCTAAAAAAAGCCAATCAATATTCACCTGTTGATTTTCAAGGGGAATATTAAAATTGCTGCCATTCTTTCACTGTTAATGGCACAAGCCTCAAACATGGTACAGTTGGTCATTGGGTCACTGGGGTTCAAATTCAGAAAAAGGGGTAGAGCCACACACAGCCCACCAGATTTGTTTTTATTGATGTCAAGGAGCCGAAAGCTCACAAACTTGTTCATTGAGTGACTGTGTGCCCAGGTTACAAAAAGTGGGCAGAGGCCAAAACACATTTCACTGGGCCTATACTTACACTGTTTATTTCAGGGTTCTCAAACTTTGCCCAGATGGTCACTGGATGACTGAGATTAATATTCAGGGAAGTGGGTGGAGCCTATAATAGCCAATCAAAATTCTCCTGTTGATTTTCAAGGGGAATATTTAAATTGCTGCCATTTTTACACTGTTAATAGCAGATGCCTCAATTCTCCTATAGTTAAGTCATTGGGTGACTGGGGTATAAACACTGGAGAGGGGTGGAGTCACACACCGTTCATCTGATTTATTTAATTTCTATGGAAATATACAAATTATTGATGCCAAAGATCACAAAATTGAGTGTTTGTGTGTTAGGGTTAGAAAAGTGGGTGGAGCCGACACCAGCCAAAGGCATACCCGGGCAACGCCGGGTCATCAGCTAGTTCCCAATATTGAAATCAGTTGCTATTGCATCTATAAAAAAATTGCAGAGCCACTGAACCAGTTCTGTAAAGAAATGATAGATGCAGGGATTGTTCAGGATCAAATTGGCCTACCAGCGTCTGTGTTTCCATACAATAGGATCTGAATAATCTGATTGAAGAAGATATGATCATTCCATTGAAATTAAGCTGCACCTTTAGAAATCCATACTAATTGCAATTTCAATGACTGGTATTGTTATGGGGCATTTAAATATTAATAATTTGTAATCGGAATGCTGGAGTGTAGAGATGGTTAATGAGATGCTAATTATTTTGGCTTGTATGCAAATTACATGCATATGTATGCAGCTCAGACTTCCTGGTGAATTGTTTACATGGTTGCTAGCGGCTCTTTTGAATATCATAGAATAGTCACCTGTTCAAATGAATTGCATTTTTTCAGTGAATTATTCTGTCTACCACACTATATACCAGTGGTCCTTAAACTAAGACCTGCGGGCTGATTGCAGCCCCCCTAGGCTTTTTCACTGGCCCCCAAACCAAAATGTATAACTTATAGATGCGGCCCTCTGCACCCTTAAATATCAGCGGCCCACATATAGAATAGCAGTGCTGGCACCACCCATCCACATACTGTAGAAGCCAGCATGCAGTCATTCACTGGCTTCCAATCCTATTCTGCATCAGGTGACACTGCTGACCTGCTGACACTAGATGGCAGGTTGTCACCCGGGTATGCTTCACTGTCTGGTGCACAAAGACATTCTTTGGGCGTCACATGACTGAATGGCTGCTGCTAGGAGTTCTCCTCCAGGCATGATTGGGGGAATCAATACCTAGATTCAAGGTAATGTTTTTCAACATCATTTTATGTATGTTCCAGACCCCCAGTAGTCTGAAGTATGTTGACCCAGATTATTTGAACATCCTACCCAGCCCTTCAGAGATGAACTTGGTCACCTGATCAAACTGATCACATTTCTCTGTGAAATTCCTTTAAAGTGGTGGAAAATTAAGCATTTCTTCTTTGCTCTAAAAGATTATTTACAGCATAATATCTACTACCACAAAAATGTGTAGCAGAACAGTATTCAAATAGTTAAACCCAGCACTTTGTTCTTCACTGGAAAGCTCCTTGCTTCAGTGGAGAGCTTCTGGCTAAACCCAAAGAGGTGATCACATTATTTTTGTTTTTGTTCCTTTGACAGATACATTTGGTAGGCTTTAGCAAAGTACTAAAACTGAGCTGTGCTGAGTTGAGAAGCAGAAAGAGCTGAGAAGTGATCACTAGATAGATTTTAATATATAAATACAGCATCTATACAATACAAAGCTATGGAAGATTTAAGAACATATAAACTGTTCTAAATTGGGACTTTGTAATTTGCACAGAAGAAAATATGACAACTGTAAGGGTTATAAAAAGTAGAAAAACACAATTGAATTGAATGTTATGTCAGAGTTTTATCCCACTTTAAAGAGAATCTGTATTGTTAAAATCGCACAAAAGTAAACATACCAGTGCGTTAGGGGACATCTCCTATTCCCCTCTGACACAATTTCGCTGCTCCCCGCCGCATTAAAAGTGGTTAAAAACAGTTTTAAAAAGTTTGTTTATAAACAAACAAAATGGCCACCAAAACAGGAAGTAGGTTGATGTACAGTATGTCCACACATAGAAAATACATCCATACACAAGCAGGCTGTATACAACCTTCCTTTTGAATCTCAAGAGATCATTTGTGTGTTTCTTTTCCCCTGCAGCTATCTTCCACTGAAGTGTCAGGCTGTTTCTTCCTGTAGAGTGCAGACAGCTCTGCCTGTATGTAATTCCTCAGTATGTGAAAGCCCAGCCAGCTCAGGGGAGGATTTATCCAGCTTGTAAAAGATAATAGAGCAGAGCGAAGCTAAATAACACACAGGCAGTGTGCAGAGAGGGGCCAGGAGGGGGGAGATGCATCACAGAACCACAACACTGAAGAACTTGGCAGCCTTCCAGACACAGGCTGACAAGTCTGACAAGAGAGAGATAAGTTGATTTATTACAGAGATGGTGATAGTAGAACGTGCTGCAGTAAGCCAGAGCACATTAGAATAGATTTTGGAACTTGTAGGATGGAAGAAAACCGGATGAAATTTTTGTTACGGAGTCTCTTTAAAGAGGAACTCCAGTGACAATAACATAATTAAAAAAGTGCTTAATTTTTACAATAATTATGTATAAACAATTTAATCAGTGTTTGCCCATTGTAACATTTTTCCTCTCCCTGATTTACATTCTGACATTTATCACATGGTGACATTTTTACTGCTGGCAGGTGATCTCTGTGGTAGGAGCTGCTGCTTACTTTTTATGGCAGGTAGGAACAACAATGCAATGAGGCTCCCACAGTGTGATGTCAGCACCATGGTCCTGACATCACACCGTGGGAGGGGTTTCACCACAACATCAGCCATACAGAGCCCCCTGATGATCAGTTTGTGAAAAGGAAAATATTTCTCATGTCTAAGGGGGTATCAGCTACTGATTGGGATGAAGTTCATATCTTGGTTACGGTTTCTCTTTAATCACCCAGGTAGTTGGACAACCGGGAAGGCATAACACATGAGTGTGGGGTTGTGCTCCCTGCTCAATACCAACCCACGCGGCTTTTAATATTGGGGTGGTTGTGTGAGTGTGTGTGTGTGGGGGGAGTCCTTGCATAAAACCTTGCCTATTTTGAACAACCTTGCCCACTTTTATGGGCAAAGAAACTCTTTTTGGATGCCAGAGAGGGTATGGCGAGGCTGCAGCTCAACCCCCTGCTTCCAATCAGGATGGCACCTGCAGAGAGTGAGCTGTAATTCTGGCAGCCGGTATCGGTGATTGTAAGAGAGAGACTGTCTATCGGAGATTCAAAACTGGGAGCATTGTGGATCACAAGATTGAACTGCTTGGCAATAAAACTCATGTCACTTATGTTTACCTTATTATACCATTGGGGAAAAGCAGACTTGTCACTTGACACAAAGGGGATTGGAATCTTTTTTGTTTCGTTAAGTGGAATGTGGAAGTAACTGTCTTTCTAAATCAAAAAGCACCACTCCAGGAATAACCGCCACTTCTGTGATGTTGACCATATTAGAGAGACATTTCTCTTCCCACAATGCATCACAGATATCCAGCTGTGAAGGGTCTCGTTATCAAAGTGTGGATCAGCAGAACATCATCACAGCCACTTAAAAAGAACGTTTTTACATTGTTCTTCAACAAATTACTCAGCGGGTTCCTTTGTTATTAAGTGGCTGTTGAATGGGGAATATGAATGGGGAATAACTATCTCGTATAACCTCTGAAGTGGTGGTTTTTTAATTATTTTATTTGAAACTGAAAATGCATAAAAAAAAAAGTCCAACACAAATCGTCGTGTTTTTTATTAAGTTCAGGTCGTAATTAATTTGTGATTTTATCAAATATGAGTCTTGTATGATGTTTTTACTGTAACGTCATAGTGTACATACAGAGAACCCGAGGTGGGGTTCTGACAATGAAATCTGCATACATAGGCTGGGTCTGCCTATACAGCCAAGCCTCTGTTGCTATCCTCTGCGATCACCCATAAATCACAGCCGTGCTGTGCGGGCTTTGTTTACCTCTGTATTGTCAGTCTCGGTTCTCCCAACTTCCTGCAGAGCTCCGGTCCCCGCCCGCATCCCTTCCCTCCAATCAGCGGGGAGCTAAGGGATGCCGGCGGGGACCGGAGCTATGCAGGAGGCGGGAGGAGCAGCAGACTGACAGTACAGAGGAAACACAGCCCGCTGTGACACGCTGCGTGTCAGCAGCGCGGCTGTGATTTATGAGAGATAGCAGAGCGCAGGGGGGCTTAGGGGGGGACTGGATAGCAACAAAGGCTGGGCTGTATAGGCAGACCCAGCCTCTGTATGTGGATTTCATTATCAGAACCTTACCTCGGTTTCTCTTTAAGCCAGAGTTCCCCATATCCTGAAGGCCCACCAACAACAGTACATGTTTTGCAGAAAACCACAAACATGTACAGGTGGGGTAATTACTGTCTCAGCAGAGCTGATGAACTACCTCTATGGATTTCTACAAAACATGCACTGTTGGTGGGCCTTGAGGACAGGGTTGGGGAACACTGCTCTGGGCCATGTTCACAGTGACCGTTGTGATGCATTCCCTGTAATAGCAGAAACACAATGGATTGGGAAAGTGGTGTCACACATTACCCATGTGTTGCCTCACATGCAGTGAAACATACAGTCAATGAAACGTATGCTTCACTGGAACTGTTAGCACATAGGTTTTGCAGTAATGTACTTCATGCAATGAATTACCATGAGACACTCCGCAATGCACATACTGCACATAGCATGGGTGGTGAATTGCAGTGCAGTAAGCCGTGTTACAAAGCAGCCGTTACACCACACAACTGTGAACGTGGCCTTACTGTTATGTAAGCGTTGTGGTCTTTTCTAGGATTATGGTCCCTTAAGTGTAGAAATGTAGGTCTGACTCACGGAATAAAAGTATAGGGGTCGACTTATACACGAGTCATAAGCAACACTGAGCACACTGAGTAATGTGTGTACTAATAGTGACATTCCCATTTACAGCAATTTAGCCTTGATAAAGAAAATGCCAAGAAAATACAGGTCTGATAGTCTTGGCCACAACAATTAACAAGGAAAGGGACAGGAGGGAAATGCTGGGCTGCAGGAAGGGGAGTGAATAATTGTTGTATTTTGGGGCCTGGAGAAGGTAGTGGCTGCACTTATAGGGCAGAAGGGGTTAATGGCTGCAATACTGTATGCAGTGCAGTCATTATCCCCTCCTGAGCCCCAAGTTCAGCCATTAAATTTGCTGGGTAGACTTATACGTGAGTCAATAAAAAATTCCAGTTTAAGAGGCTCAAATATTGGAGTCGACTTTTACACAAGGTCGACTTATATTCAAGGATATACAGTAATTTATAAAATTGGAAATACTTGGTAGTATTAGACCAGTCAGAGAATTCAGTGATTTACAGTAGTATTTGAGTCTTGTGATTGGTCAATAATTACCACACCAATCTGATTTTCATGGAAACATTCTTCATTCTCTGATTGGTCCAATGCTTCTGTGTAAGGAGTATTTAGCCAATTAGAGTAACTATTCAGAAGTTTTGGAAAGTCGGAAATCGGATTACCGGTGGTAATCAGTAATCTGCATTTTCGTAAATTGGGATTTCCACAGATTGAGAAAATCTGCATTTTCGACCATCCCTACCAGTTAACCCTTTGTGATTGCTAACAAAACATGCACTGCTCTAGGGCATATTTGGCTAAAGGGGCCCATACACTGGTCGATTTTAGCCATCGATCGATCAATTATATAGAATAGATTGATAGATTGGAAATCGATTCCATCGATTCAGCTGACCGATCAATTTGCGGCCAATTTCAATCGATTTGATCTATCTGACTGGATGGAAAATCTAGGTCGATCTGCTGCTGACAGCAGATCGATGGCCCATAAAGTTGCTTTGGATCTAATGATCCAATAATGCATTTAGATCAATTTCCAATATATTTCCGATAGATTTTCATTCTGAAATCTATTGGGAATCTGTTCCTCGTGTGTGGCACACATCAGATAGATTCCTGACAGATTCAACCTGACAAGCATCTGACAGAAATTTATCTGATGGTCAAATCTGCTGCAAACCTATCAGTGTATGGCCACCTTTACTTGTTTCTTGGACAGTAATGTGCAGTATACTGACCTTCCCATTAAAGTCCCTCTTAAAGGGAACCAGAGACAAACGCATTTTAAAAATGAAAGAAAGATGTTATACATACCTGGGGCTTCCTCCAGCCCCATAAGCCAGGATTGCTCCCATGCCGCCGTCCTCCGCTGCCTCTATCGCCCGTACCGGGTCCCGTCAATTCCGCCGGATGCGGCCAGTTGTACTCATGCGCAGGTGCTTCCTCCAGCTCTGTACGCATGTGCCTGCGCAGTACGGAGGGAGCGCACTGCGCTTGCGTCGACTGGCTCGACTGGCCGAAATGTCGGGACCCGGTACCGGTGGACAGAGGCAGCGGAGAAAGGTGGCATGGGAGCGATCCAGGCTGATGGGGCTGGAGGAAGCCCCAGGTATGTATAAATATGTTGATTTATTGTCTCTGGTTCTCTTTAAATGTAAATGTACTCTGAATCGCTTATATACAAAGTACCATCTATTATCTAATGATCCCTAGCTGCCCTGGTAGGTGACGGAACAAGCGACCCTTAATTGCTGATTGAGAGAACTATGCTTATGGTTTACCCATCCTTAATTATGTCCTTCAGTTCTCTGATTAGAGGTGTGTTTAAGACGGCTGATTTGTTTGGCAAAGCAACTCCTTGATAGAACATTTCTTACTTAGCAGAACCCTATTGTTAATTTTCCCGGGGGCGGTACCCCGAATCCAGCAGGTGCTCAACACCTTGTTGAACTTTAAATGGTTAATAAAGTCTTTGAGATTTCGGGATTGGATTTTTTAATGAGTACAATCTAAACAGAACTAATCTCTTTTGGATCATTACTTTCTCTAATAACAAAATTCTCTCTCTCTCTTTTTTTCTTAATTCAAATCCTGGCAGACCTTTAATTGGTGACTCTCTGGAGCTTGGTAATTGCATACAATATCAGGTCTCTTTTGCTGTATACCTAATGGCCTCTGCAATTAAAGAAGAAATGGAGCTTAACCCCTCGGGCTGATCTGACTGAGACAAATCATTGACGTTCTCATTATTCAATCATTAAGTATACCGATTTCGTTTTGTAGTGAGACATGACAGAAGTTGCTTAATGTCCGAAAACTTTTCTTTGGGACTTCGTCACTTGATTTGATCAGGAGTAGTAGTTAGGGAGTAGGCATGGGCTGGCTTCAGTTAAAGTGGAGCTGTCAGCCATATTATCTCAGAAAAAAAAAAACATATATAATTAGATACATACTTGCTCTACTTACATAACAGATGTGTTGATTTTTCTATAGTAAAAATAAAAAATCCCTCTAAGGATTTTCCATTTTGTCTATCTTGAAGCCAATCCTGACACCATTTCTTCCCTTAGGGCCCATTCACACTTGAAGTGCTTTTCTGCACGTTTTGCGATTGATTTGCGTTTTTTTAAATCGCTCCACTTCATTAAAATCATGGTAAAAATTGTGGAAAATTGCCGCTGTTTTTGCGTACGCGATCACGAAATCACAGCGAATTTTCCACGATTTTAAAAAACTGTGAATAAATCGCAAAACGCTCAGAAAAGTCCTTCTAGTGTGAATGGGCCCTTACTCTGTCTGTGTATGCATTGCCTGCCCTCCTCTTAGTTTTCAGACACTCCCATTCAGCTCTGCAGTAGAAAGTGCATTGAGAAGTATTGACGAATCAGAGAGGAACAGAGGTGTGGGAGGGGAAAACAGGAGGGAAAGAGGCTTCAGCCAATCAGGCTGCATTAGTCATGTCTGAGGAGAAAGTAAAGAAGCAAAAAAGAAAACCCTGCATGCCTGGCAACTTCCTTTGTGCTGCAGATGTACCAAATAAGAGTCAGGGGCCCATACAGGGGTCTAGTCCTGGGAAAAGAAGTGAGTGGACTCACTCGGAGAATTCCTGTGGCACGCCAAAAAATGGGCGTGGTCAAGCACCCCATGAGCGTGGTCATGGGTGGGGCCAAATATACATGACCTTAGCAGTGATGTAAAAGGTCTGCCGAGGAAGTTTGAGCTCTGCCGTAGTGTATACCCCAAAAATAGATGTAATCTGACAGCATTTCACCAAAAAGACACATAATCTGGTAGAAGTTCCTCCAAAATACAGATAATATGGAAGTGGTTCCCCCAAAATAGACAATGTCGCAGCAGCAGTTCCCCCAACATACACATAATTTGGAAGCAGTTCCCCAAAATACGCGAAACCTGGCAGCGGATCACCCAAAATACACGTAACACCCAAAGGACATATAATCTGGCAGTAGTGGTCCCCCAAACATACACAATCTGGCAGCAGTTCCCTAAAATACACGTAATTTGGCAGCAGCCGTTCCCCTAACATACACATAATTTGGCGGCTGTTCCCCAAAATACATAACAGCGGTTCCACAAAAATGCAGATAATCTGACAGCAGTTCCCCCAAAATAGGTACCCCCATGTAGCCAGGTCTATAGGTGTCCCCAGTATAAGTATCCATGAGTATAGTAGTCCCCAGTATATGTAGCCAGAGGTATACTTGCCTCGTATATGTAGCCAGGGGTATATGTGCCCAGTATATGTAGCCAGTGGGATATGTCCCCAGTATATGTAGTCAGGGGTATATGTGCCCAGTATATATAGCCACGGTTATATGTGCCCAGTATATATAGCCAGGGGTATATGTGCCCAGTATATGTAGCCAGGGGTATATATGCCCAGTATATGTAGCCAGGGGTATATATGCCCAGTATATGTAGGCAGGGGTATATGTCCCCAGTATATGTAGGCAGGGGTATATGTCCCCAGTATATGTAGGCAGGGGTATATGTGCCCAGGTAGCCAGGGGTATATGTCCCCAGTATATGTAGGCAGGTGTATATGTCCCCAGTATATGTAGGCAGGGGTATATGTGCCCAGGTAGCCAGGGGTATATGTCCCCAGTATATGCAGGCAGGTGTATATGTCCCCAGTATACATAGGCAGGGGTAAATGTCCCCAGTATATGTAGGCAGGGGTATATGTGCCCAGGTTACCCAGGTGTGCCCCCAGCCCCCCACCCGGAGGGAGCAGAGCAGAGAAGGTCGAGTCCTGCATGGACGCGGGTGAACGGCATTCACCCACTTTTTCTTCAGAGTGAACGCCGTTCACCCTGGCTTGTGTGGAGGGAGCAGAGCAGAGAAGGCGAGCTATGGGGACAGTGGGGATGGGCGGACATCTCCCCCCCCCCCCCATCCCTCACCTTTGTGCTCCCCTTCCTGCCTCTCTCCTCCAGCGTTGTTAAGTGTCGGGCTCGGCGGCAAAAGTGGGCAGAGACTTACCTCATTCCAGACGCAAGGGACGCTCCGCTATGTGTGCGGCTAGTCTGATCTTCTAGCCGCACACAGAGCGGAGCGTCCCTTGCGGCTGGAAGAAGGCGGAAAGTCTCCACCCACTTTCGCCGCCGGGCCCGACACTTAACAACACTGGAGGGGAGAGGCAGGAAGGGGAGCACAAAGGTGAGGGATGGGGGGGGAGATGTCCGCCCATCCCCACTGTCCCCATAGCTCGCCTTCTCTGCTCTGCTCCCTCCACACAAGCCAGGGTGAACGGCGTTCACTCTGAAGAAAAAGTGGGTGAATGCCGTTCACCCGCGTCCATGCAGGACTCGACCCCTGGGCCCATATGCAATTCACTTTTTCTCCTATTTTTAAATGTGTCAATAAAATGCATAAAATGCATTTTAAGCCATCAGAAAGCAAGAAAATGCTCAAAATAATTTTGATAGTACTTTTTAATGTACTTTTTGGTACTTTTTTAGTTGAAAAGTGCTGGAAAATTATTTTAATTTGAAGATGAAAAATTATCTCCTAGGAGAAAAAGTGAATTGCATATGGCCCAGGGAAACTGAGGGATGATATTTTATGGAGAAGACAAATAAGAGCGATTTTTAACTTTTGGATTTACCAGATAAAAATAACAAATTGATTTTTGATTTTATGCCTGACAGTTACTCTTTAAATGAGATCAGAGAATAAATTAAAAATCATTGGGTCCTTTCTGCAAAACTTTGATGGTACTCCTCCAATGTTCACAACCCTTTCCTCCTTATCAGTTGGTGAACTCAACACAGGCTGGGGCCTAGTCACCTCGAATGAGATTACAAGTGTGGCCACAACAATACCTTTTTGAGGGGCATAGGAGAGTAGAAGAGTAATTTGTTTGAGGGGCCCCCACATTCCTGGGATAGCTTATTGTAAGTGCTGCTTCACCTATAGTTAAACCTCCTTAAGAACCATCACCGCCAATAGTCAATGGTTTGGGCGCTGGCATAGGCACCTAGGTTAACCGCCGTGGTTAGTTCCTTTGCACCTGCTATTGGTAGCTGCAGTTTGTATATCTTGGTGGCCCTAATTAGCTATAATACCCACTAATCATGGTTATTAGCACAGGCGCCTATGGCAACACCAAAATTACCTAGGTGTCCATGAACTGCTTCAGAGCCAACAGAGCAGCTGACTTCAAGCCACAAATACTTTGGCACATGTCAGCCCTTATGGCAGATGGCCAGGCCAGCCCACTGATGTTTTACAGACGCAGGTTGTTAGTGTTTTTTTTCTCCATGTTTTAATGCTCTGCGGAACATCTGTACACCGAGGCCCACCGCCCCCTCTTACAGATTGTTATATGTGCTTTACAAACGCAGCATCTGTATCTCACCGCTCTAATCTTTCTGCTTCATTGCAGACCTTAATAATACATTTCACTTCTAGCAAAGCTATTTGTCTGATGCCACAACCTAGTGCTACAGAATGTAATCTGCTGGATTAATAAAACAAATCCCGGTAGCCTTTCAACCTTGAAAATCTGATTAAAGATCTGAATGCCATTTGTTTAAAAAAATAAATAAAAAAAGAAAAAAAGGAAAAAAAGTAATTATTTTGTCATAATACGTTGTGAAGCCTTTGTAAAATGTACAGTAGGTTAAACCGTATGACGGGGGTTTGATGCTTTGGCAGGAGAGGGAAAGAAGAATGTGTCTTTCAAAAAATATGCTTTAATTACAATGGAAGAAGAGGCAGATAGGATTGAACTTTGGAGAGGAGTTTGGTAAAGTTGGCTTATACGCTTATGTGCTGCAGGAGGCTGAATTCAACTTAGTGGCTTATTTAAAGGGAACCCGAGGTGAGAGGGATATGGAGGCTGACATGTTTATTTCCTTTTAACTACTATACGACCGCTCCACGCCAATGGGCGTGGCTGCGGCGGCAGCCCCAGGACCGCCTAACGCCAATTGGCGTCAAGTCCTGGGGCTGCACTTTGCAGGAGATTGCGCCCAGGCTGCGCGCGCATATCCTGCTCGGGGGCGGAGCTCCGGCCCGCCTTCAGTCTCCGAGCTGCCGCTCGGGAGACTTTTAGATGGAAAAACCACCGTCTTTCTAGTAAGTACAGTGCTGCGATCTGCAGCAATGCTGTACTGAGAACCTCCGTGTGACACGGCTGTACCCCTGGCTCACACGAGAGTGATCGGCTCTCATAGGCTGAAGCCTATGACAGCCAATCGTGTCATTGGCTGGCTGGGGGGTGGGAGGGTTTTCAAGGGGGAGAGGGGGGAAAATAAATAGTAGATTTAATGTAAAAAAACATAGCATAAATATTTATTTAACAAAAAATAAATGTGGGGGCAATCAATATGGGGGCAATCAGAGCTCTCTGTTGGGGGGAGAAAAAGAGGAGGGGGGGTGGATCACTTGTGTGCTGTGTTGTGCGGCCTTGCAGCTTGGCCTTAAAGCTGTAGTGGCCAATTTAGTCAAAATTGGCCTGGTGTTTAGGGGGGTTTAACACTGCAGTCCTCAATCATAATCATTACCTGGTTGTCCTGCTCTGCCTCTATTACTTTAAAGTGGACCTGGGCTCTTGCAAAGAACAGACTGAACAGTGTTCATTCCATGTAGAAATGCTGTAGAAATCAGCTGCACTGAGATGTGTTTGTTTATTTAGTTACAGCTGAGGGCAACAAATGTGTAATTAGTAGGCATGACTCACTTGTCAAAGCTGGCTGTGCATTAAAAGACAGATGCTTTAACCCTTCCTTTGCTCCCTGAAGAGTCATCCAGTACATTTTCAGGGCTTTTTGAGGATTTCTGTGCATTGTTAGAAATTCTTTTTTCCCCTGATTGTTTTCATACTGTGCTTAATCTTTCAGAGCAGAGAGGAAGTTGTGAGCTCAGATCCACTTTAAGCAGTGATGATGAGGGAAAATGCTGATATTCTTTTCACATTCATTTTCACGAAAATAATGTTAAATTCGACCTTCCATCAAAAATACCATCAAAAATCATTTTGGAATAAGTTCATGATTTTCTGCACTAAAATGAACAAATTTTCACATTAAAATAAACAACTTTTCACATTTTTGCGGTAAAAAGTAGGGATTCCCATAAGGGAACATCTTCTGCCCACTGTTAAAATAACCCCCCCCCCCCCACACACACACACACACACACGCACACACACGCACACACACACACACACACGTAGCTCGCAAATTTTTGCCAAAGTCATTTTCACATTGAAAATAGCATTTTCGTATTGAGAAAATACATTGTTATAATGGCAGCTGCGGCGAGCGGCACCGCTGCCACAGCTGCCTCCATGTCTCCGCTCGTTCCTCCGGCGGAGGTGGTCTGGGGGACGACGGCTGCGGCGAAAGCTTCTGCCGACGCACCTGTCCTCGTGCCCCTGCCCGTCTTCTCGGCGTGTAGGACGCCGAGGACGGGGCTTTCTCCTGCTCACAGGGTCACTGTCTTGCGCAGGCGCGCGCATAGACAGGACCTTTATTCCAGGAAGAGAGGTGTCAGCTGACCTGCCGGTCGGCTGACATCAGAGGAGTCCCACGGCGCCCAGGATTGGCTGATCCAGGAGGGGCGTGCCAGTGGGGTCTCCTCTGCTTCTTAAGCCTCCGGGCTTCATTCTGCAGGTGTCTGTTGTCGTGAATACTTGCGTGTTAGCGCTCAGACCTTAGACTAGATCCCAGGTGTTGATGCTAAGGATTTCACACCTAGTCTAGGATATTGCTACCTTGCTATTGTTATTTGTTATACTAGTTCCCGGGTGTTGATGCCAAGGACTTCACACCTAGACTAGGATATTGCTTATCGTATTGATCTCCTGTGTATGACTCTTAGCGATTTCTCTGACTCTGATCCTGCTTTCTGATCCTGTACTTTTGCCTATCTGCCTACCTGTTGCTGAACCTCTGCCTGATTACCGATTACTCTCATCTCACGATTCTGTACCGATACTTACCTCTCTGTTGCCGAACCTTGCCTGCCTGACCATTCTACTCATCAGTGGGCCCTCGCCACTGGTGAGATGTTAGCTACACCAGCTCCTCTGGTGAAGCAGTTCTGCTAGGCTGCAGCACAGCCTTAATTACCTGCTCCTTGGGTAATCTGTCATTGTAGTATTATTGTATCTCTTAGCCTGCAGTACATTCTGAATCACCCGCTCCTCGGGAGATTCAGCCTCTTCAGTTTTGTTCTCCAGCTTGCCGGAGCTTGTACGCTAGTGCACGATCAGTGTACTGTTATTACCTCACCAGCCCCTCTGGTGAGGTCTCATTAAACTATTAAAGTTACGGATGCACCAAATCCCTACACACTCTGCTCTTGTCTGCTATACTGGTATTATTGGTGATTCTGCAGATCACACATAATCGGGTATAGCATCTGCATTATTGGTAATTCTGCAGATCACCACATAATCAGACATCTGAGCTACAACACCCAACCGTTACAATTGTATTTTTGCTATATGGCATTATGGCTTATTTTTACAGCAAAAATGATAAAAGTTGTTTATTTTAGTGCAAAAATTTGCCAAAAAAGAGCAATAAAATCACAAACTTATTACAGAATCATTTTTGGTGGCATTTTTGCTTGAGAGTCAAATTTAACTTTTTTTTCTTGAAAATTACCATAATGCAAAAAGAATATCGCCATTTTCACCCATCACTGACCATAGTGCTCTTTTCATTACAGCACCCTCCTCTTTAGTGTTTCCTTCATTATAATACCCCACTGTTGCTTATATAGGCCATAACCAGCATGATGTATGATACAATTGACCTGTTCCTTTTCAGATATCAGGATAATTAGCTGAAAGGGAACAATTGGGCGGGATCAGCTTATCTGTGATCATAGTAAAAGACTGATGCCCCTTATCCTCCTCCTCTATGACTGTTCGTGAAAATGGGATGGCGGGAGGAACCTGGGCAGCAACCACAGACCTGATTTGCCTAATAAAACTTAAATGATTCAACCGAAAAAAAAAAAAAAAAACTACAGGAGCCAGCCAGCCAGCCAGCCAGCCAGCCGGGTACTTTCAATATATTTACTGCAAAAAGCACAGACATGCAGCACACCAAACATTGTGTACTGTCATATGCATTAAAAAACTGGGAGGCTGAACCAGGGATTTAATAATGTGCTGGAACAAGGAAGGAGAAGAAATTGACTTGAGCTCGGCCGCCTTGCAGGGCTTGTAATTTAAAGGTTTCTGAGCTTCCCGTTTCAAAAGTCACCATTTGTAACAGAGATGAATTAGCCTGCAATCGCTTTGGGAGCAGTGTCATCACTTTACCCCCTGATTCCAACCTCGAATTGCAATTTATTTATGTTTTTGGCAATTTTGTTTGAAAGTTGTGTCAACAGTGGCACGCACTGTTCTATTTTTCATGTCCATGTGTCATTGTGATAAAGTTGCTTTTTTCGATTTGCTTACAAATTATTTTCAGCCCTCTCTTGCCCGTTTCTAGATGAGGCAGTTGGAGGCGCGGGCCCAGAATTGTGTAGTTACAGCAGTCTTTGCAGGATAAATAAAGGGAAGACACTGAATACAGAGAACTTCTATAGGAGAAAAATAAAAATGTGGATCTACTTGATCAGCATTTCCATGCCCGTCTACATTTATGCTAGTTAGTCCTGCTTACGCTAGAGTCTGTCTTACTTGTACTATCTGAATGAATACATTTCCCATTATTACCTGTTCTTGAAGGAGCACTGTCTTGAAAAATTGTAAAATGTAAAATGCATTTAAGATGTACATTTATCCAAAAATAAAATGTCCTATTTTTTTCCTACTTTGTTGTCACTTACAGTAGGTAGTAAAAATGTGAGGAATCTCGCTGGGTTTATTAATAGTTGTTAATATTATTTATCTATATATATAAAATCGGATGTGTGTGTGTGTGTGTGTGTGTGTGTGTGTGTGTGTGTGTGTGTGTGTGTGTGTGTGTGTGTGTGTGTGTGTGTGTGTGTGTGTGTGTGTGTGTGTGTGTGTGTGTGTGTGTGTGTGTGTGTGTGTGTGTGTGTGTGTGTGTGTGTGTGTGTGTGTGTGTGTGTGTGTGTGTGTGTGTGTGTGCCGCGATCACGCGAAAACAGCTTGACCGATTTGAACGAAACTTGGTACACAGATCCCTTACTACCTGGGATGATATGTTCTGGGGGTCTCGCAGCCCCCCTGCACACCTGGGCGGAGCTACAAACAGCCAATCAGATTTCACCCATTCAAGTCAATGGAAAAAATGTAAAAGGCTGCCATTCTCACAGTAATCAAGCCAGAGTCCCCACACTTGGCACAGTTTGTCACTTGGTGACCGAGGTTACAAATCCAGGAAAAGTGGGCGGAGCATAAAACAGCCAATCAAATTTCAGCCATTCATTTTACATGGGAAAATGTAAACTGCAGCCATTCTTAGACTGTTAATCGCAGGGTTCTCAAACTTGACACAGTTGGTCACTGGGTGACTGAGATTAAGATTTTGAAGGTGGGTGGAGCCTACAACAGCCAATAAAAAATCACCTTTTGATTTTCAAAGGGAATATTTAAGCTGCTACCATTCTCTTATACTGGTAAAAGAAGATGCCTCAAACCTGGTACAGTTGGTCACTGGGTGACTGGGGTTCAAATTCAGAAAGGGGGTGGAGCCTCAAACAGCCAGATTTGTTTATTTTTCAATGGGAATATACAAAGTATTGATACCAAGGAACCCAAAGCTGATAAACTTGATAATTGAGTGACTGTATGTCAAGGTTAGAAAAAGTGGGTGGTGCCAACAACTAAATTTTTAACATGGCAGGGTTCCCAAACTTGACACAATTGGCCACTGGGTGACTGGGATGAATATTCAGAAATGTACGTGGAGCCTACAACAGCCAATCAAAATGTACCTATTGATTTTCAAGGGGAATATTCACATTGCTACCATTCTTACACTGTTAATGGCAGAGGCCTCAAACGTGATACAGTCAGTCATTGGGTGACTGGGGTCCAAATTGACTAAAGGGGTGGAGCCACAAACAGCCAATCAGATTTGTTAGATTGATTTTAGCCATTCTGTTATTGGCAGGGTTCTTAAACCGGGTGGGTGGGTGACACAGTTGGTCACTGGATGACTGGGACTAATATTCAGGAAAGTGGGTGGAGCCTACAGTAGCCAATCAAAATTCACCTATTGATTTTCAAGTGGAATATTGAAACTGCAGTCATTCTTACACTGTTAATGGCAGAGGCCTCAAACCTGGTACAGTTGGTTGTTAAGTGTCTGGGGTTCAAATTCAGTAAAGGGGTGCAGCCACAAACATCCAAATTTCTTTGCTGGATAAACTGCTTCCAGTCACACAATTTTGATGCCAGGAACCCAAAAGCTCACAAACTTGGTCATTGAGTGACTGTGTGTCAAGGTTAAAAAAAAAGTGGGTGGAGTTAAAAACAGATTTTTCTGGGAAATTGTAAACTGCAGCCTTTCTTCACTGTTAATGGCAGGGTTTTCAAATTTTGCACAGCTGGTTACTGGGTGACTGGGATTAATATTCAGAAAAGTGTCTGGAGCTTAAAAATGCCAATCCAAAATTACATGTCGCTTTTCAAGGAGAATATAAAAATTGCTGCCATTCTTGCACTGTTAATGGCACAAGCCTCAAACCTAGTACAGTTGGTCATTGGGTCACTGGGGTTCAAATTCAGAAAAGGGGACAGAGCCACAAACAGTGAATCAGATTTGTTTCATTTCATGGGAAAATGCAAATTATTAATGCCAAGGACCCGAAAGCTCACAAACTTGGTCACTGAATGACTGTGTGTCCAAGTTACAAACAGAGCGGAGCAAAAAACAAATTTCACTGGGAAAATGTAAACTGCAGCCATTCTTACACTGTTTATGGCAGGGTTCCCAAACTTTTCCCAGATTAATATTCAGGAAAGTGGGTGGAGCCTATAATAGCCAATCAAAATTCACCTGTTGATTTTCAAGTGGAATATTTAAATTGCTGCCATTTTTACACTGTTAATAGCAGATGCCTCAAACCTGCTACAGTTGGTCATTGGGTGACTGAGGTTCAAATGCTGGAGAGGGGTGAAGCCACAAACAGCCAATCTGACTTGGTTAATTTCTATGGGAATATATAAATTATTGATGCCAAGGACCCCAAAGCTCACAAACGTGGTCATTGAGTGTTTGTGTGTCAGGGGTAGAAAGTGGGTGGAGCCAGCACCAGCCAAATACATACCCGGGCAACGCCGGGCAATCAGCTAGTACTATTTATAAATGTCAACTTATCACGCAGCACAAAAATTTGATGATCGCTACATCACTAGCCAAGTAGCCAATAGTTGAAATATTGGTAATGTAGTATCTATATATATAATAGAGTAAGTGCCTCAACCTTCAAGCAAGAAGAAGAAGTAGCGCCCTGCCCCCAGGGCCGTCCAAGCAAGAAGAAGGGGCTGGTCCAAGCAAAAAGGAGGAGTGTCATATCAAACCAAGGGCAAAGAGGGATAATTTGCATATTCAGTAGCAGTGCATTGTGGGTAACCACAAATGTTCACTTATAGCTGAATTATTGCAAATTTGATTCTGTTTTAAGAAGGAAAATTACACCAAGCTTTGCTTTTTTTTAGTAGGAGGGCTTTTTGGTCTCTTTTATCCTCCTATACATTCTCAGTAGTTTGGGTCACCCTTAGCTGCTTAGTTACTCTGTTGTACTGGTCCAAGCCCTATCTCATGCAGCCTTATCAATTCTTACCATGTATTGATGAGAACCAAACGTCTAAGGCTGCATTTCCATTTATGCAGTGTGAATTGCTGCAGTAAAAATTTGCATGTGGGTGCATGTGAATTTTCATGAAGATTTGCATGGATGACGATGTATGTGAATTTAACAATGGCAGTGCTGGTGTGTTTTTCCATTGTTTCTATGCGAATTTGCGTGAAAATTCGCATACCCAAACCTCATGCTTATTTCTAATTAAATACATTGTATGCGATTTGCATAGCGGTATGCGATATGCGTATTCTGATGGCTCTGCCATGCGAATTTTTTCTGCACAGAAAAACGAAAAGGAATCCTGACAAGTGGAAACAGTCCCATTCACTTGTATTGCTATGCGAATTTGCATGCGAAAAAAAACGCATGCGAAAAACGCATGCGAATTCGCGATAGTGGAGATGGGCCCTAAAACAGGCTGTCACATGTGGGTTTGATATGGCTGTGTAAAATTTAAAGCTATAGACTTGCTATACACCAGTGGTTCTGGATGCATCCTTGGCTTACTAAGGGTGAAAAGAAATTATTTGCATATTCAGTAGCGGTGCATTGTGGGTAACCACAAATTTTCACTTATAGCTGAATTATTGCATATTTCCTTCTGCTTTAGGAAGGCAAATTACACCAAGCTTTGCTTTTTTTAGTAGGAGGTCTTTTTGGTCCCTTTCATCCCCCTATACATTCCGAGTGGTTTGGGTCACCCTGAGCTGCTTGGTTGCTCTGTTCTCTCAGAGGCGCCTCTCAGAGGCGCTATATCTGGCTCTTGACCCGACTTTGCTCCCTCCAAAAATTGTTTGCCTGAAGAAGCGGGACTGTTACCCGTGAAACGCGTTACACTTTTGGAGCTCATAATAAATGTTACTTTAAACTTGAAGTAACCTGCCCGTTGTCTGGCCATTTTTTCAGAAGGGAGGTGAGTCCACCCACTTCCCCCTTTTTAACAATTTTAACTAATTTTACTCTACTTGGCGCCTCTGTTGTTATACCACATAATTAAGCTGGAGGTAGAGCACACATGGGGGACCCAGTTAAGGGGGAGTCCAACCCCCCTCCCCGCCGCTGTGCCCAATACCCCCTTCCTGCCCTCTACCCTCTTATGCGGCGTATGCTACGCCGCGGGTCGGCTAGTTTTTGATATTTTACTACAGACTTACTCAGCCCCTTTTCTCACACTAACCCTCTCTTTTAATGCCTAACACAAACCCCCACCCCTACAGGCAAATACTAACCTTCCCTCTTATCACTAACCTCCTCTACTAATGCCTATCATCTAACATAACACCCTCCTGAGCTTGGGGTCCTGGAGGGAGGGGGGGAATTTTCTGCAGGGGTTGGGGGGGTCAGGAGAGCCCCAGGTTAAATTTTTCCCAAGCTCAAATTGAGATTAAACCGACTCTGATTACACTTTGTCAAAAACGTACATATGACTTCATTAGCAAATATTTCCAGAACTACTCATTCATCTGACATGCAGGTGACCTCTTATTACGAGTAGGACATGTTTTTTTTTTTTTTTTGTATTATTCCATCTTCTTGTCACATGTAATTAATTGTTGGGTTTGTTGCGTTGACAAAAGACGTCTTTGCTGACAAATGTGGCATCTCTGCTTTTTTGCTGGTTTGCCCAGAGTCATCAAAGTTTTCCTCCCAAGAAGTAAATGTCTTTTCATTTCATGGATGCCTACTCCATCAGCGGAAAACTTTGAAAGTCAGAAAATAAATTCTGTCACTCGACATTCTCAATGCGGCGAAGTGTGAAAAATACACACGGACATATCCCTCCGTTACTGAGGGGCTTTGTCCTGTCTCTCTGCTAAAAATAAATCTGCCACCTTTTCTGTTGCAACTTCACAGCTGATAATTATAAGCAAATCTCACTTTCCACACTTCTGAAGTTCTTAATGAACAGAAGCACAGGACTAAAGCGCAGGGATTTTCCCTGATTATCTTATCTTGATGCTTCTTAAATTAAACAAGGAAAGATGTTGGTCTCTAGAGAATCTTTCGCACAGGTACTGAAACGCACAGATGCCAGAGAATCAAGTTACGGGACTCGAGAGGAAGATGGCTGATATGAGCTGTTTAGTTCATGCAAGGTGTCAGCTGCCTTGGGCAAGCTTAGGCCTTGTACAAGTAGCTGTATTTTCTGGAGGGCAATAGCCCCTGCAACCGCCTGTGGACCCGGGGCTGTGGGGCCCACTCCTCCCCACTCTCCTTACCCACATGCAGAGTAGCACAGGTAGTGGAGCAATGTTTACCTGTTCTAGCACTGTGGGTCTCCTCCGTGTATCACAGCCGTACACTCGCTGCTGCCATTCGCTGGCTCCTGATCACATACAGTAACTGATGTGAGTCACGTGATCGGGAGCTGGCAAATGGCAGTCGAGAATGTGCGACTGCGATGCATAGAGGACACAATTTTGCAGGGGGACCTCATGGGCTGTATTGTCTAATGGTTAAGGGCTCTGCCTCAGGAGACCAGAGTTCGAATCTCAGCTCTGCCTGTTCAGTTAGCCAGCACCTATTCAGTAGGAGACCTTTGGCAAGTCTCCCTAACACTGCTACTGCCTATAGAGCGTGTCCTAGTGGCTGCAGCTCTGGCGCTTTGAGTCCGCCAGGAGAAAAGCGCGATATAAATGTTATTTGTCTTGTCTTGTTACGCACCTCCTGGAAAGTTAAGCTGACCACCAGGGTAGGCTTTGCTTTTAGTTGACTTTTTTTCTGCTTTAGTATTCAAGTTTATTGTGTGTACACAAATCTTATTTTGAATGGCTAATTTTTGTACAAATTTAGCATTTCCATGTAGAATGAGGGTCACCAAATGAACAGATTGTGTAAAATCTCTCATACTACATAGAAATAGTAAAACTGGCCAGGCAGTCATTGACCAATCAAAGCTGGATGTTCGTACGCACCCTTATTTTACTCCTAGGTTATATTTTCACACCTTATCAATAAAATTCCTTTTAAGCAAGCAAGACAATACTTGGCAAAACAAGCCAAAAACAGTTGCCCCTGTGAACCAACCCTTATCAATTTCACCACCTCCATGTAGTATGGGGGCCAAAAGGGTTTAAATAATATGAACAGGTTATGTAGGTAAGCTCTCATGCAACATGGGAGTTGTAAAATTGGCCAATCACTGGCCAACCCAAATTGGATGTGTCTACCCTAACTTCTTGTGAGTTTGTTTCGGCAAAAGTTTCAGTAGCACTCTACAGAGTACTGGCATCCTTGGAGCATAACTGATTGGTTCATTGCAAATATGTCTTCTTCTGAACATCATAGCTCCCAACAGTCCCTTTTTCAGAGGGACAGTCCCTTTTTGGGAGCCCTGTCCCTTTGTCCCTGTTTCACCCTCATTTGTCCCTCTATGTAAATATATATATTTCTCTACTAAAAATGTGTTTGACTCTAGACTTTATTCCCAACCTTTAAATTGATATATTACTAATTTTAAAATGTTACTATGAAGGAAATGAACTAGGATAGAAAGGACCAGTGTGGTTTGAATTATAAAACAACATATGTTTCTTATTAAATCTTTATGATATGGGTGACTAGAGGCATGGTGGGGGTGTGGCAGGAGCGTGGCTTAAGTGTCCCTTTTTCACATCTCAAAAAGTTGGGAGTTATGGAACATTCCTCTGTTAAAGAAGAACTTTATTCACCACTATATGATGGTATAGGTGGAGGTGTGTACTTATGTGACTAATACTCAACCAGAGGTGTATCTAGGGAAAACAGCGCCTATAGCAAACACTGAAATCCACCCCCAGGGAAGGAGTGCACCCCCAAAATATTTTGACTTGTTTGAATTGGTTGTGTCCAAGTTGAGGTGAAGCATGGCCAGTAAGAATGGATTAGCAATAGGTTAGCTTATATGTATTCCCCAAAAAGATGTAACCAGGCAGCATAATGTCCCCAGTTGAAAAAATTGAATCTGTATGAGAACACCAGTGGCACCCATGGCACATGCCATACCTGCACCCCTTTAGATATGCCTCTGTACTCAACTTCCTGAAGTCCTTCTATATATTTTCTATGGAGTCCCAGCAAGTCACAATTATGTGCATCTACATTGCTAAGCCACTCTTCAACAAGGGCTTCGGTTCCTCTACAATAATTAAATGATAATTATAATCGCAATATTGGTATAGTGCTTGTAGTTTCCTTTTTTTTCAAACTACATACATTTGCACACAATTAGCATACATTTAGCACTAACATATTTTATAGCATGCCATTGACCACGCCTTCTTGGGAGCTACAATAGTGAAAAAAAATTGTACTTAAACAACAGCCAAAATGTATTTATACCTCTGCAGGTAGACAAGACTGATAACAAACCGATTTGTTAATTGTAGTATTGTATTAAGCCTAGCACACGGTACAATTTTACATCAGATTGACAGATCGATCCAATAATTTCTGAGTGGTCCAATCAAATTCCGAACGATAACGTAATCAATTTTGGGTAGTTATCAATGGAAAATAAATTGCAATATCGGACATTATTATTATTGGACATTAACACACAATGCAACCAGGGGCATAACAATAGACCCTGCAAGGGATGCAGCCGCAGGAAGTCCAGAAGCCACAGGAGGCCCCGTCCTGAAAGACTGACAACTAATGGCAAGGAGAGAAAAAAAACTTCTGCTCTCTGCGCAATTGTTCTAATGACATCTGCTCAGCCACTGATAAGGAATCATACAAAGTTTTGCAGACAAAGATTTGGAGACAGTCCCTATTCAGTGTGCAATGGGCTCTTCTGTGCTGTGCCCACACCCAACCTCTCTACCCCTCCCCAAGTGCTGTGTACTGCAGTGATGCTGGATGCTCCATCAATAAGCTGAGGCTGGGAGCACACTCGTCTGTCAGTTTTCAGTATTCCTGGTGTGCACACCATGTATGTCTGTGTCTGTTTTATCACAAAAGCTAATGCAATTGAAAAATTATATTCGAGAAAATATGTGCAGCATATTTTGGTGGAAGCGGCCCCATCCAAAGTTTTGCAGGGGTGTCCAGTGATTTCTAGTTATGCCTATGGATGCAACTTCTTATCAGATTACCCGTCAATCTGATGGAAAATTGTATCGTGTGTACAAGTCTTTAGAGATGATTTGGGACTTATTTGGCATACTTGATTTATCTTACATAGGCACTTATGCTCATCATGCACCCCGCTGTACACAACTTTCAAATCTTCTTTTAATTTTTTTTTTCAGAGATTGAAAAAATTCAGAAGGGAGAAGATGCAGACAGCACTGAAGACCAGTATATTGATGTAGTGATAAATAAGAACATGAAATTGGCCCAGAAAGTCCTAATTCCTATTAAGCAGTTTCCAAAAGTAAGTGGTGCATCCAGTTTAGAAAGGGTCCTTTCACATTGTGCACCTTGTGCTGTGACACTATCGCAATGCTAGTGAAAATCTGTGCTGGCCATTAGATATGCAGAGCAACTTTACAGTGAAGCATAAAGTACAATGATCGTATGCTTCACCGTCACTAATTGTGCACGTTGTTACGATGTATTACTCTATCGGAACCCACCTCACCATACTCAATGTGAAAACACCACCTCGCTGTGATGAAATGATATTGTACGTTGTGTCCAGAATGCAACAGGCACAGCATGAATGGACCCTAACACATATATCTGTTGTTCCTTAAAGGATTGCACGTTGTATTTATTTGTTTTTCATCTGCTCAGTACTTCCCTTTAGGATTGTTTTTAGCACTTTAAAAATTGAAGAATGTCACTAATTCTAATGGGGTAGAGTAAGTGTTTTTTTAAACACCCAGTGATAATAGTAATCTGCTAATTATGATAATGTGAAATTTTTACAATTATGGTCATATGTAAATATGATTTGGACATTTTAATTGATTTTTCTGTCATCTTTTTGTAATTTTGCTTAATTTCGGTGTAATTTCACAGTAAACACAAAGCCCCCCTCAAATCCCAAAATTTCGTATCACAATTTTGCCTAGTAATTGCGAATTATGATGCAAAATTATAATTTTGCTAAATTTGTGCTCATCACTACAAACACTTCATTCACCTTTTTGACCTAGATCAATGGTCACAATAGACATACAAGATCAATCGAAGAACATGGAGGTTCTTCTCTTGGTTGAACAGCTACTTGCCAACCAACGTTTGGTTCGGTCAAAAAGGCTTACAGAAAAATCAACAATCTCTTTGCTGATTGCTTCGTATTTACAAAGTCTTCATTCCCCCCGCTCTCCCCTAGACTCATTTACGAGTGTTATGCCTCTATCAAATAATTTTCTTTAGTTCTTATTAACCTCCCTGGCAGTACCCAGTTTCAGATGTTGCGTCCACTGGAGGATTTTTTTTAAATAAAATTTGATTTAAATGCTTAAGCTAGCATTTTGCTAGCTAGATATGGCCCCCAAGTCCCCCGGCACCGCTCTGATGCCCCGATCGCCACGGCAATATTTACCTATCTGCGATCCCGCGAGAGCCGCAGCTTCACCATTTAGCTTCAGTCATCGATGTCATGCGCAGACCCGATCCTCCCCATAACGAAGCCTGGAGCCTGGATCCCTGGGAGATACGTATAACGGCGGCGATCGGGGTTGATCGGGGGAGAGCGGAGGGACTTGGGGGGCATGGTTAGCTAATTTCTAGCTTAAGCATATAAATCAAATTTTATTAAAAAAAATAATCTGGGGGCCATGTGATCCTCTCCGGCGGCTAGCTCGAACGTAGGTTGGACTTACCGCCAAGGAGGTTAAAAGTGAGTGAAGAAGCATATATAGAGCATGTAGGCATGGCACACACTATTGGTACCAAGAACTGAGGGCACTTCTTTGTAGCATTTCTAGTGTTCTCCAGTTAAACTCCTCAACTCTCCCCAAGTAGAAGAAACCGGGAAATGGTCAATACTATTAAAGAAGCATCGATGTTATGTAATTATTTATTTTGTTTTAACAGCTGTCTGCAACCTTAAGTTAATTTTTGTTTTTCTCTTTGTTACTGTGCAGTTTAACTTTGTCGGTAAACTCCTGGGCCCACGTGGTAATTCCCTGAAAAGGTTACAAGAAGACACTTTGACGAAGATGTCCATTCTAGGAAAGGGTTCCATGAGGGATAAAGCCAAGGTAATTACCCCTATTATTCAAAATAACTGACCCCGGTTGTTTCAGATCACCAGACATTCCAGGAGAGGGAAAGTCTATTTTTCCATTAAATAAAGACATCTGCATTTTACTAATAGTGGTATTTATGTTGCTTTACTATGGTCAAACAAAACATGTGGTAGTTTCAGATGGAAATGTTGGGGTTGAACTTGATGATGAGCATATGGGCCTGATCCACCTACTGCTGGTAATATTGTCATGTACCCATGCACCATGGGTCGTGTTTATTGCACAATGGCTGGTACTCTGCTGCTGTTAGTACTAGCAATATTGTCATGTGCTGCCTGCGCAAAACAATATTTCCAGCAGCATGTGAATTGAGTCCTATGCTACTCTGAGGTTGAAAATAAAATGTTGACTGGCTGGCACTACAGCTTATTGCATGGCAATTAAAAAATAAATTTACTCTTTAGTGGAGGGAGCAGGAAAAACATATCCCCTTCTATTCTAGAGCTCCCTCCCCACCCTTGGTTGGCAAGTAGTGATGCTCAGGGCCGGTTCTAGCTCCATTGAGGCCTCGGGGCAAAAGTACCTCGGGGGCCCTCCTAAACACCAACCACTACCACCCCACCACTGTGTTGCCGTAGGTAGTTCCACCCCCCCCCCCCCAGTATTGGTAGCAAGCCTGAAGTCCCCCCACCCCTGTCAATTTGAGGGTTAATTCAGGTTTAGGTCCAAACCACCCCCCACCCCCATCACTTTAAGGGATCTGTAAGGCAGGCTTGAAGTCCAAACAACCCCCCCCCATTTACATGGATGGTAGCCAGGGTCGAGAACATTCCTACCCACCCCCCACTAAAGCGGAGAGAAAGTCAGCTAAGCCTGACAGCCCTGACTCACCAGAACAGAGTCAGGCAGCAGGCACATCCAATTCCCCCATGGTCTGGTCCAGCCAACAACGTCAAGCGCTTCTTCTCCTTGCAGGCATGGACGCACTGATGTGACATCCATACCTTAGTCACATGGGGGAAGCTACGGCTGGACGCATGTATGTGACACACGCAGACAGCCAGATAACCATGGAGACCAGGACGATGTGGCCAACACCTCCAGGAGGAGGAATCAGGTGTGTATGTAGCGTCGGATCCTCCCCGACTCGCGTCATTCCCCTCCACACACACCGGTATACAGCCCAGGGCTAGACCACACGCAGGCAAAGCATTCAGCAGCTTCCACGGGCTGGGGGATACACCATCTTTGGCTGCTGTTGGCAAAGGGGGCCTGGGTCCCCCAGGGACTTTGGGGCCCCAGGGCAATTGCCCCCTTTGCCTTACTTATAGTGCCGGCCCTGGTGATGCTCATGCCTAGAATTCATGGAGAAGCATGTGATTTGATTAAACAGCTAATAGATTTGCAAAGCTCTGATTTGCTGTGATCACATCCTGCTTTAGCAATGACCATGACTAGCAAATCAGAGACTTACATATATATCTATCACCTGACCAAACTGATCACATGCTTCTCCATAAGGTATCCGAGACATGACCATCACTATTGGCATGGGGTTTCTTTGAGGAAATTTCTGTGTCTGGTTGGGAGCCCCATGAGTGTAGTTCAGTTAGATTTGTTCTTGTTAGATATGAAAATTGCTTATGTACAGCTAACGTACTGCCCAGTTACTATATCCATGCAATAATGCATTAACCGTTTCTCTTAGAAAATAATATGGAGAAACCAGTGCTAACAAGAGTGCATACACTACTTACTTGGACCAAGCAAGGCCATCTTCCACCTTATACATGTGATTTCATCATGACCCGAGTGTGATAGAATATATACATGCAACAACTTTTATATTTAAAGGAATACTGTAGGGGGGTCAGGGAAAAATGATTTGAACTTACCCGGAGCTTCTAATGGTCCCCCGCAGACATCCTGTACCCGCGCAGCCACTTACCAATGCTCCGGGCCCCGCCTCTGGTTCACTTCTGGAATTTCAGACTTTAAAGTCTGAAAACCACTGCGCCTGCATTGCTGTGTCCTTGCTCCCCCTGAAGTCACCAGGAGCGTACTGTGCAGGCCCAGTACGGTCTACACCTGTGCTGTACGCTCCTGGTGACATCAGCGGGAGCGAGGACACGGCAACGCAGGGTTGTGGTTTTCAGACTTTAAAGCCTGAAATTCCAGGAGTGAACCAGAGGCAGGACCGGAGCATCAGTGAGTGGCTGCTGCGGCACAGGATGTCTGCTGGAGATCATTAGAAGCCCCGGGTAAGTTCAACTCATTTTCCCCCGACTCCCTACAGAATTCCTTTAAATTGAGTGTATGCAAAATGGTCACATGCTGATACTGTACATCTTGTTAATCTGCATGTTCAGTGTTATGCGCTGTTGTGTCAGTGTAGTCTATTGTAGTTTACTAGTTGCTTCTAGGGATGAGAGTACCGATCTTGCAGAGCTCTGACTTTTGCAATAAAGTTAAGAGGCAGAATTCACACAAATTCACGCTATGCGGACATGTGCGTTTGAAACTTTATGCAAATCTTTATTTTGCATAAATCCTGACAAATGTTTTCTGATCATGTTTAAGGTACATGAATAAGAAAATTTGATGCAAAAATGTGAACGTTTGGGCCCAATGAGGCAGGGCTGTATTCTGCTGAGTATTGGCTAATGAGGGATTCTTCCACAGTGATGTCTTGTTGCTAAGCATCATAACTGTAAGACTCCTCAACCAGGCCCATTTAATGCTAGGTACATACCATACAATTTTCCAGCAGACTTGCCTGCCAGATCAATTATTTCCAACAGGTCCAATTTGAATTTAATTCAATTTTTCAATCGCTTTTTAAATCATTTTTCTATCGTTTTTTAATTGATTTTCATTGAATTAAACGAAAATCAATCGAAAAAAACGATAAAAAAAAACAGAAAATTTAAAAAATCGATTGAAATTCAGATCGGACATGTTGGAAATGATCGATCTGGCAAGTAAATCTGCCAGAAAATTGTATGGTGTGTACCAAGCATAAGAGCTCTCATTGGTTGCATTGATCCCCTGGTGATTAGAAGTTAACAAAGGAAGCTTGGTTTTCTCACGGATAGTAAGATAACACACTCTGCTTTACTATTGCAGGAAGAAGAGCTCAGAAAAAGTGGAGAGGCAAAATATTTCCACCTTAATGATGACCTTCATGTGCTCATTGAGGTCTTTGCACCCCCTGCAGAAGCTTACGCCAGGATGGGACATGCTTTGGAAGAAATTAAGAAGTTTCTCATTCCTGTAAGTGTTTCAGTTGTAATTATTTTTCATAGGTAATGCGTTTACGCCAGTGAGGGAATAGCAGTCTCTGAAACCAAGAAACTGGACTAAGACTACAGCAAAAAAACCTATTCATTGGGATAGGCCAGCCAGAAGTGCACCATCACCTAATCTATAGTGATGACCGTAATCAGCAAAATTACAATTTCACAGCATTTTCACAATTACGCCTATACGTAATTACAATTTGCAAACTAAATTGACTTCATAGGCCTCAATTCACGGAGCTTTATCAAACACTTTATCAAACGTTTGATAATTTTCCTCATGGGTAAAATCTAATTTTTAGTTCATTAAGGTGTTATAGATTTATTGATGATTTCATTGATAAAACATTTGATAAATCTATAACAACACATTTGCTATGGCCTATGGGAACACAAAAAAAAAAAACGTCATAGCAAGCTCAGTACTATGCAATGTTCATGTGATTTCCCCATGTGGTGTGAAGCTCCGCCCCTCATCTCCCTAAAATCGCAAATGTGATTAACATAATGATGATAACATGAAAAATCATGATGCAACACATAAGTAATTGCATTTTTGAACCACTGCATTTGCTACAAACGGCTTAAGAACGACACCAAACTAAACAAAACTAATTGAATTCTGAATGTGAACTTTTTTGTGATTAAGAGATCTATTTTGATTTTTTTTTTTTGATTTTTTTTTTTTGCATTCCTCTTCTATATCTTTTTCTTTCATTGTTTTCAGGGCTTGTTTCCACTGTTGCGACGCGATTTCGCCGGCATTCCGACGCTTGTAAAAACGCATGCGGATGCGTTTCCACATGCGTTTTTACCCGCGATTTCGCGTGCGATTTCGCATGGCAGGGTGCCATGCGAAATTAACCATGACACTGCCAGGGCAAAATAAAATTGAAAAAGGTGCGAAATCGCACGCGAAATCGCGGGTAAAAACGCATGTAACAAACGCATGCGTTTTTACTATTAAATACATTAGCGGCGATTCGCATGCATTCCACTCACAGGCGAATTCGTTGGCTCTTTTGTGCGTTTTTTTACCGCTGAAAAAAATGCACCTCAACAACGCTACAGTGGAAACAGGCCCATCCACTTGCATTACATGTGCGAATCCGCATGCATTGGACGCATGCGGATTCGCGATAGTGGGAACGAGCCCTCACTTCCTTCCCCAAACCTCCACCCATCTTCCTTTTTTTTGTCTATTTCACTTCTTTCTCTCCTCTCCCATTCCCTTTTCCTCTTCTTTTATTTTTATTACCTTCTATTTCCTCCTCTCCCTCTCTCCTCTTTCACCTACCTTTGACCTTCTTTACCACATTTGCTTTCTTCTCTCCGCCCCTTCCTGCTTGCACTCCTCCCCCCTCCCTATGGTGCTTATATCCATTCCCATTGTTTTTCTTCCCTTGCTTCTTCCCTTGCTTGTGGTCGCATTCTGTTTTTGGGCTATATAAAGTATTGTTTTGTATTTTTGATTACGTTAGCTGATATATGATTCAAGTGGTTTACTTCATTTGCGTAAAATGTTGTTTTATATGATACACATATAGCTGCTCACCCTATTCATAACACCGCTTAATGTTCATTGTGTTTCTTAATGGCACATGGTTCTTTAGGCGATCAAATTATTTGGAGCATGTTTATGACCGGCTTACGCCCATATTCAGTAGGCCTCCTCCCTGATGGACATTATTGGTATGAGTAAGCAGGCTATTTACATGTAGAATGTGATGTTTGTTCCTTCCATCACTGTAATTGATGTAATAAAGCCTCTGGAATACAAGATTCTCATTCAACGCTGTCATCCTTTTTAACTTAATGTGCTTGGTGTGCTATTTATAGCGAGCTGGATGCACTTCTTGCTAAGGGCCTCCTGTTTTTGGTTTGCATTGCTGGTATGGGCATTGCAGTCAAAGCCCAGCGCTAAGGCGGGAGGTGTCATGACAACGAGCCTGCTTGTGTTTATGGCAGCGTTGCAGTGCAAGTGTGACTTTCTTTTATCTGGTTTTGAAGTAAGATTAGAAGAATAAGCATAAATGAAAAAAGTTGCAGTAGTGAGCCTTATACCAAGATGGATTAGATTAAAGAGAAAACGTTGCCAAGAATTGAACTTCATCCCAATCAGTAGCTGATACCCCCTTCCCCATGACAAATCTATTCCTTTTCTCAAACGGATCATCAGGATGCTCTGTATGGCTGACTTTGAGGTGAAACCCCTCCCACAGTGTGATGTCAGCACCTAGCTACTGACATCACATTGTGGGAGCCTTGTTGCATTGTGGGAAATAACAGATGTTTCCAACCGACTAAAAAATGTAAGCAGCAGCTCCTTCCAGTGACATCACCTGCCAACAGTAAAAATGTCACCATGTGATAAATGTCAGAATGTAAATCAGGGAGAGGATAGATTATACAATGGGCAAACAATGAGTAAATCATTTATACATAATTATTGTAAAAAAAACCCACTTTTTTATTACATTATTTTCACTGGAGTTCCTCTTTAACTCTAATGGCTGTAACTTGACATTTTCTTGCTTCTATTTTGCTCATTTCCTCCAAAATGCTGTACTCACTCTCGGTGCCTGTTAACAGCGCATAAATCGACCTGAGGAAGTGGCTTACGCCATGCAACGCGTTGTAGAAATAAAATGCCCAATAAAAGTTTTGTATTCTTCTGAACTACATTTCAGTAGAAGACTACTTATTTAAGGTCTACATATTTGAGGTAGAATAAGTATATAATTTGGATAATTTGTTTATTTTGGTTTTACTCAATGTTTACAGTTCTTGCAATACATCTGTGGCTTTTTTTAAATTAATGGTATAGCTTTGTTCTGCAAAGTACTTTGTACTGCAATTATCAAAGCCATGACATCTGCAGTGACTGTCTGGTACAGCCCAGCTCATGCTCCGTACGAAAGAAGGTGAAATGAGTCTGTTGTAACTAAAACTTCCAGGCACAGGAACAGCTTCTTCCCTCAGGCAGTAGCCCTGCTTAATGCAAACCCAGGCAAATCCATCCAGCACAAAGTTTAATTTTGAAACGCGTACCTATTAAATGGCCGCCGGGAGATTTGGAGCATGGAAAAGCCGATAAACCCTAACTCCATAACCCTGCTCCTGCACAAGTCCCGGCAGCGTTAAGTACTATTCCTCCTCCAGGGCGCCATGGATAGTGGGGGAAAGATGTAATTCAGCTTCCAGCTATTGCTGGCAGATGAATTACAGTGTTTCTGTGGTAATTTAGGCTCCGTCTTTTGATAGCGCCCAAAATTACTCACTGAGTGCTGCTATAGCTGTAATTGCTATTACGGCCTATGGTGGCTGGTACTTGAAAGCATTACAGCACAGAACTGAAACTGGAACATGAATGCTCCTTATCCTGATTTCCACTATGTTAACTGTCATACTGCCCTTGATCTGTAATATCTATATTGTTCATGCTCAAATCCCATTGTCTGTGTCCGTTAAGCAACAGTTAAGTCAAACTCCTTAGGGCCCGTTTCCACTTGTGCGGTGGGAATTGCCGCGGTAAAAATTTGCATGCGGATGTGAATTTCGCATGTGGTTGTACGCAAATTTTCATGCAAATTTGCATGGATGACGATGTATGTGAATTTAACCACGGCAGTGCCTGTGTGCAGGGCAGGTTCAAGTAACAATTGGGCCCTAGGGAAAAATTAGCCTGGGGGCCCCCCCAACAGACATCCCCGACCAAAAAGTGCCATCAGAGGCCCTTTGTTGTAGCCAAATTTCCCTCCTGGGCCTCTGAGCTGGCTGCTGACCCTCCCCCAATCACCTCCCAACTTAACAGACTCTGTAGAGTCCGTGGGGAGCAACAGTTAAGATGGGTGGGGACAACTTGGGGGCCCCTACAGGCTCTGGGGCCGTGGGGCAATTGCCCATTTTTTCCTGTGGTAGCTCCGGCCCTGCCTGTGTTGTGTGCTTTTCCATTGATTCCATGCAAATTCGCATGCAAAGGTGAAAGGGAGTTACAGAGTGTAGGTAAAACTCTAGTAAAGTTCTGGAGTCTAACAAATGAATTATTTTAAGGATTGAAAGGTTAACGTTAGAGATCTCACCTTAACTTAAAGACAGAAGAGTTAACTTTAGGTTTGCCTGAGGTAAAATGTTTCCTGAATACTACATGCCTTATCACCATGGTGTTAACTCTAGAAACGTTATTAAAGACAGGAGATAAGCTTAGTGAATTGAGGCCAATGGCCTCAATTCACTAAGATCATGCTGGAGATAATAAGACAAGAGAAAAACGTACCACCACCACCACACAGTGAGAGAGTTATCTTATCTCTTCACTCCTTAAGTTACCTCCTCTCTAGTGAAGTTATCTCCTCTCTAGTTATTTTTACATGCAGTTAACTATCAGCCTGTCTAATTCTGTAGTACTCTAGAAACGTTATTAACCACTTGATGACCCACCCTTTACCCCCCCTTAAGGACCAGTGTGGTTTTTAGTGATCTGTGCTGGGTGGGCTCTACAGCCCCCAGCACAGATCAGGGTGCAGGCAGAGAGATCAGATTGCCCCCCTTTTTTCCTCCCTATGGGGATGATGTGCAGGGGGGGTCTGATCTCTTCTGCCTGCGTGTGGCTGGCGGGAGGGGCACCTCAAAGCCCCCCTCCGCGGCGAAATTCCCCCCTCCCTCTCCTACCTGCTCCCCCCCGGTGATCGAGGCTGCACAGGACGCTATCCGTCCTGTGCAGCCAGTGACAGGACGTCCCCTGTCACATGGCGGCGATCCCCGGCCGCTGATTGGCCGGGGATCGCCGATCTGCCTTACGGCGCTGCTGCGCAGCAGCGCCGTACAAATGTAAACAAAGCGGATTATTTCCGCTTGTGTTTACATTTAGCCTGCGAGCCGCCATCGGCGGCCCGCAGGCTATTCACGGAGCCCCCCGCCGTGATTTGACAGGAAGCAGCCGCTCGCGCGAGCGGCTGCTTCCTGATTAATCAGCCTGCAGCTGGCGACGCAGTACTGCGTCGCTGGTCCTGCAGCTGCCACTTTGCCGACGCACGGTATAAGCGTGCGGTCGGCAAATGGTTAAAGACAGAAGATAAGCTTAGTGAATGGAGACCATTGCCTGTATCATGGACCCCTTGTTTGTTTTCCTACTTTGTACAGTGCCACAGAAGATGTTAGCGTTTTATAAATAATAATAATAATCCACTTCCTCTTGCCTGCATGAATGGATGCACTGCTGAGGGAATGATTGCTATAATATACAAAATAATGAATAAGTTATCCATATACTCAAAATAAATTTTTAGAAAATGCTAAACTCCCAAAAACCCAAAATGTTATCAAATAAAAGACAAATAAAATAAAAGACAAAGATACAGGAACATGAATAATGGTCAGTCTTAAAGAGAACCCAAGGTGAACCTCAGGTCAAAAATAAATACTTACCTAAGAGTGAGGAAGTAGGGATGGTCAGAATTGCCAATTTCCACTTCCGCCATTGTCGATTACCACTAGTGTTGGGCGAACACCTGGATGTTCGGTTTCGCGAACGTTCGCCGAACATGGCCGCGATGTTCGGGTGTTCGCGCCGAACTCCGAACATAATGGAAGTCAATAGGGACCCGAACTTTCATGCTTTGTAAAGCTTCCTTACATGCTACATACCCCAAATTTGCAGGGTATGTGCACCTTGGGAGTGGGTACAAGAGGAAAAAAAATATTTGAAAAAGAGCTTATAGTTTTTGAGAAAATTGATTGTAAAGTTTCAAAGGAAAAACTCTCTTTTAAATGCGGAAAATGTCATTTTTCTTTGCACAGGTAGCATGCATTTTGCCGCCATGCAGTCATAAATGTGGCCAGTCTTGTTCCTCCTGCTCTGGTCTCCCGCGCTGACAGGGCTACGGCAAGATGGCGCCCGAAGCCCTGTACTAGTGACACAAATAGGTCTCCAGTACAGGGCTCCGGCAGCCATCTTGCCGTAGCCCTGCTCGCCTGCTGGTGTCGGAACAGACACCGGAAGAGGAGGCTGGAGCGGGGCTGCGGGCAATGAACTGGCACGGCGTCTATAGACGCCGCTGCCAGTTCATTGAGGAGAGAGTGGCCAGAGTCCCGAGGCCGGGACGTCCCGCTGCTGAAAGCGGGACGTTTCCCGGGACCTCATTAAGCCTGGGACAGCGGACCCCGAATCCGGGACGTGTCCCGGGCAATCCGGGACGTCTGGTCACTCTAACCTACAGGCCCCCTATACATACCTACCTACCTAAAGGCACCTATACCTACCTACCTACCGGACACTATACCTACCTACCTACAGGCAACTATACCTACCTACAGGCCACTATACCTACCTATCTACCTACCTACCACTATCCTTACCTACCTACAGGCTGCTATACCTACCTGCCTACCTACAGGCCGCTATACCCACCTACCTAAAGGCCCCCTATACCTACCTAAAGGCCCCCTATACGTACGTACCTACCTACCTAAAGGCCCCTATATCTACCTACCTAAAGGCCCCTATACCTACCTACCTACCTACAGGCCACTATACCTACCTACAGGCCTCAATACCTACCTACCTACAGGCCCCCTATACGTACCTACCTAGCTAAAGGCACCTATACCTGCCTACCTACATACTTACCTATACTTAAGGCCCTATACCCTGCTACCTATACTGAAGGTCCCTTTACCTACCTACCTACATACCTACCTATACTTAAGGCCCTATACCCTGCTACCTATACTGAAGGTCCCTTTACCTACCTACCTACCTACCTACCTACACTGAAGGCACATGTACCTTACTACCTATACTGAAGGCCCCTATACCTAGCTACCTACCTATACTGAAGGCACATATACCCTGCTACCTATACTGAAGGCCCCTATACCTTGCTACCGATACTGAAGGCACATGTACCTTGCTACCGATACTGAAGGCCCATATACCCTGCTACCTATACTGAAGGCCCATATACCCTGCTACCTATACTGAAGGCCCATATACCCTGCTACCTATACTGAAGGCCCATATACCCTGCTACCTATACTGAAGGCCCATATACCCTGCTACCTATACTGAAGGCCCATATACCCTGCTACCTATACTGAAGGCCCATATACCCTGCTACCTATACTGAAGGCCCATATACCCTGCTACCTATACTGAAGGCCCATAAACCCTGCTACCTATACTGAAGGCCCCTATACCTTGCTACCTATACTGAAAGCTACCAATATTGAAGGCACCCATACCTAGCTAGCTATACTGAAGGCACCTTTACCTCGCTACCTATGCCTGGGTACCTATACTGCGGGCAACTATACCATGGATCGCACAATTTTTATGTGCAGGATTCGTTAGATTCGGGATTCGAAAGGTTCGAGATATTCGAGAACCTTTTTAGATTCGGATCCGGATTCGGATTCGAAGAAATTGCGGATTCCTCCCATCCCTAGATTTTTGCATCTGAAAGCGATGCAATTTTTTCACAAGCTTTCAGACCCGAAAAATCATATCACTAGATAGATCTGCGGAAGCCCTGCAAATTACTCACCTCCCATGGACCCAGCTCGGGGTTACCACTGTGAGCTGCGGATTTCCGTCTCGAGCCTGACTCGGGATTACAGCTAAGGAGGTTAACCTCTAAAGTCGGCGACATACTGTATATTGGTAATGCGGATTTTCCACATTTTACATTATAGTCAATGGCCATCGATTTAGCGGTTGATAGCAAAGCCCCCGTAGATGCTAGAAACACCAAATTTTCAGGGTATGTTGTACAGAAGAGTGAGAAAAAGGAAAAACTTTCAAAAAGACCTTGTCGTTTTTGAGAAAATCAATGTAAAAGTCGGAGGAAATTTCCACAATTTCTTGCGAAAATTTCCATGATGTCCGCGAAAATCCCCCTACCACACTTGTATCACCCCATTACTGAATTCTGATGTGGAAATACAATTTCCAATCGGAAATGTGGAAATTGCATTTCCGCAGAATCCGAAAGAGCATCCCTATAAGGAAGCCTCTGGATCCTCCACATGCTTCCCACGCTGTCCTCTGCTGGTGCTCGCACATCGCAACCATGTTCCTCTCCATGCACAGGTGCGGTCATTGAAGAGTAGTGCAGTCATAAGCTTGCAACCCAACCAGAACTTGTTAGACTCCCTTGGGCCCACGTTTAGCAACAATGCTCATCATTACAAGAAGAGATACCCGATATAAACATGATAGGGCCGATATAAAATAACGGAAGCCCTTTAACCACTTATAGTTGCTAATCGCGGCAAAAACATTGAAGTCTATAGCGGCACCCTTTTTACACCTTTTCAACTGATACCGATATATCAGGAAATTATCCCCACTGTGGATGTCTCTTTGAAGACCCACTCTTGATGAAATTGTAATGAAATGCTTTTAAAGAACAAAGCTGCATAGCCATTCACTCCACCAAATGTCACAACTTGGATTAAACCGGCTCTATTAGAGTACTGAGGATTGAAGAACACACTCAATTAATTGGAGAAATAAAGTCAGGGAAGCTGAAATAAGACCCAAATTGTGAAAGATCAAATAACATCCAGCTTAGTTTGGTGGCACATGGGATGCGTGTTGTGTGCAGATTGCAGCAAGCATGCCGAATTGTTGACAGTACTTAGCAGTTCATTCTATACAGGAAAAAAAAAAAAAACTTAGTTGATTGTAGTTTGTTCACAATTGTACAGGAGTGTGGCTGTTTTTAATTAAAAAAATGAAATTTTTTGTTACTTCATAGGTCAGTCTGATGTTGTACTGACTAGGAATGGTCGGAATTCCAAATTTTATAAAATTCTGAAACTTTTGTTTGGAATTCAAAACAGATTCTGAATTTTGATGAATCCAAGTTTGCATTGTGTAATGGCAAATTGTTCTTGTTAATGTGTTTTTGCACTATCCAGAAGATTAACTATGGTTTGTGGGAAATTGTGAAAATGGTTTGCAATTTCACTTACGGTCAAATTTTTGCATTTTATCATATAATTTTCTCATTCAAGACTCTTGAGCATGCTCAGCAGCAATTTTTCATGAATAATGCAAACAGTTGTTTGTTAGGTTTAGATTGTGAGCTCCTCTGAGGACAGTCAGTGACTTGACTATGTACCCTGCAAAGTGCTGCAGCACAAAATGTCGAAGTTTTGAATCAGGATGATACCATTTATTGGCTAACTTAATTATTATTATTTAGTATTTCTATAGCACCGACATCTAATGCAGCGCTGTACAGAGTATATTGTCTTGTCATTAACTGTCCCTCGGAGGAGCTCACAATCTAGTTCCTACCATAGTCATATGTCCCTGTATGTATCGTTTAGTGTACGTATCATAGTATAGGGCCAATTTTTAGGGGGAAGCCAATTAAGTTATCTGTATGCTTTTGGGATGTGGGAGGAAACCAGAGTGCCTGGAAGAAACCCACACAGATACAGTGAGAACATACAAACTCCTTGCAGATATTGACCTGGTGTTTGAACCAGGGACCCAGCGCTGCAAGGCGAGAGCACTAACCACTACACCACCTTGCTTAAATACTCTACTACTCTACTCCACTACTCTCTCTCTACTGCTACTGTATAAATAAATACATAAAAATATGGCAGTACATTAGACTTTGCCTATGGCCTGGGTTTGAGTGTCAACTCCTCTGAGGACAGTCAGTGACATGACTATGTACTCTGCAAAGTGCTGCAGAAGATGTCAGTGCTATATAATTACATAATAATAATATGGTAGGACGTTAAGAGTATGAAAATTGTAGGGATTAGATTGTGAGCTCCTCTGAGGACAGTCAGTGACATGACTTTGTATTCTGTAAAGTGCTGCAGAACATGCCAATACTATATAAATACATAATATTAATATATTAGGACATTAGTCTATAACTATGGTAGGGATAGGTAGTGAGCTCCTCTGAGGACAGTCAGTGACATGACTATGTACTCTGTAAAGTGCTGCAGAAGATGTCAGCACATGTGAATAAAAAATAAATAGAAAAAAAAATAATGTTTGTACCAGATGCAATTTATTAGCACAAGTTGAGGATATATGGAATAAACCACTGACCTTGTAGATGGGTGTTGTGGTGATTCTTCAGCAGCTGGTAACGTTAAAAAAATCAATGTCTTGTGACTATATCCCCAGAATTCCAAAGTTTCATATAAAAGGGGACAAAGAAGCCTTAGAAGGTGCCTGCTGAATGGAGCCTAGATGCTTGTCTTTTGTGCTTGTATGTCCTTGAAATACTGGACAAATACACCAACCTCATTAACTTTTTTTTTTTAATGGTTGCAAGGACAGTTTTTGAACCATGCAAACCAAGTGACATAGTGACAATAGATGTCAGGATCTGTATGATGCAATAAAAAGAAAAAAGATTAATTGCGTGGTTAAAACGTAACTGAATTCTGCTATTCTCAACACCTGTCCAAAAATCCTTTCCAGTGAGGACACAATGAGGTGTATGTACCCTGGTATTGTTGGCTGTGCTTCAATTCAGCATTTTATTTTACGCAATGGAAAAGATTGAAGGCATAAATGTCTTCTACGCCCGTCTACCTTTAAATTAGAACTGCCGCGTCTGAAATGCCCATCAATCACTTTGATGCAAGCTACTCAATTTTCTGATATGCTTTGTTAACAAACGGCTATTTTTAGAGCTACCTTGTCCCTTATAAACAGTCAGTCTGACTCTCGAGTCCTGGCTGTAGGAAACGAGTGCACAGAAGATGTTTTAGGGATGTCCTAAAGAATAAGCACTTAGAAGATAATAGTCAAAAGTCTGTATGCAAAACTGACTCTGTAAGGGCGGGTGCACACCTAGAGCGCTTCTGAGCGCTTTTCAAGATGTTTGGCTAATATATTTGAATGGGATAGATCACCCCAGAGTGATGTGATTTTTTCCCAAATGCAAACGCGGGTCCTGCGGCATTTCTGAGGTGATTCAGCCTCAACGTTAAGTATATGAAAGTGGAAAATCGCTCTAAAAACCGATAACAGAGCGATTTTCCTAGCTTTTTTTTTTTTTTTTTACAAAAGCTTTACACTTGTAACTCTACTGTACAAAAAAATAAAAAATTTGCTACATCAAAATGCTCCAAAAATCTCTGGGCATACATAGAAAATTGCCTTGCACATGCCTAGAATCCCATTCTAAAAATGCTGAGCGCTTGCAATAACCCTAGCGGTTTTAGGTGTGCTCCAGCCCAAAATAATTATTTTTGGCCAGTGAAATCTATATATATAAAATCGGATGTATGTATGTATGTATGTATGTATGTGTGTGTGTGTGTGTGTGTGTGTGTGTGTGTGTGTGTGTGTGTATGTGTGTGTGTGTATGTGTGTGTGTATGTGTGTGTGTGTGTGTGTGTGTATGTGTGTGTGTGTGTGTGTGTGTGTGTGTGTGTGTGGTGTGTGTGTGTGTGTGTGTGTGTGTATGTGTGTGTGTGTGTGTGTGTGTGTGTGTGTGTGTGTGTGTGTGTGTGTGTGTGTGTGTGTGTGTGTGTATGTGTGTGTGTGTGTGTGTGTGTGTGTGTGTGTGTGTGTATGTGTGTGTGTATGTGTGTGTGTGTGTGTGTGTGTATGTGTGTGTGTGTATGTGTGTGTATGTGTGTATGTGTGTGTGTGTGTGTGTGTGTGTGTGTGTGTGTGTGTGTGTATGTGTGTGTGTGTATGTGTGTGTGTATGTGTGTGTGTGTGTGTGTGTGTGTGTGTGTGTGTGTGTGTACGTGCCGCGATCACGCGAAAACGGCTTGACCGATTTGAACTAAACTTGGTACACAGATTCCTTACTACCTGGGATGATATGTTCTGGGGTTCTCGCGGCCCCCCTGCACACCTGGGCGGAGCTACAAACAGCAAATCCGATTCCACCCATTCAAGTCAATGGAAAAATGTAAAAGGCTGCCATTCTCACAGTAATCAAGCCAGAGTCCCCACACTTTGCACAGTTGGTCACTTGGTGAGTGAGGTTACAAATCCAGGAAAAGTGGGCGGAGCATAAAACAGCCAATCAAATTTCAGCCGTTCATTTTAAATGGGAAAATGTAAACTGCAGCCATTCTTAGACTGTTAATCACAGAGTTCTCAAACTTGCTACAGTTGGTCACTGGGTGAATGAGATTAAGATTCAAGAAAGGGGGTGGAGCCTACAACAGCCAATCAAAATTCACCTATTGATTTTCAAGGGGAATATTTAAACTGCTGCTATTCTTACACTTTTAATGGCAGAGGCTTCAAACTTGCTACAGTCGGTCATTGGGTGACTGGGGTCAAAGTTCACTAAAGGGGCGGGGCCACATACAGCCAATCAGATTTCCTTGGTGGATAAACTGCTTCCATTCACACATTTTTGATGCCTTGAACCTGACAGCTCACAAACTTGGTCATTGAGTGACTGTGTGTCAAGGTTACAAAAAGTGGGCGGAGCCAAAACAACTTTTACTGGGAAAATATAAACGGCAGCCATTCTTACATCGTTAATGGCAGGGTTCTCAAACTTTGCACAGTTGGTCATTGGGTCACAGATTAATATTTTGGAAGGTGGGTGGAGCCTACAACAGCCAATAAAAATTCCCCTTTTGATTTTCAAAGGGAATATTTCATCTGCTACCATTCTCTTATACTGGTAAAAGCAGATGCCTCAAACCTGGTACAGTTGGTCACTGGGTGACTGGGGTCCAAATTCAGGAAGGGGGCGGAGCCACAAACAGCCAGATTTGTTTATTTTTCAATGGGAATATACAAAGTATTGATACCAAGGATCCCAAAGCTGGTAAACTTGATAATTGAGTGACTGTATGTCAAGGTTAGAAAAAGTGGCCGGTGCCAACAACATTTTTTACATTGCAGGGTTCCCAAACTTTACACAATTGGCCACTGGGTGACTGGGATGAATATTCAGAAATGTGGGTGGAGCCTACAACAGCCAATCAAAATGTACCTATTAATTTTCAATGGAAATATTCACATTGCTACCATTCCTACACTGTTAGTGGCAGAGGCCTCAAACCTGGTACAGTCAGTAATTAGGTGACTGGGATCCAAATTCACTAAAGGGGTGGAGCCACAAACAGCCAATCAGATTTGTTAGATTGATTTCAGCCATTCTGTTATTGCCAGGGTTCTCAAACATGACACAGTTGGCCACTGGGTGACTGTGACTAATATTCAGAAAAGTGGGTGGAGCCTACAGCAGTCAATCAAAATTCACCTTTTGATTTTCAAGGGGACTATTTACTTTGCTGCCATTCATGCACTCTTAATGGCAGAGGCCTAACATCTGCTACAGTCAGTCACTGGGAGACTGAAATTTAAATTCTGAAGGGAGCGGGCCAAAAACAGCCAATCAGATTTGTTTAATTTCAATGGTAAAATGCAACTTATTGATGCCAAAGACCCCAAAGCTCATAAACTTGGTCATTAAGTGACTGTATGTCAAAATTAGAAATAGTGGGCAGAGCCAAAAACAACTAACTTTTTACATGGGGAAATGTAAACTGCAGCTTTTCTTACACTGTTAATGGCAGGGTTCTCAAACTTCACACAGTTGGTCACTGGGTGACTAGGATTAATATTCGGAAAAGTAGGTGGAGCCTACAAGAGCCAATCAAAATTCACCTATTGATTTTCAAGGGGAATATTGAAACTGCAGACATTCTCACACTGTTAATAGCAGAGGCCTCAAACCTGCTACAGTCAGTCGTTAAGTGTTTGGGGTTCAAATTCAGTAAAGGGGTGGAGCCAAAAACAGCCAGATTTCTTTGCTGGATAAACTGCTTCCATTAGCACAATTTTGATGCCAGGAACCCAAAAGCTCACAAACTTGGTCATTGAGTAGTGACTGTGTGTCAAGGTTACAAAAAGTGGGTGGAGTTAAAAACAGATTTTTCTGGTAAATTGTAAACTGCAGCCCTTCTTCACTGTTAATGGCAGGGTTCTCAAACTTAGCATAGCTGGTTACTGGGTGAATGGGATTAATAATCAGAAAAGTGGGTGGAGCCTAAAAATGCCAATCAAAAATCACATGTCGCTTTTCAAGGAGAATATTAAAATTGCTGCCATTCTTGCACTGTTAATGGCACAAGCCTCAAACCTGGTACAGTTGGTCATTGGGTCACTGAGGTTCAAATTCAGAAAAGGGGACAGAGCCACAAACAGTGAATCAGATTTGTTTCATTTCATGGGGAAATACAAATTATTGATGCCAAGGACCTCAAAACTCACAAACTTGGGCATTGAGTAGTGACTTTGTGTCCAGGTTACAAAAAGTGGGCGGAGCCAAAAAACAAATTTCACTGGGAAAGTGTAAACTGCAGCCCTTCTTACACTGTTTATTTCAGGGTTCCCAATCTTTGCCCAGATGGTCACTGAGTGACTTAGATATTCAGGGAAGTGGGTGGAGCCTATAATAGCCAATCAAAATTCACCTGTTGATTTTCAAGTGGAATATTTAAATTGCTGCCATTTTTACACTGTTAATAGCAGATGCCTCTACAGTTGGTCATTGGGTGACTGGGGTTCAAATGCTGGAGAGGGGTGGAGCCACAAGCAGCCTATCTGATTTGTTTAATTTCTATGGGAATATACAAATTATTGATGCCAAGGACTCCAAAGCTCACAAACTTGGTCATTGAGTGTTTGTGTGTTAGGGTTAGAAAGTGGGCGGAGCCAACACCAGTCAAATACATACCCGGGCAACGCCGGGTCATCAGTGGGTGGAGACAAATACAAATTTCACTGGGAAAATGTACACTGCAGCCATTCTGTTAATGGCAGGGTTTTTAAACTTTGCACAGTTGGTCACTGGGTGACTGGGATTAATATTCAGAAAAGTGGGTGGAGCCTACAAAAGTGAATCAAACTTCACCTGTTACTTTTCAAGGGGAATATTTAATTGCTACCATTATTGAACTGTTAATGGCACAGGCCTCAAACCTGGTACAGTTGGTTATTGGGTGACTGGGGTTCATATTCAGAAAAGGGGGTGGGGCCACACACACTCAATCAGATTTGTTTCATTTCAATGCAGATTATTGATACCAAAGACCGCAAAGCTCACAAACTTGGTCATTGAGTAATTGTGTGTTAGGGTTAGAAAAAGTAGGCGGAGCCAACACCAGCCAAATACATACACGGGCAACGCCGGGCAATCAGCTAGTAAATAAATAAAAATAAACAAAAATAGCTTACATAAAATTGACTTATAGAATAAAATAGGGAGAAATTAGTCATTCCTTAAAATGGAACAGTCAAAAGCTTCAGATTCCCTAGAGTCAGGTTTATCTTGATGGAACCAATCATTACAATAAAACCAAACTTCGGATAGACAAAAGTATTGTGCAGATAAACTATACAAGCACAGATTGGCCATGGCTAACCATGGCTAGCAATTAGGTGTCCAATTAACTGCTTGCTTGTCCTCTGAAGGCTCAGCCCTAGAATTAGGTAGCGTTACGAACTTACCTCCAATGCCATGCCGAATTTGTGTCCTCCGTGAGCCTATCGGAGCAGCCAACTTCCGGGTTGGGCTGGCGCGATGTTTCCAGAAGCTGTGCACATGTCTCTGCGCGAACGGCTCAGACTGGCTTTAGGCGTATAGTGTGGCTCTTCCCTCTGCTTATATGCTAGACAGCGCCGTTAGCGGCCAATTATGGGTACTGCAAGCAAACTTCTTGCAGTACTTTTAACAACCATTGAGATGCTGAGTGTAACATCCTTACCTTGCAGCGGCAGGTCCCGCGGCGTCTCCGGCATGGTCCAGGCGAGCAGCGGGGCTTCTGCGCTGGCATCCTCCGGCAGTGTCCCCGGCTTCCCTGTGACAGTGAGTTCCGACGCGCGCGTGTGCAGTGTGGCCAATCGAACACGTGCGAGTTCTGACAGGCCTTATAGGCTAAGGAGGCGGATCTAGGTGATGTCAGCATCACCATGTGGGAAGTGCGCTCAATTTTGGAAGTGGTTTCTAAAAGTGATCAAGGTATATTTAAGGCCAGAGCACTCAGTCACTCACTGGCCTTGATACTAATCAGTTCGCTGGTTCTTGGCCTAGCTAGTGAGATGGATTCTGGAAGATACATTTATACATTGTGTGCAGCATAATATATATGTACTCCAGTCAGTCAGTGCTATTATTTTGTAGTTATATATATTTGTAATATATTCGTAATATCCTCGTAATATTATTAATCCAATATTATTGAATATTATTGAAGTAACATCTATTGTATGTATATCTGTGTACCAATCCTCTTGCCTGCCTCTTGACCTTGCCTTTGTCTAGTCCAGGGGTGCCCACACTTTTTCGGCTCGCGAGCTACTTTAAAATTCGCCGAGGCCAGGAGATCTACCAACATTTAAACTACTGAACTTAGCATTAATAATGCTGGTATATAGTCATATAACAACATTAAATGCTTAGTTTAGCATGGGAAATGTTGGTAGATATCTTGGACTCGAATTGCACCACAACCATGACTGACATATATCTATCCCTATATCTATCTATCCCTATATCCGTCCATCCATCCATCTATATTCCCCACACATAGTGACATAAACCCCCCTCCCCACCCCAGCATTTCTGGCAGGCTGGCAGCATATAGCAAAGAATCCTTCTCTTAACTAGGGGTGCCCACATTTTTTAAGCTCACTTACACCCCCCTACCCCGCACTCCCAGCACACACAGCTTCTATTGATGACCCCCCTTCCCCCTGCAAATACTAACACTAGGCCTCAGAGTCAGCCCCGCAGTAAGGAAAACGCATCACCCGACCTGACTCGACCCGACCCCCCAACCATACTTTAGAATTGCCCACCTCGCAACAATGCGTTCGTTCGCCAATCGCTACTTCTCTTCAAGATGGAGGAGCGGCGGATGCTGGTTTCGTAACCTAAAACTCGCTGGACCGGGGGGAGGCGTGGCCACAACGCTATCATAGAGGGAGAGGAGATGGTCACAATTGGCTTCTCTCCCCCTCTGGCCACGCCTCTCTGCTTCAGCCGCGCCTCTCCCCTCAGTCAGCCACACGCTGGGAGCATATTCTGACAGCCGTGGCTAAACAGGAGGCAACAGCGCAGCTACATTTGACAATATGCGGCCAAAAGCGGCCGCGATCTACCAAATAGGCGGTCGCGATCTACCGGTAGATCGCGATCGACCTATTGGGCACCCCTGGTCTAGTCCCTCTGTACCACTGACATCTGATACACGTGTTTGACTTGGCCTGTCCCTGACTACGTTATTGCTTCATCCTCTCAATATGACTGACATCTGACTTATGTGTATGACCCTGCTTCTTCATTGACTACGATTTTGCCTTGCTACTCTGTACCACAAAACATCTGACTTGTGCACGACTCCAGACTGTCTGACCACGTTGAATAAGCCTTTATATTATCTCGTCACATATCAGCATGGTACTGAGGTTTCATGATGCTCTCTGCCTATTTAAGCCTGCTCTGTTCATTATGTCCTCGCCCATGAAAGTGATAGCTGCCTTGTACTACTTTGCTGCATGTGATTTATATTCCTGAACTTCTGTGTACAGTCTGCTTTGCCTTTTGACTTTGTTATTGGATTGCCACCTGGACTGATCTCAGAATTGTGTTTGACCTATTTCTGTCTTAACCTCTGAAACTGTATAAGTCTGATCTCCCGTGTATGACCTTGGATTGTTACTGGATTAGCTTATGATTTTGAGATTCTGTACTGTGCCTTCTGATCACCTGTTGCCGACCTGGTCTGACTGATTTTCCAGCCTGTACCTGTTTAACGTGGTTCTGTTGGTACCTCTGACTTGCCTACTTCAGCTCCTATACCTTGCGCACATCAAGGCCTGGTTGTAACCAAGTGTTGGGATGATGCATTTTGTCATCCCTTGGCTGACCGGGGACAGTTCTCCTTCCAGAATGTCCTGCTCTCATTTGGAACAGAGATATTTTAAACAGAAATGCAGCACATCTTTCTTGCTCACCTTCGTACCGTACAGCTTTTTAAAAACGATATCAGGGTAGGATCATGTTCTAAAGCCCGGCAGTTGCTTCTCTAATGGAATGTATCAAATGCACAGAATGGTGCTTAAAGGCTCTGTGGCTGAGATGATACTAAAATAACAGTAATTCACCGCAATGCTCTCTCCCTTATATATAGAAACTAAAAACATGACTCTGCTGCCTAACGGATGGGGGAAGAGCATAAGAAAAGCACGAATAATGCATAAAGCCTTTAAAACACACCTGAACTTACTTATAAAAACTTAAAACCTAACCTATAACTGGTACCTCAGCTCACTTACTCATGCTTCTGCAGAGGTGGGCATTCGCCAGGGTCCTCCCTGCTTCCTGGTCCGGCATCTTTTCTCCAGACAGCCATGTGGGCTGGTATAGCTCAGGGTGCGGATCCCCCGGTGGTCCTGGCTCCATATTCTGGCTATACCAACCTGCATTGGTAACAAGGGGTTAAAGAGGCTTGGGAGGGGGGGGGTGAGGTAAACTGTTCATTAAAAAAAAGATACAATGTCTACTTTTGAACTAGTATACAGTAAAACCTTTGATTGAGAGTAACTTGGTTTGAGAGCGCTTTGCAATAAAAGCACATTTTTTTTGTGAAACCTTGACTTTATATACAAGCAACGTCTTGATATACAAGCAAAGAAAAAGTATACTTGCATCACACGATGCACCCTTTGGTGCTGTAGGATTAGGATTACACTTACTTGTACTTAATCAGAGTGTAGAGATTGTGCAAAGTCACATTTCCATAAAATCCTCAGAAGTAGGCAAAAGAAACAGTTATTAGATCAGTTCCTTGTTATAGTCAAACAAAACAAAGGTTAGGATGAGTCACCAGATAACAATGATTCCATTAGTTATAGTGAAAGTCTTATTTAAATTTTTATTTAAACAGTAACAGTACTTTGTACTTAAAGAAAACCTGAAGTGAAAAATAAAAGTCAAAATAAACATACACAAACATACACAAGTCATACTTACCTCCCGTGTAGTCTACTCCTCAATCTCTATCTCCTGTCCCACGTCCTGTTTGTCCACTGTGACCAATGGAATTCTCTGTCCTCCATTTTGAAAATGGTCATTACCCCATAACAGCTTTCTAAGAAAGCAATGGGGCCAGACACTGTCTCTGCAAAATGCTTGAATCTCTGTGCCAATCAATTAGGGCCTGTATTCACAGACATATTCAAAGCATCTCTAGAACTCTCAATTGTTCCTGCCTGTTTTAAAAGCTCAACTATTGTACCAATTCCAAAAAAAACCTACATGCTTAAATGATTACAGGCCTGTTGCCCTGACATCATTGGTCATGAAAGCATTTGAAAAACTGGTAATGACTTATCTGAAATCCATCACAGATCCCCTGCTGGACTCTTTGCAATTTGTCTACAGGCCTAATAGATCCACAGACGATGCCGTGAACATGTGTATGCATTATGTACTACAACATCTAGACACCCCAGGAACCTACACCAGGATTTTATTCATAGATTACAGCTCTGCATTTAATACCATAATTCCATCACTGCTGCACAGCAAGCTCTCCCAGCTACACATACCTGAATCCATCTGCAAATGGATAACCGATATTTTAACCGACAGAAGACAGTGTGTTAGACTTGGGAAACACACATCAAGCTCTCTGACAGTCAGTACTGGTGCATCCCAGGGCTGTGTGCTTTCCCCACTGCTCTACTCACTTTACACCAATGACTGCATCTCCACAGATCCATCTGTTAAGGTTCTGAAGTTTGCAGATGACACAACAGTAGTTGGTCTCATACAAAACGGGAACGAGTCTGCATACAGGCATCTGGTGGGACAGCTTTCCTCCTGGTGCAGCAGCAACAGCTTGGAACTAAACACTCTCAAAACTATGGAGATGATAATAGACTTTAGGAGATCTCCCCCCAAGCACCTCCCTTTAACCATAAATGGATCCACAATAACCCAGGTATAGTCATTCAAGTTTCTTGGGTCCACGATCTAAAACGACCTAAAATAGGACAAAAACACTGCCACCATTGTCAAGAAAGCGCAACAGAGGATGTACCATCTACGACAGCTGAAAAAGTTTGGCCTACCTCAAAATCGAATGTGCAGTTCTATACTGCAATCATCGAATCCACCATAACATCATCTATGACTGTATGGTTCGGCTCCTGCTCAGCATTAGAAAAGGGGAGGCTGCTGCGCATCATCCGATCAGCGGAAAGGATAATTGGCTGTAGCTTACGTCCCCTACAGGATCTTTACGCTAGCAGGTGCAGAAAGAGAGCGACCAAATTTGCCTCTGACCCCTCTCACCCAGCTCACTCCATCTTCCAGCGCATGCCTTCAGGAGTAAGATTCCGGTCAATCGCTACCAAAACCTCTAGACACAGGAACAGCTTTTTTCCTCAAGCGGTAGCCATACTTAATGCTGAACCACATTAGAGCTGCTAGGACTTGAAAGTAAACAGCACAGAACTGAAAATGAACAATTCTCACATTACTGCCCCTATACTTATAATGTCCTTGACTTGTAATATACACACTGTCTGTCCTTGTATTGTTTTTGTTTGTGTTTGTTAAGCAACTGCCAAGACAAATTCCTTGTAGGTGCAAACTTACTTGGCGAAAATAAATGGATTCTGATTCTCTGGTCAGCACACTGTTAAACTGTAACATCGCCCACTTGAACCATTGGGAAACATTGATATTACCTGGCACATCAGTTGTCCTCTCAGCTATAACTGGCAGCAACTGATATATAACTGACACTAACTGATATATTTCAGTTCTGACAAAATGTTGTCAAAACTGGCAGGCATCATTGTCAGAAGAAAATGGTGAGCTTCTGATAGGAACTGATGGGAAGGTAACTATGTAATGTTCATTTGAAGTCACCTTATGTGTTGAATAATTTTACTCAGTTCAGGTTCTCTTTAATATTTTTCCTATAACTGTTTTTGGATCGTGGAACAAATCACCTGGGTTACCATTGATTTTAATGGGGAAATTTGCTTTGATGTAAATTTGCTTTGATGTAAGAGTGCTTTGGATTACAAGCAGGTTTCTGGAACGAATTATGCTCACAAACCAAGGTTCCACTGTATATTTAACCTCCCTGGCGGTGAATTAAAACCGCCAGGTAGGTAGCGCAGCAGCTTTTTTTTTTTAAAATCATGTAGCTAGCCTAGCGCTAGCTAAATGATAGCCGCTGAGCAGCAGCATCCCCCCACACCCTCCGATCGCCTCCGGCAATCAGGCCCATCAGGAAATCCATTAGGGCTTCCGCTGTCGCCATGGCGACGGGCGCGATGACGTCACCGACGTCATGGACGTCGTGATGTCAGAGGGAGTCCCGATCCAGCCAGGGTTGCTCGTAAACTATGCCAGCGTGAATCTAGTACACAACTACGTATCGTAGTTCGTAGGCGAAGTTTAAGAACTACACGTACGCATTTCCGCGTAGTCGTAGTCCCGCTATGCAAAGCTTCGCCCGCTACGCGTAGTTGACGTATGTATTGCAAAGTCAACTACGCATGTGGAAACTGCATTTATATGGGTCATTGCGCATGCGCAGACATTTTATTGCCCTTTATACGCATACAATTCCGCATTGGATGGTGGAATGTATGCTTATATTAGTTTGTGTATGCGCATAGTTAGCAGATTATTGTGGAAATTTTTCCGCATAAGGGCATAAGCGGTCGCATCAACTACGCTACGCAATACGTGAAGCTTGTGTATTTTAATGCGTAGTCTACGGTATGCTAACGTAGTGAAGTGGCTGATTTCGGAGCTGTAGGTTGCGAAGTGTATTTGCGTAAAAATACGCGTAGTTCCAGCGTAGTGAAGTTGGCTGACTATGACCATCCCTACGATCCACCCCTCAGTGCTGCCTGGCACTGATTGGCCAGGCTGCACAGGGGTCTCGGGGGGGGACACCCTCTAACGTGATGAGCGGCGGCGAATCGGCGGTGATCGGTGAGTTCACGCAGCTAGCAAAGTGCTAGCTGCGTGCAACAAAAAAAAAATTATGTAAATCGGCTCAGCGGGGCCTGAGCAATCCTCCTGTGCAGTATAGCCCGAGCTCAGCTCGGGGGTTACCGCCAAGGAGGTTAAGTACAAATGTAATTTTACTGGGTTAAAAAGCCTCGTTTCTTGAATTTTTAAATTCCATTTTCTTAAAGACTAAAATTTGAAATTGTCCCCCCTTGTTCCCAGGGACGGATGTAGACCAAGTTGTGCCTGGGGCAAGGTTAGGTTTTTGTGCCTAAAGGTCAGGTTTTGGCACCTAAACTGCCATTCCCCATCCAGTTTTGGCGCCTAAAGGTCAGGTTTTGGCACCTAAAGATCAGGTTGTGGTGCCTAAACTACCATTCCCCATCCAAATTTTGCCGCCTTTTTAAGAATTCAACAAACTGCGCCTGGGGCAAGAGACCCGTCTGCCCCCCCCTAGATCCGTCCCTGCTTGTTCCCATTGATTTTATCATATACAGAGGCTTTGCTATTTAACCACAAATATCAGCACCAATGACTTCACTTTTTGACTTCACAATTTGCCAAATTTATACAATTGGATCTAGTGTTTTTTCGGGTTGCCTCAAGCTGAATTTGAACAGCCATATACTCCTCAAAAAGCCCCTATACATATATAGATAATAATAAATAAGGGAAAAATGGAGCAAGAAACAGTATATGGTACAAATATAAGTTTATTGAAGCCAACTATGTTATTAAAAACATTTAAAAACAAGGTCAGGCCGTCCCAGGCCACAAGGAGCCCCTATGATAATGTTTGATACTTTTTGTGGAGTATATGTCTTTTGGGTTGATGACTTTTACCCCCTTTATTCCAATTACTGGAGTAATTAGCAATATTGATTGCACTATTATGCATACTCAGCTTTTCTGTGTTCGAACAGCCATATTCGGGTCAAGTATAGCAATGACCCGAATTTAAACAACACTACTCTTCCACTCAGAAGCATAGCAATAGGGGTTGCAGAGGTTGTGACCACATCAGGGCCCTTGGGCCAGAGGGCCCCAAAGGGCCCTCCTTCAACTACAGTATTGGCTCTCTATTGGTCCTGTGCTGGTAATAATCACTTCTATGGATACTTCGAATAGTGGTAATCATTAACAAGCTGTTCCCCATCCCCTTCTTGTACCTCTGACGCTGTAGTTGTCCTTGGCAGGTTTTGGTGTGCCGTATCAATTGTTATGTATAGATTGCTGGGGGGGGGGGGAACTTGCATCGGGGCCCACAGCTCTTTAGCTACGCCACTGCTTCCACTTCTGTATGACAAATATGTTGAATGTTTGAGACCTTGTGCTCCGCAACCTTCTGACTAGAGATGCATCTGTGGGTCCTCCTCAATAGGGTTTAGGTCTGGAGTCATGCTTGGCCAGTCCAGCACCCTTACCCTCAGTTTCTTTAGCAAACCAGTGGTCGTCTTGGAGGTGTGTTTGGGGTCATTATCCTGTTGGGATACTGCCAAGCTACGGCCCGGTTTCCAAAACTAGGTGCTCATGCTCTACTACAGTCACAGCACTTGTTGGCAAACTTGGCATTGATGGTTCCCTCAATGGGTAGTTTCCCAGTGCCGACAGCGCTCATGCAGCCCATACAATATTTACAAAAATGCGTTGTGTACTCACTTTTGTGAGGTACTGTACAGCTTACTGACTACTTTACCTTACTGTGGGGTTAATACATTTACTTTTACTTTACTGAGCCATTCATTCATTTATTTCTCTAAACGTTAAACTCACAGGGTCAGGGCCATCTCTTCTAACATGTCATAGTACTGCTGTATTATGTCTTGTCTTTTGTACCAAACCTCCTACGTAGAATGTTGAAAGGCTGCGTTTTTATCTGTATTATGTTTGTACCATGTAATAGCACAAACACAAGCCTATACTGTGTGAGTGTACATACTTTATTTATGCCACTGCAATTGTGAAGCACTATAGAGGGTTATATAAATCAGTCAAATATAAGCATAAGTCAATAAATATCATCGTAATAAAACATACTTCTTCCATGAGGCTCCCAATATGTTCAAAGTAGAGACGGAGGGCTTGGCACTAGACACAGCAGGTGGGCTGGAGCCACTGGTGCTAGAGGACACGTGCTGCTCAAATGAAGTAACAATATTTCCGGAGAGAAGGAGAGAGAGGAGAGAGAGGCACCGTGCCTGTAAACACACCTTTATTTGGTTCCAATGGACATCACATACAGCAGCATGCAGTGGGGGTTAGGTGAGGCCTGACAGCCGTTTCGCGTACTAACGCGTCATCAGAGGCACTAACCTCTGATGACGTGTTAGTACGTTAGAGGTTAGTGCCTCTGATGATGCGTTAGTACGCGAAACGGCTGTCAGGCCTCACCTAACCCCCACTGCATGCTGCTGTATGTGATGTCCATTGAAACCAAACAAAGGTGTGTTTACAGGCACGGTGCCTCTCTCTCCTTCTCTCCGGAAATAAGGCTCCCAATAGTAGGGATGCTCATTTGGATTCCACGGGATTGAAATTTCCACATTTCCAACATCCTCTTTTCCAATCAGAAAACGGAAATAAGATTTCAGCAGAAATACCCCATACTGTTGTAATTTTACACCAATCACAAGACTTGGTTACCACCGAGTATTCCCGAGTCTTATGATTGGCCTAATTTATGTAATATTCCGAGATGACCACGGCAAACTTCTGCATTCTCTGATTGGTCCAATACTGCAGAGTCAACTCGAAAGTATGTGGCCAATAAGAGTATGCAAAAAATGCCAAAAAATACTCCTCGGAAAAAGGAAATCAGAAATCAGATTTGTGGCACTGTACAGACTAAGAACCAAACATGGGGCACCTAATATTACAAAATGTATAGCAAAATCCAAGACAGAAAAGGGGCGAGAGAACTCAGCCCTTGCAAACTACATTCATAATAAAACCATTCTGTAGCCAGATGTGCCCCACAGTATTAGGTTCCCACCCCGTATAACCAGATGTGCCCCATGTTTGCTTCTTAGTTTGTACAGTGCCACAAATCTGATTTCTGATTTCCTTTTTCCGAGGAGTATTTTTTGGCATTTTTTGCCTGCAGTGTTATGTGCACCCCCCTCCCCCAGTGAATTCAAATAGCCAGATTTGTCCCCCACTATTATGCAGCCCACCCCATATTGGGCAGCCCCCCTTGTATTAGGCAGTGCTCCCGCACACAGGTGACTAAAAAAGAGATGCTTTGAAAAGAACCTATAACCTCTCTCGGATCCAGTGGAGATCAAGCAGCAGGAGCCTCTGCAGTCAGTCCCATGCTGCCAAATACATCGAGTCCCAGCTGGATAATGTCATCTAGATGGGACCTGGGTATTCGGCAGTACAGGACTGATTTACAGTGCAGTGCACAGAGGCTCCTGCTGCGTGGTCACCACTGCAACCAGGAAAGGTGAGACATGCTTTTCCCTGCAGCTCCTCTTTAGTGATCTGTGCATGGAGGAGGGATGAATGTCCACTACTATTGGTTACAGCAGTGATCATTCATCCATGGGGGGCTCACTAATTGGCCAAGGGAACATATATTCCCTTTAATCAATTAGTGCCGAAGCAGAAAGTGACAGGAGCACGCCAGATCATCCACAGCACTGCTTAAGCTACAAATCGTATATATTTACATCCTCAGAGTACGTAGATATACTGCAGCTGGGGTCAGAAGTGGAAACTTTTTGGTTTTATTTGGGTTATCCTCCTGTAATATTTCTATAATATTTAAATTTGCATGATGATCTGAAACATTTAGGTGTGACAAACATAAAAAAAGAAAAAAAAGAAGAAGAAATCGGTGAGGGGGCAAATACTTTTTTATAGCACTGCATTGGTACGTACCAGGGATGGTCGTAGTCAGCCAACTTCGCTACGCTGGAACTACGCGTAGCTTTACGCAATTACGCTTCGCCAAACTACGGCTTCAAAATCAAATATTCGCTTCGTATGCATTTCGTAGACTACCCGTTAAAATACACAATTACGCGTAGTGCGAAGCGTAATTTATGCGGACGCTTATGTCATTATGCGGAAAAATGTACGCATTAATACCTCTGCTCTTCTATGCGTACATTCCCCTTTCCAATGCGTAATTTTGTACGCATACAATCGTACGTGGAAAAATAGCCACGAATAAGGCATTCGTAATTTACTTCGTAATACACATGTGAACTACGCGTAGGGTGTAAACTACGCGTAACGGTACTTCGCTACGCGTAAAATCGTAAGCGTAGTTTTGAAACTTCGCCTACGAACTACGATGCGTAGATGCGAACTACGATGCGTAAATTCACACTGGCGTAGTTTCTGCTCATCCCTGGTACGTACGTGAACGGTTCAGTGTGTTCACCAAAAAAGGTTATTGGTGATATGTAAGGAGACTCGTGTTTTATAAAGTTTTCTGTTTACTTTCTTACAGCCTTGTTCATTAGTGCTGATAAATTATAAATGACTGATGACATTGAACTCACTGTTGTACCTTTTTTCTATGAACCTGCAGGATTACAATGATGAAATCAGACAGGCACAGCTGCAGGAACTCACTTACCTGAATGGAGGATCGGAGAATGAAGAAGTCCCAGTTGTTCGCGGGAAACCGTCAGCGCGGCCCCGAGGCGCTCCTGTCTCTGCGTTGTCAAGGTAATGCTACATTTCAAGACAATCTCTGAAGTTATCATAATGACAACAAGCCTTGAAAAGATATTTGGACTATCGATGTGGAGGTGACTTGCTATTAGCTACTCTTTAATGACAAAATTATTGATATGAAAATTGGTGCAATTTGTAGTACAGACTACTGTCTGAATAGACAGATTAACAAGCTCTGCTTTACAAAGAAAGTCAGACCAGGCTGATTCAGCTGTCCTTAAAGGGAACCTAAACTGAGAAGGATGGGGGTTTTTACTTTTAAAATAATACCGGTTACCTGACTCTCCTGCTGATCCTGTGTCGCTAATACTTTTAGTATTTAGCCCCTGAACAAGCATGCAGATCAGGTGCTCTGACTGAAGTCAGACCGGATTAGCTGCATGCTTGTTTCAGGTGTGTGATTCAGCCACTACTGCAGCCAAAGAGATCAGCAGGACTGCCAGGCAACTGGTATTGTTTAAAAGGAAACATCCATATCCCACTCAGTTTAGGTTCCCTTTAAGAGTCTCTATTCTCAACCCTAATATTCTGATTGTAAATGTATGCTAGCTTCTCAGGGGCTTCTGACAGGGCCATTTTTAAGCCATGTAGCCCCCAGGGTGAGGGTGTAAAAAGTGTGCCCTTCCCCAGTAGACTTGAGTACAATATTGTGATGCGGTATCCAGGTAATCAGGAGAAGTAGAGGGAGCAGTGTTAAGAGTCAGAGACATAGACGTGAGGTGGCACATGGAGCTTCATCAGATGAAACCTGGAAGAGGTGAGTCCGTGTTCCCTGCCCGTGCCCGCTGCACTCCTTTCTGCAATGAAGGGGAAAGCACTAAAAGGGGGCCCGAGGTGAGTGAGGGAGGAAGGAGTCAGGCCACCGTCCCCACAGCTGTTAGTGTTTCTGCGGTTCCCCCTCCTATGCTATACTCCCGAAGGCACCTAACTCTGGCTACCTGTATTGGAGGCACATATACCTGGATACCTAAACTGGGGGAAACTGTACCTGACTACCTATACTGGAGGCACCTATACCTGGCTAACTATACTGTGGCAACTATTCCATGGCTAACTATAATGGGGACACCTATACCTGACTACCTATACTGGAGGCACCTATACCTGACTACCTATACTGTGGGCACCTACAGTATACCTGACTAACTATACTGTGGCAACTATACCTGGCTAACTATACTGGGGGCACCTATACCTGACTACCTATACTGGGGACACCTATACCTGACTAACTATACTGTGGCAACTATACCTAACTAACTATACTGGGGGCACCTATACCTGACTACCTATACTGGGGGCACCTACAGTATACCTGTTTAACTATACTGTGGCAACTATACCTGGCTAACTATACTGGGGGCACCTATACCTGACTACCTATACTGGGGACACCTATACCTGGCTAACTATACTGTGGCAACTATACCTGGCTACCTATACTGGGGGAACCTATACCTGACTACCTATACTGGAGGCACCTATACCTGGATACCTAAACTGGGGGAAACTATACCTGACTACCTATACTGGGGGCACCTATACCTGACTACCTATACTGGAGGCACCTATACCTGGCTAACTATACTGTGGCAACTATACCTGGCTACAGGGCCAGATTTAAGCTAAGGCGACATAGGCCATGGCCTAGGGCACCACAGGATTAAGGGCGGTTGGGCAGCAGGCTATACAGAGAGAAGGTGGGGGGGGTCATCAAGCTCTATATATATGGAAAGGGGGGGTGGGTCATCTGGATTCTTATACTAGAGGTAAGAGGGGATAATCAGGCAATGTAAACTAGAGCAGGGGGGAGGGTTATCTGACTACCTATATGGGGGGTGGGTTATCTGGCTACCTATACTAGAGGGAAGGGTCATCAGGCTACCTATACTGGAGGTGGGGGAGGGAAGGGTCATCTGGCTGCCTATACTAGAGGGAAGGGTCATTCGGCTACCTATACTGAAGGGGGGCAGCTGCTGACAGTGGCCTCGGGCAGTAAAGAGTTCAAATCCGGCCTTGCCTGGCTAACTATACTGGGGACACCTATACCTGACTACCTATACTGGAGGCACCTATACCTGGATACCTAAACTGGGGGAAACTATACCTGACTACCTATACTGGGGGCACCTAAACCTACCAATATTTTGTCTCAGACACTCTTGATAAATGTCCCCCTTTGGAACTTACAATCACTTGGAGTTGCTTTATTCACTGTAAGTAAGCTATGATTGTGGACTTTCTCATTAATGATGATCATAATCTGCTAATTATGATTTTACATCATTATTCGCAATTACGGCCATACATAATTACGGTTTGGACACGCAATTGAATTTGCATAATCCATCCATAATTTTGCGTAATTAGGCAAAAATTTGCTTAATTTCATGCCAGCTTTATTGGTTAATACCATACATGTTGTCATTATCAAAATTGCTATGTACGTTAAGGGGGATAATGGAAACAAGTCAAAAAGATATTTTTTCAAAAAGAACTTGTAGTTTTTGAGAGAATCAATTTTTGAAAATTACCATATCTCAAAAACTACTAGATCTTTTTGAATTTTTTTTTTTTACTTTTCCCCAATATTCTCCTTAAAGGACTTCCGAGGCCAAAACGAAGAAAATTACACTTTACCTTTTTCTTAGCATAATCCACGAAGGGCGCCCTGCGCGTCCTCCGCTCTGTTCCGCCTTCAGTGTAGGCCTGTCCTTTCCCCCAGGGCTTGCCCCGACCCCACCGAACGGGTCGCATCGATGCCTTGATCCACGGCTGCGCAGTACGCTTTGCCGTGATTGCGACTGCGCAGCCTTTAGCCCGCCTCCCGCCACACGCTTCAGGAGGATGCCGGGACCCACACGCGGCAGGAGGCGGGCTAAAGGCTGCGCAGTCGCAATCGCGGCAAAGCGTACTGCGCAGCCGCGGATCAAGGCGGCGGCCATCTTAGGGGTGGCATCGATGCGACCCGTTCGGTGGGGTCGGGGCAAGCCCTGGGGGAACGGAAAGGCCTACACTGAAGGCGGAACGGAGCGGAGGACGCGCAGGGCGTCCTCCGTGGATTCTGCTAAGAAAAAGGTAAAGTGTAATTTTCTTCGTTTTGGCCTCGGAAGTCCTTTAACATACGGAGCAATTTTGGAGATGGTAGCATGTAAGGGGGCTTCGCTAGTAACCACTAGAGTCAGCATGAAATTACGCAAAATTTTGCATAATTATGCAAAATTATGGATGGATTATGTTTACATGCAAAATTAATTAAACATTTTACAGAAATTTCACATTACGATTTCACATCATAATTGCAAACTACAATGCAAAATGACGATTATGCGAAAACTGTGCTATTTCTCATCCTACAGTCAGTTTGGATTGGCTTGTGGTAAACATGAAAGCCTGGCAACCTCTGGAGGCTCCGGCATCTACAAGTGTGAGATACGCTGTAGATGGCTTCCAGAATAGCCCTTGGTAAACAGCTAAGCCGAATCTGGAAATCTGTTTTCACAGAGTACAATTCCAGAGGTCCCTGCGGAATTCATTCATTCCCACCCTGTAATGACAGCTCAGTGAACGTGTTATCTGTTCGCAATTTGTGTGTGTTTTTCTCCAACTCAACTATTCCTGTCCTATCAACAACATGAAAAGATGACTGCTTTTCCATAGTAGTGTTGATGATACACTGTTAAATCCATTGCTACATCCACACATCAGATTTCAGGAGCTTGGTTAAAGGAAACATGTCATGTGAGATGTTTACCCATGTAGAGGGAAGCCTATGGATTGTTCAGGGACTTTCTACAGATCTATGTATATATATATATATGTATTTTTCTACCGAAAAATGTGTTTATCTACTTAAAGACCACCCCACGCCAATGGGCGTGGTCGCGACGGCAGCCCCAGGACTGCCTAACGCCAATTGGTGTCAAGTCCTGGGGCTGCATTTTGCAGGAGATCGCGCCTAGGCTACGCGTGCATCTCCTTGCTTGGGGGGCGGATCTCTGCCCCGTCTTCAGTCTCCGAGCGGCTATTGCCTTCGGGAGACTGTCAGACGGCATGATCACCATCTATTTACATAGTGCAGCGCCGCGATCAGCAACAGCGCTGCACTGGGAACAGCCATGTGACTTGGCTGTCCCCCTGGGGCACAAGAGAGCAATCTGCTCTCATAGGCAGAAGCCTATGACAGCCAATCGCGTGATTGGCCGGCTGGGGGGAGGGAGGGGTTTGCTGGAAAGAAAAGAATTAAAGAAAAGGTAAAAAAAAATATTTAAAAAAAAACGACCATAAATATTGATAAAAAAGAAAAAAAAAACATGGGGGGGCGATCAGACCCCACCGACACAGAGCTCTGTTGGTGGGGGGAAAAGAGAGGGGGGGGGATCACTTGTGTACTGTGTTGTGCGGCCCTGCAGCTTGGCCTTAAAGCTGCAGTGGCCATTTTAGTAATAATCAGCCTGGTCTTTAGGGGGGTTTACCACTGTGGTCATCAAGTGGTTAAACTTTATTCCCATCCTTTATATTGATATATTTATTATTTTTAAATGTTACTATGAAGGAAAATGAACCAGTATATGAATTATAAAACAACATATTTTTCTTATGAAATCGTTATGGTTTGCGTGACTAGGGGTATGTCAGGGGCGGGGTTAGGGGTGTGACATGGGGTGTGGCTTAAGTGTCCCTCTTTATTATTTCAAAAGTTGGGACTGGGAGGTATGGCCAATAATAGTTGGAATTAGGCTGTTTGTTTAATCGCTTTGAGTAGCATCTATGTCCATCTTTGCAGTTTTTTTTCTGGATTTACATGATTTTAATCATTCCATATTTGAAATGCCCTTGCAGGGGTCGTGGAGGAGTGCCACCTGCTACAGCCGGAGTACCACGAGGGGCACCAGCTCCCAGAGGGGTCACCCCTGCAAGAGTGCCAGCTACACGAGCTCGAGGAATCCTGGCCACAAGAGCTAGAGGTCTCCCACCTCCGGCAGGATACCGGCCCCCTCCGCCAGCACAGGACGCATATGGGGAATATGTGAGTACCAGATACAAATAAGATATAAGATACTCTTTTGTGCAATTACATATTTAAGTCACAGTTAAGATGGCCATACACTGATAGATTTGCAGCAGTTTCGACCATCAGATAGATAGCTTTCTGTCAGATGCCTATCAGGTTGAATCTGACAGGAATCTATCTGATGTGTGCCACACAGTAGGAATCAAATTTAATAGATTTCAGAATGAAATCGATTGAAATTCAATCAAAATGCAGTGTTGCACCATACGATCCAATGCAAGCCTATGGGCCATCGATGGGCTGCCAGATCGACCCAGATTTTCTGTCCGGACCAATCGATCAAATCGATCAAAATTGTTCGGAAATCGATCAATCATGCTTTCAGCTGCATCAAATTCAAGCCGATTTGATCAAAACGGTCGGATCGATGGCTAAAATCGATTAGTGTATGACCTGCTTTTGGCTGAGTTTCCACTGTTGCGATCTCTATCTGTTTCCCTGTACGTGAATTCAGATGCAATTTTACAGTCTATTGACATTAATGCAGAGAAATAAAATTTGTGCTCCTGGATCAAGGACTTTCTCACAAACAGGATGCAACTGGTGAAGCTTGGCAGCTGCTCCTTACAGGAAAGAACCACAAACACAGGCGCCCCACAAGGGTGCATACTGTCCCCAATCCTGTTTTCCCTTTACACAAACAAGTGCACATCAGCTGACAACTCTGTCAAGGTTATAACATTTGCAGATGACACCACCATCCTTGGCCTTATTGGCAGGGACGGTGAACATGCATACCGGAATGAGATCGAACGTATCTGCAGGTGGTGCATGGACAACCAGCTTGTACTCAACGCAGCAAAGACAGTTGAACTAATAGTGGATTTCAGAAGGTGCCCTCCCACACTTGACCCAGTCTCCATCGAAGGCATCGACGTCTCCAGGGTGTCGAGTGTCCACTTTCTAGGCGCCACCATCACCAAGGACTTAAAGTGGGCTGAGAACGCCTCCAAGGTCCAGAGGAAGGCACAGCAGAGGTTATTCTTCCTGAGACAGCTGAGGAAATTTGGGATGCCGCAAGAATTGATGACAACATTTTATACTCCACCATTGAGTCAATTATTTGCTCCTCCATTGTCATCTGGTATGCAGGCGCTACAGACTCAAGCTTCAGAGAGTAATCAACACTGCAGAGAGAATCACTGGGTCACCCCTTCCACCTCTGGATTACCTGCATACCTTCAGAATGTGGTCCAGAGCAAATAAAATATGGTGCGACCCCTCTCGCCCCAGTAGTCGCTGCTTTGCCTGCCTGCCATTGGTTCACCGCTACAGATCCATCCCCACTAAGACCACAAGACATCTAAACACTTTTTTTCCCCAAGCTGTCTGCCTGCTGAACTCGATTTACCACCCTCGCAGAACACGCTAGTCTGCACAGCTGCCCAAATCATGTTGTAATCTCCTTAGTTTTATGCTTGTTATGTTGTATTCTCTCTGCTGCCTAAACTATATTGTTATCTCTTGCGCTCTACTCTTCACTCTATCTAAAGGCCTTTCTTGATCTGTATAACAAACTTTTCCATGCCGTGTGTACCACAAAAAATTCCGGGTGCGATGTCTGTTGTACTTGGCGAATAAAATGATTCTGATTCCGATATTCTCTTTAAATTAATTTTAATAGCATTTTACAGTTGAAAACGTACCCTAAGGTTGGTGAAAAAGTACTAACAAAATTATTTTAAAGAGAACCCGAGGTGGGTTTGAAGAATATTATCTGCATACAGACGCTGCATCTGCCTATACAGCCCAGCCTCTGTTGCTATCCCAAACCCCCCTAAGATCCCCCTGCACTCTGCAATCCCTCATAAATCACAGCCACGCTGCTGACAAACAGCTTGTCAGAGCTGGCTGTGTTTATCTCTATAGTGTCAGTCTGCTGCTCTCCCCGCCTCCTGCAGAACTCCAGTCCCCACCTGCATCCCTTCCCTCCCTGCTGATTGGGGCAGGGACCGGAGCTATGCAGGAGGTGGGGGAGCAGCTGAGACTGACACTACAGATGTAAACACAGCATCACAGCACGGCTGTGATTTATGAGGGATTGCAGAGTGCAGGGGGACCTTAGTGGGGTTTGGGATAGCAACAGAGGCTGGGCTGTATAGGCAGATCCAGCCTCTGTATGCAGATAACATTCTTTAAACACACCTCGGGTTCTCTTTAAATATTTCCTTGCTTGCTGTTGGTTTAAAAGGCATTTTAAGGCTCCCTGCACACTGCAAATCCGTTTTCCGATTCCGATTCCGATTCCGTTTCCGATTCCGATTCCGATTCCGTTTCCGATTTTCCTTGAATACATTCAACAGAAAAACGGATCAAAAAACGCAGCATGCAGTTAAGATTAAAAATCTGAATCGGAATCGGATGTAAAAACAGATTAAAAATCTGAATCTGAATCTGATTTGCTTGCAGTGTGCAAGAGGCCTATAACAAGGTGTAAAAATATCACCTAGGCAAAAACTCAGAAGAAAAAGTAAATTGCATACGGGATAAGGAGTACCAATATTTGTCCATATGCGATTAAAAAAAAAAATCAAGTCAAGTGTCAAGTTTACTCAATTCTGTAAAACAAACCTAAACTAAAGTTTCCTTCACTCTGACACCTGCTGCTTGTAACAGTAATTTGTAAGAGCGTGATGCCGTGTCTAGTGTTGGCAGATGTTGTCCTGGTTCAGGGTGGATTTGGTGTAGTGAAATTTGTCACAGTGGTCAGATTAATTCATTGAAGTGTGACATTGGTGTCAGTTTCCATCCATTGTCATTCATTTTCATCTGTTGATATCTGTGTTTCAAGGTGTTTCCATGGTTCCATTAAAAATTGACAAAAACCTGTTAAAATGCAGAAATCAATGGGTAAAAACAGATGATAATAGATGGTCGATTGGCCAGAAACCCAAATTTCAGAAATGTTTACGTTTCCTTAGTTTGGCCCAAGTAACAGATGGTTGGGTTAAACTCAATGGCGGCCCAAACTCAACCACCAACACTACTCATCACCTTGCTGATCAGAGCTGCTAAACCTGCTGTCTCAAATTCATAGCAGCTGCCATTCTGCTTTTTGCAAACACCGATAGTTACATTACATTACCCACAAAGCTGCTGTTTCTAAATCACACCAAAGGGTTATCTCTGCTTTTGTAGCTTCCTTGCCACAAGCTTGTTTATGCTACAGGGTTAGATGAGATCAGACAGTCAGGTATTGCTTTCAACTTCATAGAGACTCAAAGAATGACTCAACAGTAAAAGAGATACTTTTCTTATAAATGAAACTGCTGCTGTCAGCAAGCAATGGGCAGCGCTCATAGGCTGCATGTGAAGTGAAGGCTCCAGAGATGTGCACAGCCCCCCTGAGGCTAATTACACAATACAAATCAAATGCAAAATTATGTGCTGAACACTAATCTAAATTCTAAAATTTGAATGCAAGCTGACGCCCATGGAGGCAGCTAGCCTGAAGTATACAAAGTTTTTGTAAAGCAGAAAGGAATGGCAGCACTTCCAAACAGACGCTGCACCTGAATTGACTACCTGCACAAATATGCAGAGATCGAATAACGGGCGTCGGGCAGATTACACACCTTGCATTCAAAACAGGTACAGTAAAAGGAGGGCGTTAGCTTCAGCATAAGTTGTGCACAAATTATCCCTACTAGACTCTCCCACGACGATGATGTGCCCCCACGGGAGAGACCAAACCACTAGTCTAACAGTGAAGCATATCCAACAGTGAAGCATATTCAAACTGTGAAAATATTTAATCAAAGGTTAAAACCCTAAAAACTAGTCTAATAGTGAAACATATTTAACAGTGAACCATTGAATATGTTTCACTATTAGACTAGTTTTTAGGGTTTTAACCTGCTCTATATAAGAATGAACACTGTTTTTGAACAAAAACAGTGTTTATTCTCGGCAGACATGCCACTGGAGCAAAAAGCCTCAACAAATGTATACCTCTGGTTTATGTCCTGGGCAGTTTTTTTCTATCTCAGTCCATGATGTCCCTGCCTTCTTTATTTCTACCTCCACTCTTCTTCTCCAAGTTGGCTTTGGTCTTCCTCTTTTTCTGTTGCCTTGAGGATTCAATTTCAATGGCCCATACACACGGGCTACAACTGTCGCCGCAACCACGTGGCATGCGCCTGTTGCGACGATAAGTCGCCCGTGTGTATGACGCACGCGCCCCGAACCATCGCTACTTAGAGCTGTCGCCAGGCGATTAATTTGGTCAATCGCCGGCAACAGCTGTCGACGCAACTTCGCAGCAGTTGTCGCTAGTCCACCGTGTGTATGCGGACTAGCGACAGCAACATACATACAGTGAGCGGAACTTCCGGCGGGGGGGAAGGGGCCTTCGCCGACAGCTTCCGCCGAATCTGTTTCCCTCTGTGCGCCGTGAGTACGGCTGTTGCACAGAGGGACCTGGCGGCGAGCTGTCGCTGCTTTTTTCTTTTTTTTTGAGCGACTTGTAACATTTGTGCCTCCGCCTCGTGAGTTTTAGGCTTAAGGATTCTTTCTCAATTGATTTGTCCTTGCGAAGAGTATGGCCAATCCATCTCCACTTACCGAGTTTCATCTGCAAGTCCACTTGTTGTTCTTGGGTTCCTTCCTATAATTCTAATTGAAATAACATTTGACCACCACCAGATGTGTGGTATTCTTCGAAGGAAGTAGTTTATAAAGGTTTGGAGGCTTTTTGTTATCTCTGCTGTCACCTTCCATTTCTCATATCCATACAGAAGGACTGTCTTCACATTACTCTGGAATATTCTCAGTTTGTTTTTTGTGGAAATATCATGGGATCTCTAAGTTTGATACAGTTGTACAAATGCTGATACAAATTCTGTACTGATTTCGGACTTTAACATCAGCAATGACATCACCATCCATTGTCATCAGAATGCCCAGATACTGAAATTTAATCACAGTTTCTATGTGTTTTTCATATTCCTGAAATGTTTGTTTAGGATCTGTGTTGCTGTTTAATCGCCTCTCTTTAATTTTCTTGCAAAAGAGATGCGATTAAACAGTAAACAGTAATGCCGATCCTAAATGAAAGTTTCAGGTGTATGGAAAATACATCAAAACTGTGAGTTAAGTCCACTGCAACTGAGTTTTGTCCATTAAAGTGGACCTGATCTCAGAGAGTTCTCTCTGCTCCAAAAGATATGCAACAGCATAATAGCCGTTGAACAAAAAAACATTTCTTTGTTACAGCTGAAACAAATCGTGCACTGTTTCTACTTCCTGATTCATGGAAGCAGACGTATTGTTAACATCCTGTGCTTTCAAATGAGCTTATCTGCCTTATCTGCCGTGGCAGTCATGTGACACAGGGGGAGGTCAAATTACAATCACAATCAACTTGTGATTAGACACAAATGAGGGGGAATTGTACAGCCTAAACTTTCTAAATACATACAGGGTGCATTTCTCAATGTTTTCCTTCTGTCTTGGGCAAGAGTTCAGGTTCACTTTAATGTTTATTGTTGACAGTTTGCGGTTTAAAAAACACTGCAATTGCTAGTGTGGTGGGAAAAATATACTAGTATGAGGGAGTCAGTCTTCCATGATTTCAAAGTAAATTACGAAAAACAGAGTACAAAATGGGCTTGATTCACTAACCGGCGCTAAGTGTTAGTGGGCACTTTAGGTGGTTTGCGCCCACACAGAAGAAACAATCCCGCTTATTGCGCGCACAGCGCGGGTAATAGTGCGCATTGCTGGCCTTTAAAAGTTGCAACCGATGCGACGAAAATGATGCATCGGGTGCCCGTTAAGCAGCGCTATGATGCGCCACTTCGGGGGCACCCGATGCGTGCATCGGGTACGACTTTTGAAGGCCACGGGTGCAACGTTATCATCGCACCGTACACTAAGATCGGCGCACCCGCGCTGCACGCGCAGTGCACAGGACCACGCGCAAATTAGCTTTGCGCACAATAGCGGCCAAAATGGGTTTTTCACTCCGGCGCTAACACTTAGTGCCGGTTAGTGAATCAAGCCCATTATGTAAAAAAAAAAATAGCCACAGTAATTTATATAAATCAAAGATGAACTGTGCTGAAAATAACTCAATTAATAAAATTACATATTTTTTACACAATTAATTTATAAAATATTTCCTTAGGCCATGTTTCCATCTGTGCGCTTCTGTCCGCTTTTCAGCAACATGTATCAATCTGTAACATTGGTGTGCTGATAAAAAGCGGACAGAAGCGCACAGATGGAAACAAGGCCTTACTCTGATTTATATTCTGAGATTTATCAAAGTCACAGACATTGGTGGTCTTGTCAGGTGCAGCTCTCCTAAATGTTTGCTCCTGAGTATTCTGAAGCCAGGGAAAATAGTACCTTGTCTCCCAGAATGCTCTGGGAGGATACTTTGACATAGCTAAACAGCCTAGACTAACCATCAATGAAAGGGTGGGGCTACATACCAATATACGGCAAAATGAACATATAGGAAGTGTTTCTGATGCTCACATCAGGTAAATTATCGTAAAAGTGGGTATCCTGAATAATTAACCTTTTTCACTATATATCATTACAGGTCCACTTTAAGGCACAGTTTTACATATTGTAGCATGGATTTCTGCTTTAAAAGTATGAATAGATGTGAGTTTTAGCCTATTGTTTTCCTCCAGTCTCTCCTCCACCCTCTCCCCCTCCTTCCCCGCTTGTGTTGTCCTCACCTCTGTTGCAGAAAGGTTTAGTAGTTTCACAATTTCACATTTCAGACCCGTGTCTTGCCTTGGGCATAGCGAAATGACTAGTTACAGATTAAAATAGATGAAGATTATCAGGTTACGAGCTTGTTTACTTGTCATGGGTAGCTAACTCTCCAAATAGCTGTCAATAATTCATTATTCCACTGGGGAATGGTTGTCTCACGGCGTTCAGTTCTAACGTTCATATTCTGCAGTTTAGCATATTTCCCATGCGTGCCCTCTGGTGTTTTGGCGTTTTAGTGAGCCGTATATATTAAAAAGAAATTCCTTTTCTTTATTCAATTGCTAGAAATATAGATTAGTGCTGCACATGTCTTTGTGTAATTTAGGGTCAGTACAAATTATATTCCCATTTCACTTTAGAGCCATCTAAGAACTTGAAGAACAGCAAAGTCCCGTTATCCGGAACTCAACCAACCGGAAGTGTCAACTAACCTCTATGCCTGTTGGGTAACGGGGACTTTCTTTTTGGGGTGTTTGCGGAATGTTTTCATCCTTTATTATGTTTACCAAGCGACCAGCCTTCCTCTTGTCCTAGTGGGCTCCTAGCAGCTTACGGCAACTGTGCACGTCTCTCGGCATTTCACGTGACCTGATGTGGGTCAGGTGACATGCCGGCTTCCATGCATGGGGGAAGCCGGGAAGCCGCTAGAAGTCCACTAGAAGCAAGAGGAAGGCTGAAAGATGTCGCTGTGGCAAGCAGGCCTGGTCCACCCATAATCCAAGTGAGGCAACTTCCTCAGGTGGCAGAAGTCTGGGGGCAGCACCAGGCAGAAACAGGAAGTGAAGAGAGTGCCTGGCCAACCTATAATAAGGGCAACTGTACCTGGCTAACCCATACCGGGGTCAACTGTACCTAGCTACCAAAACTAGGGGCACCTATAACTGACTACCTACCTATGCTGAGTGGTTTTTTTGGGGGGGAGCTCACCGCAGCTATAACGTGTGGTGCAAGTTGTCGGGTGCTGTGCGATCATTCCAATTTGGGGATGGGGGGTGGGCACATCCTCACAAGTTTGCCATGGGCAGCAAAAAGTCTAGAACCCTGCTGGTACCAGATACCAGGGACTCTGCGGTATATCACAAATTACATTTCATTGCAACCATGACAACAGTACATAGTTAGGGGAACAGATTTCTAGAAACTCTATTAGCCATCTTGCACTAGCTCTTGTTAGAGTACATCCTCCTTCTCTTTATTTGTTTAGCCGACTTCGACTCTTCATGACCATATGTACGTCTGCACGCCAGATGTAACTGTCATTCACTGCGTCTTTCAGCTGTTGCATAGGCATGTTCATAGTTTTACATATGCTGTCTATCCATCTTAGCCTCTGATACCTTTTTTTTTGTTGTGTTTTACAATCATCCAGGATTTCTCATTAAGTGACCCTCCAATTTTAATTGTGCAAATACTGGCTAATTTTACTACATGCATGTAGTATGAGGGCCCCCAGAGTTTAAATACTATGAACAGACTTTGCCGCTAAAGGACAACTGAAGTGAGTGGGAAATGGAGGCTGCCATAATTATTTCCCTTTAAACAATACCAGTTGCCTGGCTATCCTGCTGATCCTCTGCCTCTAAAACTTTTAGCCATTGATCCGGAAAAAGCATATGCAGATCAGGTGTTTGCTTATAGAACCTTTAGAAATAAACATTCTGTACAGATCACCTGGCAGAACTAAAGATGATGTCACCACCTGTGATACATTTCAGAATGTAAATCAGAGAGAGGAAAACATTGACTAAATGATTTTTAAATAAATATTGTAAAAAAAAAAAAAAAAAAAAAAAAGCACTTTTTATTCATTGTTATTTTCACTACACTTCCTCTGTAAGCTTCCTGTCAGTTTGAGAGATTCTGATCTGCAGTTGCATAACTAAAATGATGTCACCCCTGGAAAGCTATCATGTCCACTGTGTCCCAGTGGTGACCCCAATGTCAGTGGAGGAACCTGCCAAGGGTTACAAAACAAGGGCGACCTCTGTGACCATCTTTGTTGGTGGAGGGAGTCATGAATGCCACACAGTAAAGGCCGGGGGACTCCTTAACTGTGTGGCATTCATAAGTTCTTCCACACATAATTACAGTGGCCATACACTGGTCAATATTTTCCATCAATATTCAGCCCATTTGGTCATTTGATTGATTCATTTGATCAAATGTGCCAGAAATTGATTCTGCAAACAATTCACATTCACTCGTTTTTGTCCCAAATTGATTGATTCAGTTCATCGCACTAAACAGAAGAGATTACTAGCAAGGCTGGATTTACCATAAGGCACTGTAGGCACGTGCCTACAGGCGCATGATGATGGAAAGGTGGTTCACTCCCCTCCCACCTCCCTCCATCCTTCACTATGCAGAGTCCTGATGAGCAGTGCTGCTCATCCAGATTCCGGATATCCGGGTAACCTGGATATCCAACAATTTTTAGCTATCCGATTCGGATACAGATACTGGATTTCCACAGAAATCAGGATAGCTATCTGCGGATAGTTGGCTGGCAATGCGGATATCCACAGAAATCCTACTATTGAGATACTGTATGGTGTCCAGGATGTCATTGAGACAATCAGAGGGCTCCCAGCAGAAGCCCTAGCAACCAATCACAGAGGGGAACACTGGCCAGCCTCACCTGTTCTCATTGAGCCAATCAGAGGGCTCCCAGCCTAAGCCCTGGCACCCGATCACAGAAAGGAATCCTGGCCAGCCCCCCTGTGTAATAAGGAGGGTGTAACATCTGTAGGAATGGCGGCTGGGGACACGCAGGGTGTATCCGCAACCGCCTTTGCTTCCTCTTCTCAGACCTCATCCGTTCCGTCAGCGTCTAGCACGCTGGGAACGGTATTGTCATCTGCTCATAGGGTCGCTTTCTCGCACGGGCCCGCGCGGAGACAGGACCTTTATGCTGGGAGAAGGCGCGTCAGCTTACCTGCTGGTCGGTGACTCTCGCCGCTCGGATTGGCTTTTCCGAGATGGGCGCGGCTGAGAGTCTTCCTCTGCTTCATAAAGCCTTTGTTCACCATTCGCAAACTGTCTGCTGTCGTGAATACTTTGTGTTAGCGCTCAGACCTTAGACTAGTTCCCAGGTGTTGAAACCAAGGACTTCACACCAGACTAGGAATTGTGATATTGTTATTGCTTACTTGTGTATGATTCTGGCTATACTCTGACCTCGCATTTGCTTACTGATTCTGTACTTCCGCCTATCTGATCCTTGTTGCTGAACTTCTGCCTGATTACCTACCATTCTCTTGCCTATCGCTCTGTACTGATATTACCTCTCTGTTGCCGAACCTTGCCTGTCTGACCACTCCTCTCACCAGTGGGACCTTGCCACTGGTGAGGTGTTTATATATGCCCACCAGCTCCTCTGGTGAGGTGACACTTGTTTCTGATAGTCCCTTGCCAGCTCCTCTGGTAAGGTTTTGTTAAACTATACAGTTACCGTGTCTGATAGCACTTTACCAGCTCCTCTGGTAAAGTCTTGTTAATTAATACTGTCTTATCACTGATAGTACCTTGCCAGCTCCATTGGTAAGGTGTTGCCAAACTATCTCATTCTGTTGTAGCTAGGACCCACCAGATCCTCTGGTGAGGGCTAGCGCTGATGCTAGTTAGTACCCACCAATTACTCTGGTGAGGTTCAGAGTTAGTTTATAGATCCAGAGACTGATAGTACCTTGCCAGCTCCTCTGGTAAGGGCTAGCTAAACTACTCAGTCACTTGTGCTGTTAGTACCTCACCAGCTCCTCTGGTAAGGTTTAGCCAAACTGCTTTTACTCTCTCTTTTGCTTATACTTTACCAGCTCCTCTGGTAAAGGTCTATTGTTTATATTTCTGTTGTTGGACTCTCCAGCTCCACTGGAGAAGTCTATACTGTTGCACCAAACACCACACATTACACTCTGCTAGCTATACTTGTATTATTGGTGATACTGCAGATCACCACATAATCAGGTATAGCATCTGTATTATTTGTGGCTCCGCAGAGCACAAATAATCAGACGTCTGAGTTGCAGCACCCAATCGTTTCAGAGGGCTGCCTTGATGAGAAATATCGTCCTAGCTTGTGAATGCTCACTGAGAGACATGCTCCAGTGCTGCTGGCCTAGCAAGGGGGCTGTACACAGTGATAAACCTAAAGTGGTTCAGTGATTAACCCCTTCACTATCACTACACTATTGTTAAATCGTTAATTAGCTTGATTTCATTGTGTGACAGTCAGAGTGTGTGCTCTAGGGCTGCTGGCCTAGCAAGTGCTGTATACAGTGATAAACCTAAAGCTGTTCAGTGATTAACCCCTTCACTATCACTGCACAACTGTGGTATTGTTAATTAGCTTGATTTCATTGTGTGGCAGTCAGAGTGTGTGCTGCAGGGCTGCTGCAGGCAGCTGCTATGTGTCTATTTGTGTGCTGAGCCTATGCACAGACCACCAGGCCAGCTGCTGCCTGCTGGCCAGCTATTAGCTTTAGCTAGCTACAGTATACGTTAGGGATTAGGGAATAGGATTACTGTGTTATTGTGTAGTTTGTACTGTAGTACCGCAGTCAGTGCTAGTAGTTGTTAGAGTAGTAGTACTACTGTGTTAGCTTACTACAGAACTGCTGTGCTGCTAAGCAGTGCCAGTGTGACAGTTAGTGTATTCTCCTCTGCTGTCTGACTGTCACTAGGCACTTGGCACGTTGCAATTTGCATGTGGCATTTTGCACTTTACACGTGGCACTTTGCACGCGGCAGGTGGCACTTGCCACATGCAAAGTGCCACGCGCAAAGTGCCACGTGCCATGTACAAAGTGCCACGTGCCAAGTGCCACGTGCCAAGTGCAAAGTGCCACGTGCCAAGAGCAAAGTGCCACATGCCATGTGCAAAGTGCCAAGTGCCAAGTGCCATGTGCCACTGCCAAGTGCCAGGTCCGGCATGCTCCTGCAGACATTACACCTGCTGCTGCTGCATTGCCCTGCTCCTGCTGCCTTTGCTGCTCCCACCACCAGGGTGCCACAGGCCACTGCTGCTGTGCTGATACTAGTGATGGGCGAACACCTGGATGTTCGGGTTCGGGAAAGTTCGCCGAACATGGCCGAGATGTTCGGCATGTTCGGGCCGAACCCCGAACTTCCCGAACATCCTGCTTTTGGGGGCCCTATGGGGTCGCAGGCATAAGGGGGGAGCATGCCCCGATCGCGGGGGGGGGGGGGGGGTCGGAAATTCCCCCCACCCCCTCCGCTAGCGCTCCCCCCTCTGCCCGCTTCCCCATACAAAAGTTTAAGCAAAGTACCTGTAATAGTGGATGGCCTGGCAGTGGCACTGTGGAGTGAGGAGGAGGAGTCCGGAGAGTGACGCGTTGAGGGAGGCCGGGCAGCGGGCGGTTCAGCGGTAGTACCCTTGTGGTACTTCCGCCCTTTCTCTGACCTCACGCTCGCTGCCCGGCCTCCCTCAACGCGTCACTCTCCGGACTCCTCCTCCTCACTCCACAGTGCCACTGCCAGGCCATCCACTATTACAGGTACTTTGCTTAAACTTTTGTATGGGGAAGCGGGCAGAGGGGGGAGTGCTAGCGGAGGGGGTGGGGGGAATTTCCGACCCCCCCCCCCCGCGATCGGGGCATGCTCCCCCCTTATGCCTGCGACCCCATAGGGGGGCCGTATTCGGCCGAACAGGGGCCCTGTTCGGCCAGGTTCGGCCAGGAATTGAGCCGTTCGGACGAACGCGAACAGTTCGGCCGAACACCACCAGGTGTTCGGCCGAACTCGAACATCACCCGAACAGGGTGATGTTCTGCAGAACCCCGAACAGTGGCGAACACTGTTCGCCCAACACTAGCTGATACCACCTATATTTAACCCAAAACACAATTTCTTCCATAATTCTTTGGAGGTGTCTGGGCTCAAAACTGCCATGTCCCAGTTGTGCGGTTGGACTTTGGACACAATGTGGGCTGCACGACCGCTGTCTGGAACCTAGCCTAGGCCTGATGTTAATTGACAGCCATTTTTTTTTTTTGGGGGGGGATTTTAAGTCCCCACATCATCAATTAGTGTCCCCCTTTAAAAACAATGATACTGCATGCCTCATTTACCCTAGAAAAAATGTTTTTAAAGCAATTTAAAGGCCACTTCCAGTTTTTCTATCCAGATATCCAATCTGCTACCAATGTTCTATTAATGATCCGTACTACACATATAATTCATTATATCATAAGTTTTTGTTTGTTTTATTCACTTCAGTGCCACTCTAAGTCAATTATTAAAATCTATATATATCTTTTTTTTTTTTTTTTTTCATTTCAGGAATATGATGACGGCTACGGAACAGCATATGATGAACAAAGTTACGACTCCTATGATAACAACTACACTTCACAAGTACAGAGGTGAGCTGCGTCAATGGCCCGACCTTCCTGCTAATGACGCTGAATATTCACAGTGGCGGTGGGAACGTGATAACTGTTTTTAGTGCTAGATTTCGCAGTCATTAATATAATGAGAGCACAAGCCATCCTGCTTCCTGAACACTTTCCCTCCTAGGCCCTGCGCTCTGGAGACTCACATTAGCAATTAAAGTGTAACGGTCTTTGGAACGCAGAGTTGTTGACTGTAAGAGAACAGGATCGCACTGATGAGTGCTTTACCTATAATGTGAAAGGCTTCTTCTGCTGAGGAAATGAAATCCTAAGCAGGATGATGCCTTCGCCTCGTCAGTCAACCACATTCTAATAGCCTAAAACTGGCCATAGATTACTATTATTATATAGTGGATTTATAGTGCAAACATATTACACAGCGCTGTACAATAATGATTACAGGCAATGATAACAGGGGTGACCAACAACACAATACAGGTAAGAAGCAATACAATACAACAATAAAGGTAAAAAGCAATAAGATACACAGCACAATACAGGTAATAAGCAATACGATACAACAATACAATTGATAAGCAAAATGATACACAACGCAATACAGGTAATAGGCAATATGATACACAACACAATACAGGTAATAAGCAATACGATACAACAATACAATTGATAAGCAAAATTATACACAACACAATACAGGTAATAAGCAATACGATACAACAATACAATTGATAAGCAAAATTATACACAACACAATACAGGTAATAGGCAATATGATACACAACACAATACAGGTAATAGGCAATATGATACACAGCACAATACAGGTAATAAGCAATACGATACAACAATACAATTGATAGGCAATATGATACACAACACAATACAGGTAATAAGCAGTAAGAGACACAACACAATACATGTAATAAGCAATAAAGTACAACAACAATATTGGCTGCCCATTGGTCAATAGCCCTCCAGTGGAAATCCACTGATTTGGAGTTAGCTTTGGTTACTCAGCATCTTGACTCGATGATGTTAATTGATCGAGTCTATTATTATAGTGTTGAGAATATAGCAAGATTTGATCTTATTTGGGATGCATGGAAATCCTATAAGCAATTTTAGTTCCCCTTGGACAATTGTGTGATGGGTTTCAATTTGTTTTGTATACCTCTATGACATTCGGGACTCTTGTGTTTAGACAGGATGTTATTTTTCTTTTTGATTTTATTTTGGGGCTAGTTCTAGGTTAGGGTTTTTTTTTTTCAGTCAAGAAGAGCAACGTACTATGGAACTTATTAGATTGGACTGATCCCTAGGATCTCAGTAGGAGGCACTTTTGTGCCCCATTTCCTAGGTTGAACGGGATGGACATCGGAATTTTGCTCTTCAATATATATATATATGTGTAGGATGTTTATCCACATTTGTTATTATCTTCCTTCTGTATATACTAGCTTTTCTAGCTTGTTGTTATATTTGCCTTATTATATAATAAAGCTCTTTATAATTAAAAAAATTAAAATAAATAAATAAAATATAACAACAAAAGACAGTTAATAAGGAATAAGATACACAACACAATACAGGTAATAGGCAATAAGATACACAATACAGGTAGTAAAGCAATGCCAAATCATACACTGGAGTGGTAGTCCTAATAATACAAGTTCACATATTCGGGGCAGAGTGCACAATTAGGTATGATACACAAGGGGAGAGGGCCCTGCCAAAGGCTTAGAAGCTAGGGGGAGGGGGTGGTTACAGAAAAGGAGGGGGGGCCGCATCAAGAGGTTTTTGGCAGAGAGAGTTAGGGTTAGGGGCAGCATCGAGGTGAAATAGGCCTCCTTGAAGAGGTAGGATTTGAACACTTGTTTGAAGGTGTTGAAGGAGGGGGGAAGTCTGATGGGCAGTGGGAGAGAGTGGCAAAGGGTGGGGCAGCTCTAGTGAAGTCCTGCAGATGTGCATGAGAGTGCGAGATGCATGGGGTGATTAGGAGGAGGGTAGATGTACATATGATTTGAGACATGCAAAAATGGAGCAGGAAATTTGGGCACACCAGGCACCACCATAGGCCGTAATGTGATTACATAACTACAGCTTAAACAGTGCTCAGTCAGTAATTTGGGTGCCGTTGAAAGACGGAGCCTAAATTACTATAAAAACAGTGTAATTTTGCACCTGAATTACGCCTTAACCATCAGATAAATCTCTCTCTGATCATGTCTGATCAGAGAGGGATCTACTGCTACCAGTGCAAAGAGATCAATGCAGGTAGATCTGTGCAGCTGCCTCTGCCTGCCGGGCAGCCCAGGTATCCCCTATATATTGTTTATTGGTGAAATTTGCATTCTCGCCTGACTCAAAATTGTTTGCAATAATATCATGGGAATTTTTGCAGTTTAATCATTTTTGTTAAAATGAGAACTATCTTGAAAATGTATTTTCTCACGTCCATTTACTTCAATGCATTTGGGGAAAGAAAAAAAAAGTATTTTCGCATGCATGACCATACATTTTTGCACATGTACTGATTTGTGCTAAAATGTTTTGTTTTTTTTCTTGTTCTTCATGTTCACCGATTTCAATGCACTTGATAAAAATGTGTTTTTTGCATTCAGGGATATAAGTTTTTGCACATATTCCCATCTGTGTGAAAATGCTCTGACGCTCACTCGCTTGAATACATTCGGCGAGTTTTTGCATCAATGTCCATACGTTTGCCCATATACACTCGTTTATGCAAAAAATGTTTTATATTTTTATCACTCAATTGGCCTGATGCACCAAGTAGCGTTAAGGAGAAACTCCAACCAAGAATTGAACTTTATCCCAATTAGTAGCTGATACCCCCCTTTACATGAGAAATATATTGCTTTTCACAAACAGACCATCAGGGGGCGCTGTATGACTGATTTTGTGCTGAAACCCCTCCCACAAGAAGCTCTGGGACGCGGTACTTTTGGCAGTTTGTTACAATGTAACAAGGTTCACAGACAGGAATTAGCTGTTTACAGCTGTCTCCAACAGCCAAAACAGCTAGCAGCAGCTACATAACCTGCCCACAGTAACAATGTCACCATGTAATAAATGTCAGAATGTAAATCAGGGAGACTAAAGATTTTACAATGAGCAATCACTGACTAAATCATTTTTACATAATTATTGTAAAAATGAAGTACTTTTTTATTGCATTATTTTCACTGGAGTTCCTCTTTAAGGTTGCCGTGTGCATACAGCCAGCGCAGGGAAATTTTACAGGTACTAATTTAGGGGGAGCATTGCCCACTAACTCCTTACCGCCACTCACGTTACCAGTTTAATGAACACATTGCTTTGGTAACGCATGGCTTAACACATGTTACCATATCAACACGTGCATTATCACGATAACGCACTTGGCGCTAATTTGTTACAGCAGCAGGGTCAGCCATACTATGTTAGGAAAAAAAACACATATATAAGTAGATAAATACTTGTTCTACTTACATAACAGATATATTGCACTGTCCACGTTGTGAATTCAGTGAATTGTATATATTAAATAAAGATAATTCTGTTCCTGGCATTTGCCATTTTGGTTCCCTCTGACTGAAGTCGATACTGATGTCATTTCCTCCATTACTCTTTTTTTTCCCCTAGAACCTGCTCTAGCTAGCATGGTTTGTAAACATGTGAGCACAGCAAGATCAGATTCCAGCCTTGTCTCTAAACTGCCCTCAGCCAATCAGTGAGGAGAAGAGATGTGAGAGGGGTGATGACAAGCTTCCTTTTCGTTGGCAATGTACCAAATAGAGCCATGCTGACAGATGAGATTTATTACAGCAGAAACATTTCTGATTATATTGGAATGCTTGCAATGCAGGGTCAGGAAGTAGACTACGTAATTAACACAGAGCAATGGGGTAAATGGAATTTGATTTTATGGCTGACAATCCCTCTTGAATGGACAGTGCATCCTACGGTGTTAGTAATGGTAAAATTGCTATGCACTGCCTCCTAATGGTCTTACCACTAGTTAGCGCACCAGGCCCAATAAATCTCTGTACACCCATTTAACTTTAAAAACTCAGTTTTGACAAAGGTTTGCTTTAAGAAAGCTGTAAATGACATAAAATGGCACCATGATAAATAATGCAGCACATTTACATTATTTATTTTAAACATATTTTTAATACATTTTTAAAATGCTGGCTTGTCACTTCAAGGGACGATGGTCTGTTTCCACACAATTGATTCAATGGCAGAAATATACTTTCCTGCCAATTATGGAATGTTCCTCGGAAGGTCCCTTTCATTCCGCCATGCAGTGATTGTGCGGGGAAAACGTCCGCTTTTACATTTCCTGTCACTTCCTGGATTTCATGCAGCCGATTGTTCCCAGATGCCTTTGCAGATTCCTCCAGCCAATTAAATGTTCCCAAATGTTATTTTGAAATGTTTTCCCTATTGTTTTGGTAAAAGTGTAGTATAAGGTATGCATTAAAAAAGGCACAGCAGTGACATACAGTATAGTTGTCATACAATATTCAGGACACCCATTTTTAGGTTGGTTTCACCATCAGAAACACTTCCTCTATCTATATACAGCAGAGTCCCCAGTATCTGACACAGACGGGGATCCCCTGATGCCAGACACATGTGGTTGCCGGGTTGCTTGAGCAACCAGGCGGAAAAGCACACCCTCCCCCCCTCATGCATTAGAAAATACTCACTGAGCCTCCAATGATGTCTTGTATAGGGATGGTCGTAGTCAGCCAACTTTGCTACGCTGGATGCTTACGCCGGTATGCAGAAAATGTTACGCATTAATTCCTTTTTCATTGCTTAAACCAAGAACTCTTCTACGCGTACATTCCCCTTTCCAATGCGTACATTTGTAAGCATACAATCGCACGCAGAAAATTAGACGCGAGCAACGCATTCGTGGATCACTACGCAATACACTTGCTAACTATGCATAGTGGGCGTAAGCTACGCGTAGCGGTACTTCGCTATGCGTAAATTCATAAGCTTAGTTTTGAAACTTCACCTACGAACTACGATGCGTAAATTCGCACTGGCGTAGTTTCTGCTCATCCCTGTTCTTGTAGCTCCTATTTGGCTCCTGGAGGCTTCCCAGCATCCTCCGTGTTGGGCTCCTGGCAAATCACATGACCTGTGTCGTGTCACGTGACACACTGGGATCTGCAGGCGGATGCCAGAAAGCCGCTAGGAGCTGCAGGACATTCCTGAAGGCTCGGTGAGTATTTTGTGGCTGGAAAATCTCCCCAACCCCCCCCCCCCCCCCCCCCAAAAAAAAACAGTCCTTGTTATTCCCTCAGGCATGCTGGTTAGTTGAGACGTCCGGTTTCCTGAGTTCAGAATAATGGGGACTCTGCTGTATTCCTGTATATTGGTATGTAACTCCACCCTCCCAGTGGAACTTACCAATTGGCATGTTTTACAAGGGAGCGGATACGTTTCTGCCCTTTTCACCAGCTGATTATAGCAGAGCTGTAAAATAGCTTGCCTTTACATGAGATGTTTTTTCATTTTACAATCTTGGTCATCTTTAAGAGTGTCAGTAGATTACATTGGTCCGAATGCAAATAATTAATTAAAATATAAATTAATACTAAATTTAAATTAACTAATCTCATTGACTATCCCTAAGGCCCAGCCCTAAGGAAATTATGTAAACAGTCAGACAGCTAGACAACCATTTCTCAGATTTACTTTTATCTTAGGCTGTCCAGACAACAAAGCTGAAGGCAATGTTTAGGTAGCTACAGATTGAAATGGAAAATAATGGAAAGATTGTGTTTTAAATAACCTTATAGTCAGCTACAATGTTACATTGTTTATATTTCCTCCCCGCCCCTATATAACTTCAATGTGCTCTCCGCCCTACTATGTATATCAGGACCCCCAAACGTTCCAGCAATAATTTCACATTGAGGCTTCTGACCAGCCTCCCACCATGTTCTGGAGGAAGCCCATTGCATTATCGTAGTGGGCCACTAGGATGGTGACCCCGGGAAATCAGGGGTGTAGCAATAGAGGGTTCAAAGGTTCCAAGATCACAGGTCACACTCAGGGTCCTCTTTCAACTGCTGGATTAGCTCTTCATTGGTTCTATGCTGGTAATGAACACCTCTATATGTGCCTTGAATAGTGGTAATCATTATCAAACTGCCCCTTCCTCCTGCTTTTACCTCCCTGACATTGCAGCTGTCCTTGGCAGGTTTTGGTATGCAATATCAATTGTTACATATAGAGGGTTTGTGGGCAACCAATGTAAAACTAGCCCTAGGACCTACAGCTCCTTAGCTACACTGGATGGAGATGTAGAACTCACTTCACTCACCCTTCCCATTGCTGCTGATTGGAGGGGAGGTGTGGCTCTTACAGACACAGGCCTCTGCGCTTGTATAATGAGATTCGGGGAGCATAGTTTTGGCTTAGAGTTCAACAATGTGGAATCCTTGCAGAAGTTCTTGCTATGCACTGTTTTGCTTGTGGGAAGGTGTGTTGGGGCAGCTTTTGGACAGAGACGGAGCACTCAGAGGGGCTTTGGCTTCATGCACTATTGGCTGAATGGTGAGATCACATGACTTAACAAGAACATCCTCAGAGAGCAAGGTGGTCAAAGATGGGGCGGCCACATACATGACCCCAAAGATTGAAACCCTCAGAGGTGAGTATAAGGAAGTTTTGGACGACGGGGGTGCCACATAGAGAATCCTGAAGCTGAAAAAACTCAGAGGTGAGCATGGGGGGGGGGGGATTTAACTAAAATTATAGTAAATAAAGAGGGAGAGAGAGATCGGTAGTATGAAGAAAAACCATCTGGAGAGGGGATTAAAATTATAAAAAGATTTACACAGATCCCATTCATGGCTATAGTCATTTTTATAACAAAATGAAAATTTCCCTTTAAACCTTTCAAACTGAAAAAACAAAACAAAAAATAACAACAACAACATCAACAACAAAAACAGACAAACAATGTCCTCTTGAAAACATTAGGATGATTTTTTTTTCCCAGGCATTGTAAAATTAATCTCCTATTCAGACACTGCCTATTGAGCCGACCATATGGCTACTTCTGAATGTTCCTCATCCCGGTTATGTGGACCGTATGGGCCAGTGAAACACAACAGAATTGTTTGCCTATTTACCGGTTTATGCACTCTGGAAGATTTATACCGAACGGCTTGAAAAATGGCTGTACAAATATGAGGCCCGCTGGAGGATTGCAGTACATCATTTGGAGTTAGCATTGCCATCTGCTTAATAGCAGCGAAACGGCTACAGAGGCACTTATAATGGGCCATTCTAAGACTTGACAGATGCTGTCAAGTTAACCTGTCAAGGCTAAAGTCCTGGAAGGGGATGTAGGTTATGTGCTGCAAGGCTGTACGTGGCGAAATGAGCCAGAACTTATTCCCATCATCACTGTGATAATAGGACAGTTTAGTATTTCTAAAGAGTGCATAATGGTACGATGGAATGTTTGTGGTGTTTCCTAATGAGAAATAACTGCCACGTCTTCATTGTAAACGGTGGGGATCATTTGTTATTGAGAGATGTTCTGTTGATTGACATTTTGCATTTTTTTAATATATTGCAAGTAAGAACAAATAAAGATTAAAAGACACCTGAAGTGACATGTGACAGGATGAGATAGGCATGTGTATGTACAGCGCCAGCTATGCTGTGTTCCTTTCTATGTTTCCCTACCTAAAAGAGTTAAACATCAGGTATGTAAGTGATAGTTTCTGTCTAGGTCAGGACTGGGTCGGACTACAGCGTAACCCTCACTGATAAGGAATTACAACCATAAAACACTTCCCTAACAGAAAATGGCTTCTGAGTGCAGGAAAGAGATAGAAAGGGTCAATAGTTCATAGATTTTAGCTCTGGGATACTTCAATGAATGTGTCATTGAGCAGAAACAATGAAACAGTCAAAACTGAAAAAGTGCATTTAAAGAGGAACTTCAGCCTAAACAAGCATACTGTCATTACGTTACATTAGTTATGTTAATTAAAATAGATAGGTAATATAATCTCTTACCCACCCTGTTTTAAAAGAACAGGCAAGTGTTTGATTTCATGAGGGCAGCCATCTTTTTGGTTGAAAGGAGGTGACAGGAAGCGTGAAACTGTGTCCCGATCACCCCTCCCAATTGCTAGGCAACGTGAATAACAACATAGGAAATCCCTTCATACACAGCATCAAGGAAAAAATGCCCGGGCAGTTTTCTTTGATGGGGCGGAGCTTAGCTTTTGAGCAGCAAAAAATAAGGCTTAGTTAAGAAAAACAAAGTTCTGATGCTGTGAAACTGTTAAAGAAACACCAAGCCTTTCCAGTGCTGCTGAGTAGATTTTTAGTCTGGAGGTACACTTTAAATATTAAATAAACCTGTAGGATTTCTAAGAAGGTAATTTTTAGGAGAAGGAGGATAGATACAATTATTTATCTCATCAGTCTTTTTTCACCTCGGGTGTCCTTTAAAGAGGAACTCCAGTGAAAATAATGCAATAAAAAAAGTGCTTCATTTTTACAATAATTATGTATAAATGATTTAGTCAGTGTTTGTTCATTGTAAAATCTTTCCTCTCCCCGATTTACATTCTGATATTTATTACATGGTGACATTTTTACTGTGGGCAGGTTATGTAGCTGCTTCTAGCTGTTTTGGCTGTTAGAGACAGCTGTTAACAGCTAATTCCTGTCTGTGAACCTTGCTACATTGTAACAAACTGCCAAAAGTACCGCGGTCCCGGAGCTTCTTGTGGGAGGGGTTTCACCACAATATCAGTCATACAGCGCCCCCTGATGGTCTGTTTGTGAAAAGCAATATATTTCTCATGTAAAAGGGGGTATCAGCTACTGATTGGGATAAAGTTCAATTCTTGGTTGGAGTTTCTCTTTAAGGACCATTTCCAAGGATCTATACTCATCCTTTATCACCAAAATTCAATGGTCAGCCCATATATGAAGAAATGAATCATTTCAAAGTGAGCTTTGTAGATTGCATAATAGCGTTTATTGTCCCCGTTTGCTTGCTTCCAAAATAAAATGAACATGAAAATAAATACATGTTCAGTATTATTTTTTATGATCTGTGATTTGTGCTTGAATCAGGTTTTGGGAAGGAGTGAAATTACATTATCTTCATTGACACTGAACATATATCTTGAACATTTAAAAATGATATATTATATTATAATCTAAGCTATAATTCTAAGCTATTGTCTAATCATGATTTTTGTTCTTTTGTTTTTTTTTACAGTACGTCAGAATATTATGAATATGCACATGGAATTGGTGAGGAGGACTCATATGATTCATACGGTAAGTCTTATTTTGCTTCAAGGCCTAACCTATTGAGTATCAGGTAGGAATTTCACCAGGGATGAGCAGAAACTACGCCAGTGCGAATTTACGCATCATAGTTCGCATCTACGCATCGTAGTTCATAGGCGAAGTTTCAAAACTACGCTTACGAATTTACGCGTAGCGAAGTACCGCTACGCGTAGCTTACGCCTACTATGCGTAGTTAACATGTGTATTGCGTAGTGAACTACGAATGCGTTACTCGCGTCTAATTTTCCGCATGCGAATGTATGCATACAAATTTACGCATTGGAAAGGGGAATGTACGCATAGAAGGGTTCCCAGTATATGCATTTCTAAAGAAATTAATGCGTACAATTTTCTGCATACGGGCATAAGTATCCGCATACACTACGCTTCCCACTACGCGCAATTGCGTATTTTAACGCGTATTCTACGAAATGCATATGAAGCGATTATTTGTTTTCGAAGCAGTAGTTTGGCGAAGCGTAATTGCGTACAACTACGCGTATTTCCAGCGTAGCGAAGTTGGCTGACTACGACCATCCCTGAATTTCACCCTATATGCGTTTGTCTGTCAAATTTTAATAGCATGCATTTTGCATGTATTCTTAATGAGATATAAACAAATACATATATATTAATTATTTGATTTTGTGCTGTCAATTATTAGGCACAATGAGGTTGATTCACAAAGCTGCGCTGCTACAGCAGCACAACTTAAAGGACATACACGTTGACATGTGACATAATGATATAGACATGGGTATGTACAGTGCCAAGCTCACAAATAACTATGCTGTGTTCCTTTTTTTTCTTTCTTTGCCTGAAGAGGTTAAAAGTCATGTATGCAAGTGACAGTTTCGGTTCGGGTCAAGACTGGGGAACTATAGCAGAAACCTCACTGATGAGGAATTCTAGCTATAAAACATTTTTTTTTCTGGCAGAAAATGGCTTCTGAGAGCTGGAAAAAGATAAAAAGGGTCAATAGTTTATAGATTCTAGCTCTGGCATACTTCAATGAATGTGTCATTGAGCAGAAACAATGAAACAGTAATAACTTAAAAAGTATATTTAACCACTTCAGGATTCTCGGTGCGTATATGTACGCCCCTGAATCCTGAAGTGTATTCCATGGAGCGGCCGTTCCATGTCAGTTCACGGAGGGTGTCTCCGTGAACACCCTGCGAGCCGATCGGCGGCTCGCAGGGTAAATGTAAACACACGGGGAAGATCTTCCCCGGTGTTTACATATATACGGCGCTGCTGCGCAGCAGCGCCGTAGAGGAAATCGGCGATCCCCGGCCTCTGATTGGCCGGGGATCGCCGGCATCTGATAGGCTAAAGCCTATCCCATCAGGCGCAGGGTGGAAATCCGTCCTGCGCCGCTCACAGGGGGAGGGAGAGGGAGGGAAGGGGAAGGAGGCCAGGAAGCGCTGCGGAGGGGGGCTTTGAAGAGCCCCCCGCAAGCGCAAGCAGCCGGCGGCGACCAGACCCCCCCAGCAGGATATCCCCCTAGTGGGGAAAAAAGGGGGGAAGTCTGATCGGCCTGGCTGCTAGCTGATCTGTGCTGTGGGCTGGAGAGCCCACGCAGCACCGATCAGCAAAAAATAGCGTGGTACAGAAGTGGTTAAACTTAAAATAAAACCATGGGATGTCTTAAAAAATAATTTTTAAAGAGAACCCGAGGTGGGTTTGAAGAATATTATCTGCATACAGAGGCTGGATCTGCCTATATAGCCCAGCCTCTGTTCCTATCCCAAACCCCCCTAAGGTCCCCCTGCACTCTGCAATCCCTCATAAATCACAGCCACGCTGCTGACAAACAGCTTGTCAGAGCTGGCTGTGTTTATCTCTATAGTGTCAGTCTGCTGCTCTCCCCGCCTCCTGCAGAACTCCAGTCCCCGCCTGCATCCCTTCCCTCCCTGCTGATTGGAGGGAAGGGACGGGGGCAGGGACCGGAGCTATGCAGGAGGCGGGGGAGCAGCTAAGACTGACACTACAGATGTAAACACAGCCTCACAGCATGGCTGTGATTTATGAGGGATTGCAGAGTGCAGGGGGACCTTAGTGGGGTTTGGGATAGCAACAGAGGCTGGGCTGTATAGGCAGATCCAGCCTCTGTATGCAGATAACATTCTTTAAACACACCTTGGGTTCTCTTTAAAGGATACCCGAGGTGACATGTGACATGATGAGCTAGACATGGGTATGTACAGAGCCCAGCACACAAATAACTATGCTGTGTTCCTTTTTTTCTTTCTCTGCCTGAAAGAGTTAAATATCAGGTATGTAAGTGGCTGACTCAGTCCTGACTCAGACAGGAAGTGACTACAGTGTGACCCTCAATGATAAGAAATTCCAACTATAATACACTTTCCTAGCATAAAATGCCTTCTGAGAGCAAGAAAGAGATAAAAAGGGGAATTTCTTATCAGTGAGGGTCACACTGTAGCCACTTCCTGTCAGGACTGAGTCAGTCACTTACATACCTGATATTTAACTCTTTCTGGCAGAGAAAGAAAAAAAGGAACACAACATAGTTATTTGTGTGCTTGGCACTGTACAAACACATGTCTATCTCATCATATCACATGTCACTTTGGGTATCCTTTAAGGGAAGGAGGATAGATACCATTGTTTACCTCATCAGTTCATTTTCACCTCAGACGTCCTTTAATGACAGCAACAAGTGTTATAATGCCCTGCATATGCATATGGCTGCATAGCGTGCGCTGTGAAATTACGCTCGGCTCAGATAGTGTAAAGGGCGCTTTGTTACACTTAACGAGCGCTCCACTGAACCCGTCCGGAGCCCTGCGAGTCCAGTAGATTCAAAGGACGAGATTCCTGCACTTTGATTGGCCCTGTAGGCTGCCTGCCACTTTCCCTACGTCAGGGGAAATTCAGTCCTGTTTAACCATTAAAGCTTCCGAAATGGGCATTTAAACTGATTGATGGCTTCTTTGACCAATAGAGAAACATGCAATTTTCACCATACGTTGCCTCTGAATATAACGTCTATTATTCTCACACACTCACTTTATATGATGGACATTTATACTACACTTACTTTAAAGTTCAGCTGGTAGAAGCAACATGAATTAAAGGACAACTAAAGTGAAGGGATATGGAGTCTGCCATATTAATTTCCTTTTAAACAATGCCAGTTGCCTGTCAGCCCTGCTGATGTATTTGGCTGCAGTAGTGTGTGAATAACACCAGAAACAAGCATGTGGTTAATCTTGTCAGATCTGACAATACTACCAGGAACACCTGATCTGCTGCATACTTGTTCAGGGTCTATGGCTAAAAGTATTAGAGGCAAAGAATCAGCAGGACAGCCAGGCAACTGGTATTGCTTAAAAGGCAATAAATATGGCAGCCTCCATATTCCTCTCATTACAGTTGTCCTTTTAATCGCAATAACAGCTTATTTTTATTTCATGTATTGATGCATATCTTTGTATTTTTAACATACAAAGATATGCATCAATACATGAAAGATGCTTATTCTGTAAAAGGTACATTATAAACTTACTACCTTATTACATGTATCTCACTATCACTGGCATAACAATAGGGGAAGCAGCCCCTGCCCCCGCTCATGGCCGTTTTGGGGGTGGCAGTAGGGGTCACAGCATGAGGGGAGAGCTTGGTAACCCCCTCCCTCACCTCGGGCTCTCCCCTCTGCGCTCCCCTCCTGCATCTATGTAAGTGGCAGCAGCAGCGGTGGCAACTATAATTACCTCCATTCACCACGGAGGTTGCCGATCTGCAAGCACTTCACATTACTTCCTGTTAGAAAAGGAAGTAATGTGAAAGTAATGTGAAGCCCTTGCAGATCGGCGACCTCCGGGGGTGAATGGAGGTAATTATAGCTGCTGCTGCCGCCGCTGCTAACACTTACATAGATGCAGGAGGGGGAGCGCAGAGGGGAGAGCCTGAGGTGAGGGGGGGGGGGGACTGTCCCCCCTCCCCACCGACGTGCTACCAAGCTCTCCCCTCATGCTGCGACCCCTCCAGTCCCCCTAAAACGGCCATGAGCGGGCCCCAGGGTGTGTGGGGGGGGCCCGATCAAATTGTTGCAGGGGGGCCGGGGACTTCTAGTTACCCCCCTGCTCACTATATCCATAAACTGGACAAGTTATTGAACCTGCATAGGTTTTGATGTAACTTTTGGCTTCGCCATCACACCCGTAGCACGGTCAATAACGGAACAATATACCCCTTAGCAGTAGTGTTGGGCGAACAGTGTTCGCCACTGTTCGGGTTCTGCAGAACATCACCCTGTTCGGGTGATGTTCGGGTTCGGCCGAACACCTGATGGTGTTCGGCCAAACTGTTCGGCCATATGGCCGAACTAAGAGCGCATGGCCGAACGTTACCCGAACGTTCGGCTAGCGCTGTGATTGGCCGAACGGGTCACGTGTAGTGTTGGGCGAACATCTAGATGTTCGGGTTCGGGCCGAACATGGCCGAACTCCGAACATAATGGAAGTCAATGGGGACCCGAACTTTCGTGCTTTGTAAAGCCTCCTTATATGCTACATACCCCAAATTTACAGGGTATGTGCACCTTGGGAGTGGGTATAAAAGGAAAAAAAAATTCGCAAAAAGAGCTTATAGTTTTTGAGAAAATCGATTTTAAAGTTTCAAAGGGAAAACTGTCTTTTAAATGCGGGAAATGTCTGTTTTCTTTGCACAGGTAACATGCTTTTTGTCGGCATGCAGTCATAAATGTAATACATATAAGAGGTTCCAGGAAAAGGGACCGGTAACGCTAACCCAGCAGCAGCACACGTGATGGAACAGGAGGAGGGTGGCGCAGGAGGAGAAGGCCACGCTTTGAGACACAACAACCCAGGCCTTGCATGAGGACAAGAAGCGTGCGGATAGCAATTTGCATTTTGTCGCCATGCAGTCATAAATGTAATACAGATGAGAGGTTCAATAAACAGGGACCGGAAACGCTAACCCATCACAGATGTTCATTGTTCATGTTACTTGGTTGGGGTCCGGGAGTGTTGCGTAGTCGTTTCCAATCCAGGATTGATTCATTTTAATTTGAGTCAGACGGTCTGCATTTTCTGTGGAGAGGCGGGTACGCCGCCGATCTGTGACGATGCCTCCGGCAGCACTGAAACAGCGTTCCAACATAACGCTGGCTGCCGGGCAAGCCAGCACCTCTATTGCGTACATTGCCAGTTTGCGCCAGGTGTCTAGCTTCGATACCCAATAGTTGAAGGGTGCAGATGGATTGTTTAACACAGCTACGCCATCTGACATGTAGTCCTTGACCATCTTCTCCAGGCGATCGGTGTTGGAGGTGGATCTGCACGCTTGCTGTTCTGTGTGCTGCTGCATGGGTGTCAGAAAATTTTCCCACTCCAAGGACACTGCCGATACCATTCCCTTTTGGGCACTAGCTGCGGCTTGTGTTGTTTGCTGCCCTCCTGGTCGTCCTGGGTTTGCGGAAGTCAGTCTGTCGGCGTACAACTGGCTAGAGGAGGGGGAGGATGTCAATCTCCTCTCTAAAGTCTCCACAAGGGCCTGCTGGTATTCTTCCATTTTGACCTGTCTGGCTCTTTCTTCAAGCAGTTTTGGAACATTGTGTTTGTACCGTGGATCCAGAAGGGTATAAACCCAGTAATTGGTGTTGTCCAGAATGCGCACAATGCGTGGGTCGCGTTCAATGCAGTCCTAGGCCGAAGAGGTCATAGCCTAGGGTCACAAAACCTGTTTATTTGGGCAATTTCAATGGTGGCGAGTCTGACGTACATAAATCGCAGCAATGGCCGTTAGCAACGTCTGAATCTCACGAAATGTCTCATGCTGGTAGAAGACATATTGTTAGACTTGGGCTCCAAAGATGGGTTCCCTACATCTCTGCAAACCAGAGTTACAGGGCTCCAAATTTGGTAAAATCCCCCATAGGCTTTCATTGGGCCTCCTATTTACAGTTCCAAAATCTCACATCTTTTCAAAGGGCAATTACTCAGCAGTGGCAAATTTTCTAGCATTGTAGGGACCCTTAGGGGGAACATGACTGGTGAGTTTCGGGCCCCTAGGCCAAAGAGGTCATAGCCTAGGGTCACAAAAACCTGTTTATTTGGGCTATTTCAATGGTAGTGATGGTGACGTACATAAATCGCAGCAATGGCCGTTAGCAAAGTCTGAATCTCACGAAATGTCTCATGCAGGTAGAAGACATATTGTTAGACTTGGATTCCAAAGATGGGGTCCCTACATCTCTGCAAACCAGAGTTACAGGGGTCCAAAATTGGTAAAATCCCCCATAGGATTTCATTGCCTCCCTATTTCACTTTCCAAAATCTCACATCTTTTCAAAGGGCAATGGCTCAGCAGTACCAAATTTTCTAGCATTGTAGGGACCCTTAGGGGGAACATGACTGGTGAGTTTCGGGCCCCTAGGCCGAAGAGGTCATAGCCTAGGGTCACAGAAACCTGTTTATTTGGGCTATTTCAATGGTAGTGATGGTGGCGTACATAAATCTCAGCAATGGCCGTTAGCAAAGTCTGAATCTCACAAAATGTCTCATGCAGGTAGAAGACATATTGTTAGACTTGGATTCCAAAGATGGGGTCCCTACATCTCTGCAAACCAGAGTTACAGGGGTCCAAAATTGGTAAAATCCCCCATAGGATTTCATTGCCTCCCTATTTCACTTTCCAAAATCTCACATCTTTTCAAAGGGCAATGGCTCAGCAGTACCAAATTTTCTAGCATTGTAGGGACCCTTAGGGGGAACATGACTGGTGAGTTTCGGGCCCCTAGGCCGAAGAGGTCATAGCCTAGGGTCACAAAAACCTGTTTATTTGGGCTATTTCAATGGTAGTGATGGTGACGTACATAAATTGCAGCAATGGCCGTTAGCAAAGTCTGAATCTCACGAAATGTCTCATGCAGGTAGAAGACATATTGTTAGACTTGGATTCCAAAGATGGGGTCCCTACATCTCTGCAAACCAGAGTTACAGGGGTCCAAAATTGGTAAAATCCCCCATAGGATTTCATTGGGCCTCCTATTTACCGTTCCAAAATCTCACACCATTTCAAAGGGCAATGGCTCAGCAGTGGCAAAACTCACCAGTCATGGTCCCCCTAAGGGTCCCTACAATGCTAGAAAATTTGGTACTGCTGAGCCATTGCCCTTTGAAAAGATGTGAGATTTTGGAAAGTGAAATAGGGAGGCAATGAAATCCTATGGGGGATTTTACCAATTTTGGACCACTGTAACTCTGGTTTGCAGAGATGTAGGGACCCCATCTTTGGAATCCAAGTCTAACAATATGTCTTCTACCTGCATGAGACATTTCGTGAGATTCAGACTTTGCTAACGGCCATTGCTGAGATTTATGTACGCCACCATCACTACCATTGAAATAGCCCAAATAAACAGGTTTTTGTGACCCTAGGCTATGACCTCTTCGGCCTAGGGGCCCGAAACTCACCAGTCATGTTCCCCCTAAGGGTCCCTACAATGCTAGAAAATTTGGTACTGCTGAGCCATTGCCCTTTGAAAAGATGTGAGATTTTGGAAAGTGAAATAGGGAGGCAATGAAATCCTATGGGGGATTTTACCAATTTTGGACCCCTGTAACTCTGGTTTGCAGAGATGTAGGGACCCCATCTTTGGAATCCAAGTCTAACAATATGTCTTCTACCTGCATGAGACATTTCGTGAGATTCAGACTTTGCTAACGGCCATTGCTGAGATTTATGTACGCCACCATCACTACCATTGAAATAGCCCAAATAAACAGGTTTTTGTGACCCTAGGCTATGACCTCTTCGGCCTAGGGGCCCGAAACTCACCAGTCATGTTCCCCCTAAGGGTCCCTACAATGCTAGAAAATTTGGTACTGCTGAGCCATTGCCCTTTGAAAAGATGTGAGATTTTGGAAAGTGAAATAGGGAGGCAATTAAATCCTATGGGGGATTTTACCAATTTTGGACCCCTGTAACTCTGGTTTGCAGAGATGTAGGGACCCCATCTTTGGAATCCAAGTCTAACAATATGTCTTCTACCTGCATGAGACATTTCGTGAGATTCAGACTTTGCTAACGGCCATTGCTGCGATTTATGTACGTCACCATCACTACCATTGAAATAGCCCAAATAAACAGGTTTTTGTGACCCTAGGCTATGACCTCTTCGGCCTAGGGGCCCGAAACTCACCAGTCATGTTCCCCCTAAGGGTCCCTACAATGCTAGAAAATTTGGTACTGCTGAGCCATTGCCCTTTGAAAAGATGTGAGATTTTGGAAAGTGAAATAGGGAGGCAATGAAATCCTATGGGGGATTTTACCAATTTTGGACCCCTGTAACTCTGGTTTGCAGAGATGTAGGGACCCCATCTTTGGAATCCAAGTCTAACAATATGTCTTCTACCTGCATGAGACATTTCGTGAGATTCAGACTTTGCTAACGGCCATTGCTGCGATTTATGTACGTCACCATCACTACCATTGAAATAGCCCAAATAAACAGGTTTTTGTGACCCTAGGCTATGACCTCTTTGGCCTAGGGGCCCGAAACTCACCAGTCATGTTCCCCCTAAGGGTCCCTACAATGCTAGAAAATTTGCCACTGCTGAGTAATTGCCCTTTGAAAAGATGTGAGATTTTGGAACTGTAAATAGGAGGCCCAATGAAAGCCTATGGGGGATTTTACCAAATTTGGAGCCCTGTAACTCTGGTTTGCAGAGATGTAGGGAACCCATCTTTGGAGCCCAAGTCTAACAATATGTCTTCTACCTGCATGAGACATTTCGTGAGATTCAGACGTTGCTAACGGCCATTGCTGCGATTTATGTACGTCAGACTCGCCACCATTAAAATTGCCCAAATAAACAGGTTTTGTGACCCTAGGCTATGACCTCTTCGGCCTAGGACTGCATTGAACGCGACCCACGCATTGTGCGCATTCTGGACAACACCAATTACTGGGTTTATACCCTTCTGGATCCACGGTACAAACACAATGTTCCAAAACTGCTTGAAGAAAGAGCCAGACAGGTCAAAATGGAAGAATACCAGCAGGCCCTTGTGGAGACTTTAGAGAGGAGATTGACATCCTCCCCCTCCTCTAGCCAGTTGTACGCCGACAGACTGACTTCCGCAAACCCAGGACGACCAGGAGGGCAGCAAACAACACAAGCCGCAGCTAGTGCCCAAAAGGGGATGGTATCGGCAGTGTCCTTGGAGTGGGAAAATATTCTGACACCCATGCAGCAGCACACAGAACAGCAAGCGTGCAGATCCACCTCCAACACCGATCGCCTGGAGAAGATGGTCAAGGACTACATGTCAGATGGCGTAGCTGTGTTGAACAATCCATCTGCACCCTTCAACTATTGGGTATCAAAGCTAGACACCTGGCGCAAACTGGCAATGTACGCAATAGAGGTGCTGGCTTGCCCGGCAGCCAGCGTTATGTCGGAACGCTGTTTCAGTGCTGCCGGAGGCATCGTCACAGATCGGCGGCGTATCCGCCTCTCCACAGAAAATGCAGACCGTCTGACTCAAATTAAAATGAATCAATCCTGGATTGGAAACGACTACGCAACACTCCCGGACCCCAACCAAGTAACATGAACAATGAACATCTGTGATGGGTTAGCGTTTCCGGTCCCTGTTTATTGAACCTCTCATCTGTATTACATTTATGACTGCATGGCGACAAAATGCAAATTGCTATCCGCACGCTTCTTGTCCTCATGCAAGGCCTGGGTTGTTGTGTCTCAAAGCGTGGCCTTCTCCTCCTGCACCACCCTCCTCCTGTTCCATCACATGTGCTGCTGCTGGGTTAGCGTTACCGGTCCCTTTTCCTGGAACCTCTTATATGTATTACATTTATGACTGCATGCCGACAAAAAGCATGTTACCTGTGCAAAGAAAACAGACATTTCCCGCATTTAAAAGACAGTTTTCCCTTTGAAACTTTAAAATCGATTTTCTCAAAAACTATAAGCTCTTTTTGCTAATTTTTTTTCCTCTTGTACCCACTCCCAAGGTGCACATACCCTGTAAATTTGGGGTATGTAGCATGTAAGGAGGCTTTACAAAGCACAAAAGTTCGGGTCCCCATTGACTTCCATTATGTTCGGAGTTCGGGTCGAACACCCGAACATCGCGGCCATGTTCGGCCTGTTCGGCCCGAACCCGAACATCTAGATGTTCGCCCAACACTACTTAGCAGCAGGGATAATCATGAAACCTATAGGCTTTGAAATGTATATAATAACTGAAGCTAGACTTATAAAACACTAACATAAAACACAACCTGGTATCACCTCTAATCTGAACTATAGGAAGCTGTTCACATATCAAGTAGTCATATCAGGACCTCTGTAAGAATATTTCGCACACTCGTGGGTAATTGCTGTATTAATAGAGTTAGAGTTGGCGGGGAATGGCCTGGAATAGTAATTTAACTACCTGGGTAATTGAATAAGGAGGACTTGTAGGGAACCTCCAGCCAGGGCAGCCATCAGGGGGGTACAAGAGGGACAGTAGTATGGGGTCCAGGAAGAGTCTGGGGCCCAAACAGTGGAAGTGCCAGTCAAGCATCTGCTGGCAATTTTACTGTGGCATAACAGAAGTTGTGTGGTCATCTCCGTCTTCCCTGCTGCGTGATTGGTGAACATGCATCAATGCAGGAGGGGGGGTGTTATGGGCGACAGGCAAGTTGCTTTGACTCTACCCCACATACCGTGGCTCTACCCCCACACAATCTACCTATCAGATTATTATTTGGCGTGAGGGGGGCCCTGTAGGTTTGCCAAGTGTGGGGTCCAGAAAATTCCGATGGTGGCCCTGCCTCCAGCACAAAGAATAACAGCTTATTTTTAATTGCTTAATATTTCTATAACAAACTTTGAGATTGATTCACTAATTTGTCATTGTGCATTATTTATCACTAATGAGTTGAGGTATCATAGCATATATGAGAGGAACTTACAACCTTCAAGTGGTAAGAGGAAAGACAAGGAAATGAAAAGTAAAAACAACCATCTTCAGATGGTTTTTTTTTTTAAGTTCTACAAGACAATTCATCACTTTCTATGAGCAATTTTACTAACTCAGAATTGAAGATGTCATGAAGTAAGAGTAGTGAAACGTCTTCCAGAGCAGAGTTTCTCAACTCAGACCCCCAACGGTGCAAGTTTTTGTGTAAAATCCACATAGGTAATTAATAAGCTCTGCTGAGTAGAAATGGTTGGAAATGGTGATTTACAATTCTAATTGATTTACAATTCCCGATATCTTTCCAATTTACATGGAATTCCTTGGAAACTAAAATTTTCGATTTCCACAGAATGTTAATTTGTGGGGATCAATAATGAGAAAAAAAGTAAAACAATTTGTTTTGTGGAATCCGCAAACCACATAAATTTCTGAATTCTCCATTTGGCCTTATGCTTCTGAGTCTTCTGACTGACCTTGAATTTCCACAGTAATCCGATTTTCACGGTACAATACTAATTCTCTGATTAGTCCAATGCTTCTGAGTCTTGTCATTGGCCTACAATTTCTGAGTCTCGGCAATGCAGTATATTCACGGAATTCTGATTCTCACATACTGATTTCCACATACTGTTTTCCACTGCAAAAATGTGTTTCCGAATCGAAAATCACAACTTCCCGGAATTCAGAAGCTCATCCCAACTGCTGTGACACTACTAATCTACTCTCACCTTCGAATGTTTGTGTTTTCTGCAAAACATGCTGTTGAGGATACTAAGTTAAGAATCCCTGTTCTAGCTTATAAAATGATGTACAGTTTAAAGCTGATTTTATTTTCATTGGATAAACCATGACCTGGGAAAATAAGGGCCTTTACATAAATGTTGCCATGTATATGGATTCAGTGTTCTCCTTATACGTTTTCTACTCACACACTGTATATGATTCATAACTGAACCGTATAATGAGATTTGAAGACTATATGGAGGCATTTACATGGATCTTGTATGATCTTCTCTTTTGTTCAAACAATTACAGTTTTCAGAATTACAGTTTCAGATCTAGCATCTGTCTAGACCCTAGGTTCTCAACATGTGGTACGCATACCCCAGGGGGTACTTCTGATGGTTCCAGGGGGTACTCAGACTTGATATACTTAACCAAGAATAACAAATTTAGAGTTTTAGAAAATGATAAATCTTATTTAAACAACACCAAATTAGTGTTTTAGGTACTTAAAAGCATTAATAAATGCTCAGAAAATTGTTAGAACCAATTAACATATACTATGATTAAATACTTGGGGTACTTGTGATAATGTTTACTATGCTAGGGGGGACTTGGTGAGTACAGGGTTTTAAAAGGGGTACATACCAATAAAGTGTCGAGAAACACTGGTCTAGAACCCCTAAAGCAAAGCTATCTGATTTGTTAATGTATTTGTTTCACCTTAAAATATTTTAAGCTAAGTAGATAAGACACTTGAGAGTAAACTGAAATTCCAGCACTATAGTTTTCGCCTTTGCATCATTCCTAGCATCCCACCGCTGCCACCACTTGATCCATAGGGTCAGAGACAGATTTAGCTTACATTAGTTTTGCACAGATGATAAAAAATAGTTTGATAATAATTCAGAATTGTGTTGCAGTCAACTTCATTAAAGAAATTTAAAAAAAAATGGTAAAACATTGAATTGTGTTCACCAGGGCAAGAAGAATGGGCAAACACCAGACATAAGGCCATCTCCTCAAGAGCCACAAAAGGAGCCTTCAGAGAACAACCATATGCAAGATACTGATTGTACAGACTGACGTGAATTAAACCTTCTCCAGCCCTGTTTACTGTTCAAAGTAATTTTTTCTATGAAAGCTCATTCCCTTTCTATTAAAACCGTTCTAAATCAGAATGGATGGACTGAAACTAAACTTTTTTTTTTCCTTTTTATCATCGAAAAGACCAAATGAACAAAAAAACCATTGTAAACCAACCTTGTTATCTAGTCTGTATTTGAAAATAGGTGGTCAAAAGAATGACTTTAACTATTAACTAGTGTTAAACCAGTTAGATTGACTAAACATGTTAATCCATTCTTTAACATAAGCGTAACCTTTTTTATTTTAAAGGGTTTTTGACCAACATTAATTACTTTACTTTAACAATTTGCTACTTTTTCTTGTAAATCTGCATAAATGAAAAAAAAAAGAAAAAAACTACAATTGCAAATAATGTCGTATCTTTTTGTAATAAGTCTTGAAATGTACTGTAGTGTTGAGCAAAATTTATTGTTGCTTAATACTAATAAACTTTTGAAAGAAATATTGTGTGTGAAACAGTAATTTATGCATTTTATTTATAAATAAAAACAAAAATAACTAGTGGCAAACAGAAAAAAAATCTAACTTTGACACCTGTGAAAGGTCGCTACTAAACTTTGCACAATCTGTCTTAAAATTTGGTATAAAAACTAAATCTATATTGATTTTATGATGATAGGTTTTAAATGTTGTTTTAAAGGATTTAAGTGGTATTGATTTGCATAACTGCCACATTAAAACAATGAAAACAAAAATAATGTATTTAAAATGGTTTTAAACTAGAGTCTGAGTTTTCTGGAAAAAATGTGACTAGTTTTCATTTTGTTGAGCATTTTTTCACTAGTGCAACTTTGGAATTTAAAAGAAATTTGGTTCCTAAATGAGAACTCCGAACCACGATGGGAGCAAATAGCACAAAGCTTAAAAGACTTTCTGACTTGACCAATTGAGGTCGCTTTCATCCGTGCCAGAGGATGCGTAACCCTTAAAACGATCTTCATTTGCAAAGGTAAATAAGTCACATAAAATTTTAATATTCATTAATTTCTCTTTAATCTAACCGATAAAAAAGCAGGTGGAATTCAAACAAGATACTTTTATTTTTATTTTAATTTAAGACACTTAAATTCCCATTTTAAACATTAATTATTTTCATTAATCGCCTAAAAAGCTTCAGTGTTCTTCTTAAAAAAACAATTTGTAAAATTTCATAACTAGCTCTTTGACAGTAACGTTGTACCTAAACTTCAGTAATCTGAAAAATTTAAAGTTATGAGTTAATCGTTTCTAATTTTATACTGTCCTTTAGTTTTACAAGTACAATTATTTATGATTTATTTAAAATAAGTATAATTGTACATGCATTTTAACTCTATTTACCTGTTTAATGTGTTTGTAATTAGTGTTTTCTCTTGCCAGGAAGCAGGTAAAATGCTTGCTGAAGAACAGGACTGAAAGCAATGAAACATTTAGAATTTGGTAAGTGTCTAACTTACGGAAACAGTTTGTTAATACAGGGGTCAATGAGATTAATGCATGTACATGGTAACTATCAGGACATGCTGATAGACCACGGTATCTATTTTATTACTTTTGGTCTGTAGATTTGCATGTTATCAGCTTGTCTTGAGTTAACAGGAGGTCTGTGGCTCTGTGCCTGGCATTTGCCTGCCTCATTTGTATGTGAGAATAAGTACTAGTTCCTCGCAGGGGCGTAGCAAAAACCCATGCAAGGGATGCAGCCGCAGGGGGGCCCAGAAGCCGCCCTTTAAACCCTCACCAAGCAAGAAAATACACAAAATCATTTTTGACTGTACTTTGTCTACTACTTTTGGTACTTTTTAATTACTCAATTGTGAAATGCTGAACAGCTAATTTAAGGAGAAGATGAAAAATGATCACCTAGGAGAAAACATTGGAGAAAAAGTGAATTGCATATGGGCCAGAGTATAGACATTTATTTAAACAATAGACAACAACCAGCGGTAGCTTAATGGGCACATTGATTTGACTCATGAATCGGGGTTAGGCATGTAAGTATGCTTCCAAATCCCTATTATTATTTTTTTAATTCTGAGTTTAATCAACTATTAAGATTATGACTGGCTACCTATGAAGCAGTACTGTCCTATTTCTGTACTGAAGACACACTTTACAGGACTAATAATCTATACAGTTCTGATGTTACAGCTGTAGATATAGCAGAAAAAGACAAAAAGGCAGTGTTCACAGTGCAAAGTGGTAACCGAGCCGTTGGCCACGTGGACAGGTCTCACCTGATATGTAGAGCTATTTGTAGAAAACAGCCAGATGTGCTTTTCTCCCACTTGTATGCTGGGAACCAGGCAGGTGATGGAAAGCTGGCATCCGTTGGAACCTGCTCATGGTTGGACGTTCCTGCAATGTTCTGTAATGTCTAGTAGGCTTAGCATGCAGGAAGTGGTTCCACAACTATTAGGATGGCAGTGGCCAAACCGATATTTACATTTTTCAGGTGTGCAGGACTCAGTATTTCAAGTGTACCAGAGACCAATGATACTTACCTTTTTATACATACCTGGGGCTTCCTCCAGCCCCATGGGCATAGCCATCCTTAGTCTTCTCCTGCGCCGGTACCGGGTCCCGTAACTTCAGCCAGTCGTGGCCAGTCTGTGCAAGTGGAAGCGCGCGCTGTACATATCTCTCCATTGGCCGACGACTGGCTGTAGTAACGGGACCTGATACCGGAGCGGCAGGAAGCAGGGGACGGTGGCGTGGGAGCGATCCATGTCCATGGGGCTGGAGAAAGCCCCAGGTATGTATAAAAAGTAAGTATCATTGGCCTCTGGTTTCCTTTAAACATAATGATAAAAAGGGATGGTCAGAATTGCCCATTTCTGATACTTTCTGATTTCCCATTTTTTCACCAGAGAATGCAAAAAATGAAAAAAAAATGGAAATTAGAAAAATGGAAATTCAAAAAATTGTGATTTGGTCTAAAATTACTGCAATTATTTTATTTTTGCAGGGATATTCTGCATTCTCTGATTGGTCCAGTGCTTCTGAGTTCTGTGATTGGGTTACCGAGTTGCGGTAAATCCAATTTCCACAGACTTATAATTTCCGTTTTCCGATTTCCGTTTTCCAATCATAAATGCAAAAATTTCAATTCTGGAGAATCTGAATGACAATCCCTAATGATACAACAATTGTCTGATATGATGGGGGCTTTTTTGTGCAAATAACTAATTACACAAGGTGCTGCACAGTTAACAACATAATAGCATTATTTATAAATAAATAATAATAATAATAATAGCAAAACACAAAACAACCACAAAAAAACATAAATATATAGTCACTGCTTGGTATTGCATAGCTCAGGGATGAGCAGAAACTACGACAGTGCGAATTTACGCATCATAGTTCGCATCTACGCATCTACGTAGTTCGTAGGTGAAGTTTCAAACCTTACGCCCACTATGCGTAGTTAACATGTGTATTGCGTAGTGAACTATGAATGCGTTACTCGCGTCTAATTTTCCGCGTGCGATTGTATGCTTACAAATTTATGCATTGGAAAGGGGAATGTACGCATAGAAGAGTTCCCGGTATAAGCATCACAAAAAGGAATTAATGCGTAAAATTTTCTGTATACGGGCATAAGCATCCGCATACACTACGCTTCACACTACGCGTAATTGCGTATTTTAACGCATAGTCTACGAAATGCATACGAAGCGATTATTTGATTTCGAAGCCGTAGTTTGGCGTAGTTCCAGCGTAGCGAAGTTGGCTGACTACGACCATCCCTGGACTGTAGCTGTCAAACTTCTGAAGAGAAACATTTTCCTACAGTAGTAGACAACTTTCACAAGCAATTTATCTATTCTGCATCATCATCGGGGGAAAAGCATTGTGCTTTCCTTAGCAGCAGAAGGGTGGGGCTGGGGAGTGCGCTGGATATGGCATCAAGCAATTAAGGTTGCAAAGCAGCCACTTTAAACCACTTCTTAATGCAATTGACGGTTGAGTGATATGACTACTTTTCAAGCCCGACTGTGCATTTTTCCATCCCTTAATAGGCTTATTTAAGCCACAGTGAACTCTTGAATGTGCCATATTCCGCTCTCATCTCTGCAGTTTTTCCATAAATTGCCCAAGTGCACCCAGTGTAGACTGTTTAGGTTATTCCACTCTGATTAAAAGTCGTTTCTTCCACTTCAGTTCTCCTTTGTTCTTCATCGTAATTAGAGAAATCAGCACAGTGTTGAGGGTCACAGCACAGGCACATGGTAGCTTTTAATAAAACTGATGATATGTTATGTAATCCATAGATGGATAACATTAAGACTTGGTACTTAGCTTATAGTAATTGCATTGATGAAATACAGCCAGAAACTATGTTCAATATATATGTATATCAGTAAAGCAATTATAGCATACTATTGATTTTGTTTTTAGGATCCATTAAGACTTGGAACGCTTTTGATTATTTTGCATGTAGAGGCTTTTTCCCAAACGTCCATATTTTGTATGCCAGCTGCTTATCAGGGATGGTCGTAGTCAGCCAACTTCGCTACGCTGGAACTACGCGTAGTTTTACGAAATTACGCTTCACCAAACTACGGCTTCGAAATCAAATATTCGCTTCGTATGCATTTCGTAGACTATGCGTTAAAATACGCAATTACGCGTAGTGCGAAGCGTAGTTTATGCCTATGCTCATAGCCGGCCTTTGATATGAGCGACCGGAGCGGTCGCTCAGGGCGCCGGCTTCCAAGGGGGCGCCTATAGCTGGTTACTGAGGGCACCTACACCTGATTTCTTATACTGGGGGAACCTATAGCTGGCTACCTTTACTGAGAGCACCAACACCTGGCTACCTTTACTGGAGGCACCTACGCCTGGCTACCTATGGGGGGGATGGAGACCTTCAACTGACTTCCTATACTGGGGGCACCTATGCTTGGCAACCTATATTGAGGGCACCTACACATGAGATCCTATACTATGGCACCTATACCTGGCTACCTACCTATTCTGAGTCTGAGGGTGTTTATTTATTTATTTGGGGGGGGCGCACTGCGGCTATAACGTGTGGTGCAAATTGTCTTTCTTTGTCATTCTAAATGGTGGGGGGGCAGCTAACTGTCCCACTGATAGTTTTTATTATTGTTCCTGCCTTCATTTTTAAGTATATTTAAGATAATGCACGCTTTCCATCTATTTGTGGTTATTAATAGTATTTTTTCTATTATACATATGTGACATGTCACGGAGATCTGAGCATTTGGTGTGATGTGTAACAACGTCGAAAAAGGTTGGGAGCCACTGTCCTAGGAGATATCTCAGGAGGAAAGGAAGTGTGTGTGTGTGGGTGTGTGTGTGTGTGTGTGTGTGTGTGTGTGTGTGTGTGTGTGTCTGTGTGTGTGTGTGTGTGTGTGTGTGTGTGTGTGTATCTGTGTGTGTGTGTGTGTGTGTGTATGTGTATGTGTATGTGTGTCTGTCTGTGTGTGTGTGTGTGTGTGTGTGTGTGTACACGAAGAGGATGAAGGGGGGCACAAAAATCAGGTTTCGCTCAGGGCGCTGTGAAACCTAAGGCCGGCCCTGCCTATGCTTATGACCGTACGCAGAAAATGTTATGCAATAATTCCTCTTTGTACTGCTTATAACGGGAACTCTTCTATGCGTACATTCCCCTTTCCAATGTGTAAATTTATAAGCATACAATCGCACGCAGAAAATTAGACGCGAGTAACGCATTCGTAGTTCACTACATAATACACATGTTAACTACGCATAGTGGGCGTAAGCTACGCGTAACGGTACTTCACTACGCGTAAATTCATAAGCGTAGTTTTCAAACTTCACATACAAACTACGATGCGTAAATTCGCACTGGCGTAGTTTCTGCTCATCCCTGCTGCTTATTTGCTCTTCTGTTCTGTTCTGCTTCATGCTGCTCCATTTTCCCAAGCCCTTCCTGCTCTTCTATTTCTCTAAACACACCAAATCTACCCTCCTATGCCATACCAGCCACTACCTGCCAAGCTTCTTCTTCCCTGCCTCTCTCTACTCCCGCTAGACACTACAACTCCAACTTATATGTTTTTCCAGCCCCTGCTCTGCTGCAGCTGCCCTGCTCCACTCTGCTCCTGCTAAACACCCCAACTCAATCTTCAAATGTCTTCCCAGCCACTTCCTCTTCTGCCATTGCTTCCATGCTCCTCGCTGCTTCTGCTAAACACTCCAATTCCACCTTCATATGTCTCCCCAACCACTTCCTGCTCTGCTGCAGCTGCCCTGCTCCACTCTGCTCCTGCTAAACACCCCAGATCAATCCTCAAATGTCTTCCCAGCCACTTCCTCTTTTGCCACTGCTTCCCTGCTCCTCGCTGCTTCTGCTAAACACTCCAATTCCACCTTCATATGTCTCCCCAACCACTTCCTGCTCTGCTGCAGCTGCACTGCTCCACTCTGCTCCTGCTACAGACCCCAGCTCAATCCTCAAATGTCTTCCCAGCCACTTCCTCTTTTGCCACTGCTTCCCTGCTCCGCTTTGCTGCTCCTAAACACTCCAACTCCACCTTCATGTCTTCCCAACCACTTCCTGCTCTGCTTCTGCTTTTCTACTCCACTTGGCTCCTGCTAAACATTCCAACTCAAGCTTCAAATGTTTTCTCTTCACTTCCTGCCGTACCATTACTGCCCTGCTCCTCTTCATATGTCTAAGCAAGAGCAGAGCTTCGCAAAACTAGTGGACAGGAAGTGGCCAGAAAGATATATAAAGGTGGAGTAAGGCTTTTAAGCAGAAGCAGAGGGAAAAAGAACAGCAGTTACAGAACAGAAAGTTTTTAGCATACAAAACAGAAGCTTCAGTACATCTGCTCCATGTAAAACAATGGTGAATACTGAATAGTGATGCTTGGATTTACAAACTTTTAAATTAATTGGCATTCTGACTTTCCAATAGGAATTCTAACTTTAATTTTGACTTTTTGAGTGTTTTTCACTGAAATCTATTACTAAATTGACTACAGAGCCCTCTGACATGCCATTATTACCCGATTTCCATGTATTCTATGGTCTCTATTAGGAACATACATGACATAAAAAACAAAATAAATAAATTCAACAAAGTGGGAACAAGGCGATGAAAGTACGAGTGAGGGAAAACCCCATACTCTTCATATTCTCCAAAATATTACAAATGTTTAGCATCCTCCTCCCAAGTAGTTTTAACCCCTTGGTCCCAATTTAGATTGGTATTCCCCAGGGAATTTAGAGCCAGTAATGATAGGGCTCCTCCCACTGAGAAATAATAACCCACATGGCCATTAAGATTGGGAATTATTCTACTGAACGGGTGAAATCAAAGCCTCTACACTTTAACAAAGCACCCTTGTTCCCAGGAGGAAGTGGGGTAAGTACTGTCACAAATTACCCCACAGTGTGTCCAGTATTGTCACTGTCCTACCACACTATGCTGAAAAACACCCATAGCAAGCAGCTTATCAACTATACCAAACTCTTATTTGTTATCAAAATCGAAGCAGGTCATTTCGGCACTCAGAAAAGATATGTATATGTATATAAGAACAGTACTTAAACAGGTGAGTATAGTGCAGGTCCAGCACTGGTAATAAACAGAGCAATAGAAAAGAGAAAGAGGACAAACCAGTATATGCTGTTCAAAAAACTTCACAATGTATTTGCATAATCATAAACCAACACCTATAGTTTAAAAATGTAGTGTCAATTGTGATTTGACACAATATGATTTAGTATCAAGGTTGTTGGCAGAAAACCAATTAAGAGTATAAAAGCAAGGATGTTAGGCATAATATTTGCACTTAAAGAGAAACTCTGACCAAGAATTGAACTTTATCCCAATCAGTAGCTGTTACCCTTTTTTACATGAGAAATCTATTCCTTTTTACAAACAGACCATCAGGGGGCGCTGTATGGCTGATATTGTGGTGAAACCCCTCCCATAAGGAAATTATGAGTACGTACTCTTGGCAGTTTCCTGTCTGTGAACCCTGTTGCATTGTGGGAAATAGCTGTTTACAGCTGTTTACAACTGCCAAAACAGCAAGCAGCAGCTACATCACTTGCCACTTGCCAGAAGTAAAAATGTCACCATGTGATAAATGTCAGAATGTAAATCAGGGATTTAAAAGATTTTACAATGGGCAAACACTGACTAAATCATTTATACATAATTATTGTAAAAACGAAGCACATTTTTTATTACATTATTTTCACTAGAGTTCCTCTTTAAGGGTCATATCTGGTGCACCCAGCCATCACCTAAGGAGGTAATCCAATAGTTATCGATTGGTATTAAGGATTATAACCACTCACAGAGGATAACTGGGTACGACCAATATGATCAATAAAATATTATTCATTTTTTGTGTATATTGTTCATAGTGAGTCACTATGCTTTGCTTTTGTACTCTTAATTGTTTTTCTGTCGACAACCTTGATACTAAATCATATCGTGTCAAATCACAATTGACACTACATTTTTAAACTATAGGTGTTGGTATATTATTATGCAAATAAATTGTGCAGTTTTTTGAACAGCATATACTGGTTTGTCCTCTTTCCTTTTTCTACATTTCGGCACTCACCAGCCACCTCACAATAGCACTATAAAGGCACCCATATCTTGCACCCATATCAGTTGGAAAATATCTATATATATAATTCAGTAAGTGCCTCAACCGTCCAGCAAGAAGAAGAAGTAATTTGCATGAGAAAATGTATGCGTGCTCAAAGACCAAGTTTGAGGCCTCCTTTCCACGGACTGTTGAGCTGTGTGCTCAGCAAGCAGTTACCAGGCACAGGTAAGAAGTTATCAGGCAGCAACAAGCAGTTATCAGGCAGCAACAAGCAGTTACTAGGCAGCAGTGAGCAGTTGAGAGTGTTTGAGAGGCATTTCACTGCCTATCAACAGTCTGTGGAAAGGAGGCTTAACCCTAGCAAGTCTGGCTTTGCAAATCTGGCCTAATTGACTATTCATGAGGCAATACTCATGCAAATATGCATTTGCTTTCGCATGTCAAACTATGCAGGGTCAAAAAACCAATACTGCAAAGCGGTCGTGGAGCAGTGCTTTACAGCACTGCTAGATTTAGGCGCAGCGAGTGCCGCCATAGACTGTAATGGGAATCAGTCTATAGCTGCGCTCAGTGAGTAACGTCAGCGCCGTCAGAAGACGGAGCCGAAGTTGCTTAAAAAACACAATAATTCGACCTCCAGCAATCGCTGGAAGCCGAATTATATCATTCCCCCACTATCCATGGCGGCCTGGAGGGGGAATCTTCTATCTTCTATATATATAATAGAGTAAGTGCCTCAACCGGGCCGGTCCAAGCAAGAAGAAGGGGCTGGTCCAAGCAAGAAGAAGAAGTAGTGTCATATCAAACCAAGGGCAAAGAGGGATAATTTGCATATTCAGTAGCAGTGCATTGTGGGTAACCACAAATGTTCACTTATAGCTGAATTATTGCAGATTTGCTTCTATTTTAAGAAGGAAAATTACACCAAGCTTTGCTTTTTTTAGTAGGAGGGCTTTTTGGTCCCTTTTATCCCCCTATACATTCTTAGTAATTTAGGTCACTCTGAGCTGCTTGGTTACTCTGTTGTACTGGTCCAAGCCCTATCTCATACAGCCATATCAATCTCTGCTGTGAACTGATGAGGACTAAAAGTCTGAAGTAGGCTGTCACATTTGGTTTTGATATGACTGTGTAAAATTTAAAGCTATAGGGCCTGATTCACAAAATGGTGCAAACTGTTAAGCATGGGTGTGCTAAACAGTTAGCACGTGAAGTGCCATTTGTGGACTTTTGTGCGTGGAAAGTGCTGTGAATCGCGCAAAAGACCGCAATCGCGGACTTTTGCGTGTGTAAAGTACCGCGATTTGTGGCAAATTGCGCGCGCAAAAGACCGCAATCACGCAAATCGCAGCACTTTGTGCGCGCAAAAGTCCGCGAATGGCACTTCACGTGCTAACTGTTTAGCACAACCGTGCTAAACAGTTTGCACCGCTTTGTGAATCCGGCCCATAGGCTTGCTTGACTTACCAAGAGTGAAAAGGAATAGTTTGCATATTTAGTAGCGGTGCATTGTGGGTAACCACAAATGTTCACTTATAGCTGAATTATTGCAGATTTTCTTCTGTTTTAAGAAGCCAAATTACACCAAGCTTTGATTTTTTTTAGTAGAAGGTCTTTTTGGTTCCTTTTATCCCCCTATACATTCCGAGTGGTTTGGGTCACCCTGAGCTGCTTGGTTACTCTGTTGTACTGGTCCAAGCCCCATCTCATACTGCCATATCAATCTCTGCTATGTACTGATGAGGACCAAAAGTCTGAAACAGGCTGTCACATGTGGGTTTGATATAGCTGTGTAAAATTTAAAGCTATAAGCTTGCTAAACACCAGTGGTTCTGGATGCTTGCTTGGATTACTAAGGTTGAAAAGGGATAAATTGCATATTTAAAAATGTTCACTTATAGCTGAATTATTGCAGATTTCCTTCTGTTTTAAAAAGGCAAATTACACCAATATAGTGGGGAGCATTGCAGGAAGTGACAACAGTGGATCGCACGCTGGAACACGGAAGAGGTGAGGCATCCCCGCCCGCTGCCTCTTACTAATAGTGGCGGCTGCTACTGTGCTTAAGCAGGAGGGGAGCGCACATGGGGGACACAGGTGAGGCAGGGGGGTTCCTGCTGAGCTTAAGCTGCAGGGAGAATGCACATGGGGGACCCAGGTGAGGGGGGGTTCCTGCTGAGCTTAAGCTGGAGGGGGAGTGCACATGGGGGACCCAGGTGAGGGAGGGGGGGGTTCCTGCTGAGCTTAAGCTGCAGGGGGAGTGCACATGGGGATCCAGGTGAGGGAGGGGGGGTTCCTTCTGATCTTAAGCTGGAGGGGGAGCACACATGGGGGACCCAGTTGAGGGGGGGTCCAACCCCCCTCCCCGCCACTGTGCCCAATACCCCCTTCCTGCCCTCTACCCCCTTATGCGGCGTATGATAAGCTGCGGGTCGGCTAGTATGTGTTATTTCCCCCTATTTTGTTGCATGCAGGAAGAGCCGTCTCTCAACCGAGCAATGAAAACAGAGCAGGAGATTTGGGCACAGCTGGCGCTACTATAGGTCGTAATAGGAATTAGCGGCGCTCAGTGAGTAATTTGGGCTCTATCAAAAGACAGAGCCTAAATGACCACAGAAACACTGTAATTCATCCACCAGCAATAGCTGGAAACTGAATTTCCTCTTTCCCCCACTATCCAAGGTGGCCTGGAGGGGGAATAGTGATTAGCGCCGCCAGGACTTGTGCAGGAGCAGGGTGAGCCATATATCGACTTTATGCCTCTCAACTCCCCGCACCCAGCTGATTGATGCCGGGACAATATGTATGCACCAAAATGGCCAATGGGACTTCCCTGACCCAGCGACCAAACCATGAGAAGTCCTCCCATGGCCAAGGAAGTCCAGTTTTATATACAGTTATATATACAGTTCTATAACAAAATGATTGGCAATTACTGAAATGGCGTATCCAATTTCCTCAATAAATGAGTGATGCTCTTTTCTAGCACTACTGATGAGGGTGGGAATTTTGATATTTTGAAAGATTATTTTTTTTTCTTTATTATTATTATTATTATTTAATTTTTGTGCTGTTTTCCAAACTGTACTCAATCTCTTTTATGCATGAACATGAAAACAAAATAAATATATTCAAGCCGTTTCTATAATTGCTTGGAGTTCAGAGATTAGCCTTACATCTCCTATAGGTCTGCATGGTATAAAACTTTAAGAATTTAATCTACAGGAAATAGCTGGAAATTTCCCATGAGGCTGTGGGGCTGCTGCATTATTTCGTATCTTGCCAATGAGATTTCTAGCACATTTTCCATTAGCAGTGCCGTACTAATGCTTGAAAAGCTCCAGCAGTCATCACTTAAAGAGAACTCGAGGTGGGTTCTAAGAATCCTATTAGCACACAGAGGCTGGGTCTGCATACTGTATAATGCCCAGCCTCTGTTGCTATACTGTCTTTCTCCAGGCCCCGCCTGCACTCTGCTGGCCCCCATAAATCAAACTGCCATGCTAGCGACACACTGCGTGTCGCTAGCAAGCCGTTTACATCCACACTGTCACTCTCCGCCGCTCCCCCACCTCCTCTATATCGCTGCTCCCCACCTACATCCCTTTACTCCAATTAGTGGTGAGGGAAGGGACGCAGGCGAGGAGCAGCGATATAGAGGAGGTGGGGGAGCGGCGGAGAGTGACAGTGGGGATGTAAACAGCCTGCTATCAGCACACTGTGTGTCGCTAGCACGGCGGTTTAATTTATGGGGGCCAGCAGAGCGCAGGGAGGGGGACATGGGGGGAGACAGTATAGCAGCAGAGGCTGGTCATTATATGCAGACCCAGCCTCTGTGTGCTAATAGGATTCTTAGAACCCATCTTGGGTTCTCTTTAAAAGACCTGCTAGTTTCAGCCATAAACCAGTTTTGTTTTCAAGATCTACATTTTGAATGTAATCCCTAGTTCAGATTTCATTTAATAGCTGTAATTACAAACAGAGTGTGCATTCAAAATTATGCAGCAAATCCGTGTCCTCTCCATGTTAGACCTTAGGTCGGTTTTAAAGGATACCCAAAGTGACATGTGACATGATGAGATAGACATGTGTATGTACAGTGTCTAACACACAAATAACAATGCTGTGTTCCTTTTTTTTCTTTCTCAGCCCGAAAGAGTTAAATATCAGGTATGTAAGTGGCTGACTCAGTCCTGACTCAGACAGGAAGTGACTACAGTGTGACCCTCACTGATAAAAAAATTCCAACTATTAAACACTTTCCTAGCAGAAAATGGCTTCTGAGAGCAAGAAAGAGGTAAAAAGGTGAATTTCTTATCAGTGAGAGCCAGGACTGAGTCAGCCACTTACATACCTGATATTTAACTCTTTCAGGCAGAGAAAGAAAAAAAGGAACACAGCATAGTTTTTTGTGTGTTAGGCACTGTACATACACATGTCTATCTCATTATGTCACATGTCAGTTTGGGTATCCTTTTAACCACTTGAGGACCCACCCTTTACCCCCCCTTAAGGACCAGCGCTGTTGTAGCTGATCTGTGCTGGGTGGGCTCTGCAGCCCCCAGCACAGATCAGCGTGCAGGCAGAGCGACCAGATCGCCCCCCTTTTTTCCCCACTAGGGGGATGATGTGCTGGGGGGGTCTGATCGCTCCTGCCTGCCGGGTGTTGCGGGGGGGGGGGGGGGGGCACCTCAAAGCCCCCCTCCGCGGCGAAATCCTCCCCCTCCCTCTCCTACCTGGCCCCCCCTTGGAGATCCGGGCTGCACAGGACGCTATCCGTCCTGTGCAGCCAGTGACGGGACGTCCCCTGTCACATGGCGGAGATCCCCGGCCGCTGATTGGCCGGGGATCGCCGATCTGCCTTACGGCGCTGCTGCGCAGCAGCGCCGTACAAATGTAAACAAAGCGGATTATTTCCGCTTGTGTTTTCATTTAGCCTGCGAGCCACCATCGGCGGCCCGCAGGCTATTCACGGAGCCCCCCGCCGTGAATTGACAGGAAGCAGCCGCTCGCACGAGCGGCTGCTTCCTGATTAAACAGCCTGCAGCTGGCGACGCAATACTGCGTCGCTGGTCCTGCAGCTGCCACTTTGCCGACGCGCGGTATGAGTGCGCGGTCGGTAAGTGGTTAAAGAGACACTGAAGCGAAAAAAAATATATGATATAGTGAATTGATTGTGTACTATGAATAATTACTAGAAGCTTAGCAGCAAAGAAAATATTCTCATACTTTTATTTTCAGGTATATAGTGTTTTTTCTAACATTGCATCATTCTTTAATATGTGCAGATTACACAACACTCAGCATTCAAAATGAGTCTTTCAGAGCAGTCTGTGAAGTAATGAACTCTCCTCTAGCAGAGGAAAAGTAAATAGTCCAGGAACAGTTGAGATAATAAAAGTCAGATAACAGCCCTCTCCAGGACTAACTTAGTCGGAGAACTTAATGGCTTGTTTGCATAGAGATAACAACTGGAGTTTCTTAACTCTTCCTGTACTGGAAACAATTACACTGATGTATCTGATCTTAATGTTTTATTTCTTAGCTGTGCTACACATACAAATCATAATATCATCATTTTTTTTTTTCGCTTCAGTGTCTCTTTAAGCAGGAGGGACAGCCATACTATGCCAGGGGAAAAAAAAACATTGATAGAATAGAATAGAATAGAATAGAATAGAATAGAATAGAATAGAATAGAATAGAATAGAATAGAATAGAATAGAATAGAATAGAATAGAATAGAATAGAATAGAATAGAATAGAATAGAATAGAATAGAATAGAATAGAATAGAATAGAATAGAATAGAATAGAATAGAATAGAATAGAATAGAATAGATTAGATAGATAGATAGATAGATAGATAGAAAGAAATACTTGATCTACTTACAAAACAGATATATTGTACTGTCCACGGTTTGATTACAGAGAATGTTATAAACAGTAGTAAATGAAGAAAATTCTGTTCCTGGCAGGGGCCATGTCTTTTTCCCATAGTGTGAAGCTAATTCCTGATGTCATTTCCTTCCTTATGTTTTTTTCTTTTCTCCTCCAATCCGCTGAGTCACCTCAGCCTTGCTTGTAAACATGTGAGTACAGGATCATGTTGCAGCCTCAGTCTGTAATACTGAAGTGTGCTCAGACCAATCAGTGAGAAGCAGAAATGTGGGAGGGGAGATGACAAGCTTTCTCCAATCGTGATGGCAGAGAATAGAGGCAGGCTGACAGATAAGATTTATTACAGCAGAAAGATTTCTGAATAGATTGGAGAGCTTGCACTGCAGGGTGGGATTCCTGGCAGCATTACAAACACATTGCAGTGTTTAAATGGAATTTGATTTTGTGGCTGAATCTCACTTTAAGAAAAGTAATGCCTCATACACATGCCAGAGGGTTCTCAGTCAAAGTGGCTGGTCTGGGCCCTAGCATGTGTACAGTGGCCCTAATGCAGACATCCGAAGTGCCAGATATTCTTGGCCAAGTGCATGCCGAAGGCATTGTTGTATTTTTTACCCCTTCACTTGAAGGTACTCTGTTATGGGCCATGTTGTCACCCCACCCATAGCAACAGAACGCATCAATAGCCTGTAGGTTTGCAATGTGTCCGTACAGAACTTGGCTCTGAATGTTTGCAAGAGGGATTGGGGGTACACTAATTCTTCATTGTGTTCATGGACTCCCTCTTAGTCTGGTTGTTAGTTGGCAACAAAACAAATAGCTTTGAGCATTTCTATCATTATTTACTCTTAAGGTATGACCAATCTATCGTGTTCTCTGGACTTACATAAAATGAACGATACTTTCAGCTCCTAGTACATCACTGAGCTCCCTTTTCTTTCTCATTCTCTAAAATGTGTTTTGCAAATGTGGACCTTAAAATCATCTCAAAACCCATCTTTCAGGCTGGGGGCACACATAACAGAGCGTGAAAGGTCGGGTTTTCTGTCAGGTGTGTTTTTGTGCGTTTTTGAATATTATGCAACAAAACCAGCGATTTTAAAAAGTATACATACAAAACGCATATGTGGTTTTTTTATATGCGTTTTTTTATACGGCCCATAGACTTCCATTAGCGCCTAAAACGCAGCGCTTGCGTTTCTGCTAAGTGTGCACCTAGCCTCAAAGGTTCTACTGCTGCAGGGTAAAGGGGCCCATACACCTAAAGATTTTCCCGCCGATATACAGCAGATTCGATCACTGTGATTGAATCTGCTGTGAAATCATCGTGCAAACGCTGACAGAACGATCGAATTCTGTCTGAAATCAATCGTTCCCGGCGATCGAGCAAATTTTTCCGCACGGACGGATCGGCGGGAACGATTGATTTCAGACAGAAATCGATCGTTCTGTCAGCGTTTGCACGATGATTTCACAGCAGATTCAATCACAGTGATCGAATCTGCTGTATATCGGCGGGAAAATCTTTAGGTCGGGAGTGCGTCGATGGCGGCGTTCGAATCCCCGACGACCAACACTAGCGGCAATACATTACCTGCTCTGGCCGGCGCGACTCCCGCGGTCTCCGCTGTCTTCTTCTCCGCGCTGGTCTCCGGGTCCGGCTGGCTTAGCTTCACTGAACTTCCTGTCCCAGCAGGAAGTTTAAACACTAGAGCACTCTCTACTGTTTAAACTTCCCCCGGCAGGAAGTTCAGTGAAGCAGCTAGCCGGACCGGGGGAAAGGCAGTGGCAGCCCCACCACCGATTGTGATCGGTTTCATGATGAAATCGATTCACAATCTGTTTGCAGTAAAGGCAGCCATACGATCCCTCTCTGATCAGATTCAATCAGAGAGGGATCTATCTGTTGGTCGATCTGATGGCAAATCGACCAGTGTATGGCTACCTTAAGTGAGCTGAGGTTAGTCCCAAGGGTGGCCTGTCCACAGAAACACAGTTCTGAAGCCACGTCTGATGTCAAAGTAACTAAGTATTTGCACCTATCAAATGGATCGTCTCCATCAAGTAAAACTGTTTCTGTTTGTAGTGAAGTGCCTAGGTTACTTGGGCCATTGCAGTAACCTTACTTGTTTTTCAATACATTATTAACACATCTGATAAAGAATCTTTACGTTAGGCACTTGCACTGGTGATAGTGATTAGCGATAATTATTTAGTGATAAGGGAATACATCCATTTTCACTTTGAAAGAATGTTTACAAAGATGGGAATATGCACATAACTATTTATGAAACTTCAAAATAAAAAAAAAAAACTTTCCCAGGAATGCATTGCATTCAATGGAGCAGACAAAAAATGGCTTTTGGCTGGGTGGGGGAGGGATGCACATTTTTTATGATAATTGACATCTTGCAAAATTTTATTTTTGTGAAAATATTTAAAAAATTGGTGGATTTTTAAAATAATTTCTCCATAACAGTTAAATGATTTGTGACATTATTATTATTTATTGTATTTATAAAGCGCCAACATATTACGCAGCGCTGGACATTAGTTCAGGTTACAGACAATATTTAGGGGTGACAAACAGCAATATGATAATACAGGAATACAAGAAAACCAGATGACACAGCACAGTATGAGTACCAGGTAATGCTTCGTCAGTCACTGGATGGAGCATGGAGATTAGGCAGGTTACGTTCGCTCAAATGCATAGCATGGGTGCACAGTAATGGGTGCATGATCAGGTAGGACACAAAAGGAGGAGGACCCTGCCCAAAGGCTTACAATCTAGAGGGAGAGGTAAGAACACGAACGGTAGGAGACTAGAGTTCAGCTGTGGGTTTAGAGCACTTGTGAGGGGTAGTAGGCCAGAGTAATAAGGTGAGTTTTGAGGGCCTTCTTGAAGGTGTTGAAGGAGGGGGCTGCCCTAATGGGTGGAGGTAGGGAGTTCCATAGTGTTGAAGTGGCTCTTGAGAAGTCTTGGAGGTGTGCATGGGACTGAGTGATGCGGGGTGCGGTTAGGCGAAGTTCATTGGAGGAGCGGAGTGAGCGGTTAGGTGGTTACCTCTGAGTAAGATCAGAAATGTAGGTTGGACAGGTTTATTGGACAGATTTGTAGGTCAGACACAATATCTTGAATCTGATTCTGGACTGGATAGGAAGCCAGTGGAGGGATTCACGGAGGAGAGCCGCCCTGGTGGAGCGATGGGAGGAGTGGATAATTCTGGCTGCCGCATTCATGATGGACTGCAGTGGGGCTATTCGGGTCATAGGGAGACCAGACAGAAGGGCATTGCAGTAGTCGAGGTGAGAAATTAAGAGGTCATGGATGAGGAGTTTGGTGGTGGCAGAGGTCAGGAAAGGGCAAATCTTACAGATGTTACAAAGGTGGAAGTTGCAGGACTTTGTGAGGTTTTGGTTGTGGGGAGTGAAGGAGAGTGCGGAGGCCAGGGTGACACCCAGACAGCGGGCTTGAGAGGTAGGGCGAATGGTAGTGTGGTTAACAGTGACCTGCACATCTGGGAGGTCCAGGATCAAGACTTGTTAAAGGCTTATCCCTAGCGTTGAATGAATTTGAGTGATTTTGTTTATCCTCCCCCCCCAAAAAAAAAAAATTCACCTATTCACTTAAATGTATAAATTATAAGCCGCCAATGAGGAAAGCAAATATGGAACTGCTTACAGGTGTTTTGAAATATAATGTTCTTTTAATAATGACCACTTTTGTTAAAGAGAAAGCTGTAATTTTTTTAAATTTTGACCCAAAAAAATGCTGCACCTTTGGTTGTATGCTGATTTTCAGTTTTTGTTTTTTGTTTTTTTAATTACTTTAAAGGACAACTGAAGTGAGAGAGATATGGAGGCTGCCATATTTATTTCCTTTTAAACAATACCAGTTGCCTGGCAGTCCTGCTGATCTATTTGGCTGCAGTAGTGTGGGAATCACACCAGAAGAAAAGCATGTGGTTACAGCAGTCAGAACTGACAATAAATGGACTCTGAGCACCTTTCACGGGCATGCCTTTAACCCAGATGACTTTCAACAAAGTCGTGCTATGACCCCTCTGGAGGAGCCTCTTGCAATGGCCATGCGTGTCACTTCCTCTTCCTGCTTCATTCAGTGATGCACTTCTCTAACAGAGAAGACAGGGGTGACCAGGAAGTTATAACATAGCCAAGATGGCAGCCGCGATTTTTAAATTGAAATAAAACAAAAACTATTTGGTGTAGAATGGCGAAAGGTATGCATCTTTAAGTACTTTACATTACTGGTCGTACTCTTAAAGGCATATCCATGAGAGGTGCTCGGAGTCCCTATAATGTCAGAAACATCTGATCTGCATGTTTGTTCAGGGTCTATGGCTCAAAGTATTAGAGGCAGAGGATCAGCAGGGCAGCCAGGCAACTAGTATTGCTTAAAAGGAAATAAATTACAGCATCTATATACCTCTTTCTTCAGGTGTTCGTTTAGTAAACATCAGATCAGGTGTTCTGACTTTACTCTATTGACGTTTTCTTACATTAGCTGCCGACTTGTGGCAGATGTAATTGAAACTGATGAATCCAGGAGATCAGTGTCATCAGAACCCGGGGCTGGGCTTTGGCATATAGCTCCACCCCCTTGAACAATAGGGCCTTGGCCCTTCTGTATCTCCAGCGCTGGAGGAGACCATGTTTTTCATGGGGAAGGCCTCTGCGCTGATGCCTGGCTGATTTTGTGGCCTGGTGACACTTCAAATGCAGTCTGCTGCCCCATTATAACTCGTTCTTGTTGGAGGATCAAGCTGTTTTTACTGGTCACCAGAGGTGGACTTTAAAGATGTTACTAATACGGTTGTAACTTTTTATTTATCTTGGCTAAAAGTACATTTCTCGATTGTTCCAGTAGAATTTTTTTTAAAACAAAAATTCCCTTTAATGCACGTTGTCTTATTTCCACTAAATGAAGGCAAAGCAGGGTTCATGGATCATGTTTCTCATTATAATAATTCCTTTGATAAATGGATGATTTGAACATATCTGCACAACTCTTTGTCGGCTTGTTGTGATGTATTTTTAGAGTCATGCATTTACATCCAGCTATGTGACATGACAGATCTAGTGTCAGAGGTTTTTTTTATTTTAATGTACAAGTCTATAGTTTTGCTTTCTTAATTTAATCTTCTAGGCTATGATGTGTTTTAATGAGACCTCACGAAAACCCATCTTACTTTGCCAGAATAAGGTTCTCGGCTCCTTTTGAAGTAGGTTGAAAGTAACCTTGTGTCATATATCTTTACAGAGTCCCATGAAAAAAAAAATAAAAGCGCATACATTATAAGAGAGGAAAGCAAATTACCTGCGTGAAAGCAAGGCCTTTCAAATGCAGAGCTTTTTCCAACGCTTTTGATTGCAGTTTGTTTGCAATTAAGCTGCTCTGCTGGCTGTGTTTATTCCATCATGGCTTTTGAACAAATGAGGACATCAGAAGAAAGAGAACAAACAATACGGGACCAGGCAATGAACTTGGATGAGTTTCGGTACAAAAGTTACAAGACAAGAAAAAGTGTCCAGTGAAGGACAATTTCTCACACCCCAGCACGCTGTTGAGTAACAGTGGCGTATCTTATGGAGTGCATATAAGGCACCTGCCATAGGTGCCCCTTGTTGTCACTCACCTCCCAGGGGGGGAGCATCAGTGAGCCGTGAATGAGCAAATTTGTGATTCATCCCGCCCTCCCAGCCAGGTCCAAGTCCACTCCGCAAGGTCGCACAGTCCTATGTGTGGTACAGTACCTCACCTCCCAATACTTGCAGTCTATGTACACTACATCGATGCTGCTCACTTATTTGGCTGCCGGGGCCGAACATCCCCACTTGTGATTGGCCGCCCACAGCATAGAGCTGTGCTGGTGTGAGGCCGGGGCTGGTAGGGTGGGAAAGGAAAAACGTGTGCATGCCAAGTTACATAGACAGTGCACACACTTGCTGGACTGGATAGTAGACAGAGAGAAAGGCAGAGCTGAGACCTCTGTTCAGTTACGAAGATAGTCCATTTTTTACAATTTATCTCCTACAGCAGGTCAGGATGCTGTTATTCAGGGCCCAATTTGACCTGGGGGGGGCAGACACCTAGATATATGCCACTGTTGACTAGGGATGAGTTTAGATTTTTCATACATGGAAAAAAGGCTCCAGAAGATTTAGGTGTTAGATGCAGGGTAGAGATGGCCCGAACGGTTCGTCGACGGACGGGAACCGGCGAACATCCGGGGTTCGCGATCGCGGAGAACCGCAAACTTTTCCGGAACTTCGATTCGCCCCCATAGTACATCATTAGGGTCAACTTTGATCATCTACATCACAGTCAGCAGGCACATTGTAGCCAATCAGGCTACACTCCCTCCTGGAGCCCCACCACCCTTATAAAAGGCAGGCAGCATCAGGTATTCCACTCACTCGTGTGCCTGCAGTAATTAGAGAAGGGAGAGCTGCAGCAAAGAGAGATATAGGGAAAGCTTAGTTAGGCTCTTGTAGGCTTGTTAGCTTGCTCTTTGCTGATTCTTATTGCTAAAAAAAGGTAAACAATTGCATCTGTTCAAGGTACCTGTGTGTGTGTGCGTGCGTGCGTGCGTGCGTGTGCGTGTGCGTGCGTGTGTGTGACAGCTGCACATTTGTAATTCCAATCACTGCAGTGCATACCTGTAACCTGTTCAGTGCACCTACGTGAGCACAAGCAGTGTAATATACCACCAGTCATTGCACCTGTTCACGGTACCTGTGTGTGACAGCTGCACCTTTGTAATTCCAATCACTGCAGTGCATACCTGTAACCTGTTCAGTGCACCTACATGAGCGCAAGCAGGGTAATATATCACCAGTCATTGCACCTGTTCACGGTACCTGTGTGTGACAGCTGCACATTTGTAATACCAATCCCTGCATACCTGTTCACTGCACCTGTGTGACCGCACGCTGTTTAGTATACCAGTCCGTGCATACCTGTTAACAGCACCTGTGTGACAGCTGCACATTGTATTGTAATACCTGTCACTGCTACCTTTCACTACACCTGTGTGACCACACGCTGTTTAGTATACCAGTCCGTGCATACCTGTTAACTGCACCTGTGTGACAGCTGCACATTGTATTGTAATACCAGTCACTGCTACCTTTCACTGCGCCTGTGTGACTGCACATTGTATTAGTCAAGTCAGTGCATACCTTTTAATCCCCACCCCCCCCCCGTGATATGGACAAAACAACAGGCAGAGGCAGACCCAGAGGCAGGCCATCCGGCAGGTCTGTTCGAGGTCGTGCTGACGTGATTTCGTGCAGCCCTAGACCAAAGTACAGTGCTCAGAAGAAGGCATGTCCCATCAACTCTCAAGATTGTCAGGACGTGGTTGACTATTTAACACAGAACCCGTGATCTTCCGCATCCACCAGCACTACTCCAAGTACCACATCCACTACATTTGACACTTCGCAGGAGTTATTTGGTGGGGAGATCACTGATTCACAGCATTATTGTTACAACAAGATGAAGGCGCTAAGCAAGTTACAGCACCTCATATGTTTGAGTTAGGCGACACTATGGACATTAGGTGTGAGGAGGAGGATGATGAAGTACCTGCTGTTGGCGCAGTTTTGGAGGTGTCTGATAGTGATACAAGCGAAGCTTTGGAGGATAATTATGATGATGATACTGCCATGGATGCCACGTGGGATCCTAAGAGACACGATGACCAAGGGGACAGTTCATAGGGGGTGTCAGAGAGGAGTAGGAGGAGATGAGTTGCTGAAAGAAGCAGGGGCAGCTTATTATCAGAAACAGCTGGTGGCAGTGTCCGGCGCCATGTATCACCACCTATGGACAGCCAGCTAACATGCCCTTCAATGTCAGCTAAAGGGCATGTTAGCTGGCTGTCCATAGGTGGACTACGTGTTAAAATACGCAATTATGCGTAGTGGGAAGTGTAGTGTATGCGAATGCTTATGCCCGCATGCAGAAAATTTTACGCATTAATTCATTTTTAAATGCACATAACGGGAACTCTTCTTTGCGTACATTCCCCTTTCCAACGCGTAAATTTGTAAGCATACAATCGCATGCAGAAAATTAGCCGCGAGTAACGCATTTGTAGTTCACTACACAATAAACATGTTAACTGTGCATAGTGGGCGTAAGGTACACGTATCGGTACTTCGTTATGCGTAAATTCGTAAGCGTAGATTTGAAACTTCACCTACGAACTACGATGCGTAGATGCGAACTAGTTTCTGCTCATCCCTGCATTAAACCAGCTGCTTCTATTCAACTAAACATTATACAAAAAAAAAAAAAGAGCAATATAAAACAGTCCATGGTCTTAAACCAAACAATACCAAAAGAATTTCATGATTGAAAAAATACACAAACACATACTGCTAGTATTCAAAAGATAATCAATGTTTATTGAAAGACGTGTCCACAATATATTAAAAACAGAGCCTGCCACCAGTAGCAAACGGAGGCATATATCATAAATCAAAGAATAAATAATAAAGAATACCGTATATACAATGTCCTATCCTAGGGTAAGCTGCATAGCTAGTATATGTCACTCCTCAGTACACTGTACTGTATATCTCCAATGTAACAAAATAGTCTGTGGGAATGCCAGAAAAGATCAATATTTATAAGCTGATTACCACTACATAACTAAAGGGGCCCATACACTTAACGATTTTCCCGCCGATATACAGCAGTGATCGAATCTGCTGTGAAATAGTTGCGCAAACGCTGACAGAATGATCGATTTCTGTCCGAAATCAATCGTTCCGGTCAATTCTCGTCGATCCGTCCGTGCGGAAGATTACGCTCGATCGCCAGCTGGTTGGGAGTGCGTCGATAGTGGTGTTCGAATGCCCGACGACCGATGCTAGCGGCAATACATTACCTGCTCCGGCTGGTGCGTATCCCCGCTGTCACCACTGTCCCTTCTCCATGCTCAGCTCCTCCAGCTTCACTGAACTTCCTGTCCCGGCAGAAAGTTTAAAAAGTATAGCGCCCTCTACTGTTTAAACTTCCCAAGTAGGAAGTTCAGTGAAACTGGAGCCGAGCACGGAGAAGGGACAGCGGAGACCGGGGAACACGCGCCAGCGGATCAGGTAATGTATGCGGGGGCACAGGGGGCGGCGGCAGCAGCGTCAGCTCCACAGATTGTGATCGGTTCATGCTGAAATCGATTAACAATCTGTTTGCAGTAAAGGCAGCCATATGATCCCTCTCTGATCAGATTCGATCAGAGAGGGATCTATCTGTTGGTCGGATCTGATGGCAAATCGACCAGTGTATGGCTACCTTAAAGCGGAATATAACCCTGCATTTCAACTTTGCTCTAAAACATTATTTACAGTATATTATATGCAACCAGCATTTTTTTTTTACTTGACCAGCATTGGAAGGGTTGCACAGGGCTTTAAAGTTCCTTTAGATTTCTGCAGACGCATCCGAAGCTGACATAGATACATTTTGTTTACATAATGTATCTAAGTGTTGAATGTGACTCATCTCTCTCACTGAGAAGGAGCTTGGATGACAGCCAAAGAGTGTGTAACTGTTTATCAATAGATACATGTAACTAGAATGCATCTATCTGAACTTCTGCATATCTCTCCAGGACCTTTAAACCTCTGTGTTTAACCCTTCCAATGCTGGTCTAGTAAAAAAAAAATGCTTTTTGCATATAATATGCTGTAAATAATATTTTAGAGCAAAGTTGAAATGCAGGGTTATATTCCGCTTTAAGTAACTTTCTAGTTTGCCTTTACCTAAAAACTGCCCTGCTTTTGCCACTTCATAGAGTAAGCTGTATTTCCATTAAACAAGCTGCTTCTATACAACTGTCTTGTCTATTGATTGAATCAAGCAAAGTCGAGGAAAAATTGATATAGCACAGAACAGCGTACTATACATTTAGACCAGGTCTATCCATTGCCCTATGATTTGTGGTAGTTATTCTAAAATATACAGTATGTAATGTACAGGTTATTAAAAGCAACCTGCCCTTTGCTTTATGCATGCATGCTTTCAGGGATGTATAATATGTACTGGTAATCTAATGCTTCAAGGAAACCTGAACTGCAAGGAGTAGTTAGGATGTCAACATTATGTGCTTTTAAAATGACCGTGAGTTGACATGCATCCTGACGAGATAAACATGTATAAAAATAGCACAAATCCTACTTAGGATGCGCCTACTTTGGTTTTTTTTTTTTCCACCTTGGTTGGAAATGTTTATAATTCAATGTTGTGAACCTTTTTCCAGCCTGGCTGAAAGGTCCTGTAGTTGTTAATAGTAATGATCATAATCGGCTTACGCCTATATGATTAACGATTTGTAAATTCAATTGATTTCATATAATCATTCGTAAACTCGCATTCATATTCACATAATGTTTGTGTAATTTTTTTAGCAGTGAAAAGCAAAGTCCCCATACATGCTCTTGTACAAGACTCACTGTATGAGAAGGGCCAAAAATATTATCAAGGACAACACTCACCCTGGAAATGCCTTGTTTGAGCTCATTCCATCAAGTAGACATTTTTAATCAATCCGGGTACAAACAGACTGAAAACTAGCTTTGCCTAATGCCTATTTGCCATAAACTTGCTAAACTCTGAATCCTCTCTGAAATAACTAACGCGGTGTACAAATTATTTAAATATTTGTAACTAGTGGACCCGCGGCGTAGCATACGCTGCACAAGAGGGTAGCGGGCAGGAAGGGGGTATTAGGAACAGCGGTGGAGAGGGTGGTCAGACCGCCTCCCTCACCTGGGTCCCCCATCTGTGCTCCCCCTTCAGCTTAAGCGACAGGGAGGGGGGTCGGACCCCCCCCCCCTCCCTGACCTGGGTCCCCCATCTGCGCTCCCCCTCCAGTTTAAGCTCAGCAGCAGCAGCTGCCGCTATTAGTAAGAGGCAGCGGGTGGGGATGACTCACCTCTTCCGCGTTCCAGCGTGCGTTCCACTGTCGTCACTTCCTGCAATGCCGCCCACTGTATTGTAAGTGGACGGCATTGCAGGGAGTGACGACAGTGGAACGCATGCTGGAACGTGGAAGAGGTGAGATTTAAATTTGGACACTGTTATCATTTTATTGATTCCAAAACCTTTAGAACTAATTATTGGAACTCAAACTGGCTTGGTAAGCTCAGTGAGCCTTGACCTACATACACAGGTGAATCCAATTATGAGAAAGAGTATTTAAGGGGGTCAATTGTAAGTTTCCAATTGACGTTCATTCCACTGTCGTCACTTCCTGCAATGCCGCCCACTGTATTGTAAGTGGACGGCATTGCAGGAAGTAACGACAGTGGAATGCACGCTGGAACGTGGAAGAGGTAAGTTTTATATTTGGACACTGTTGTCATTTTATTGATTCCAAAACCTTTAGAACTAATTATTGGAACTCAAACTGGCTTGGTAAGCTCAGTGAGCCTTGACCTACATGCACAGGTGAATCCAATTATGAGAACGAGTATTTAAGAGGGTCAATTGTAAGTTTCCCTCTTCTTTTAATTTTCTCTGAAGAGTAGCAACATTGGGGTCTCAAAACAACTCTCAAATGACCTGAAGACAAAGATTGTTCACCATCTTGTTTTAGAGGAAGATATTTCAGCTGCCTGTTTTCACAGTTAGGAACATATTGAGGAAATGGAAGACCACAGGCTCAGTTCAAGTTAAGGCTCTAAGTGGCAGACCAAGAAAAATCTCGGATAGACAGATGCGACAAATAGTGAGAACAGTCAGAGTCAACCCACAGACTAACACCAAAGACCTATAACATCTTCTTGCTGCAGTTGGAGTCACTGTGCACCTTTCAACCATTCGGCGCACTTTACACAAGGACTCAAGGAGATGCTGTATGTGAGAGTGATGCAGAGGAAGCTTTTTCTCCACCCACAGCACAAACAGAGCCACTTGAGATATGCTAAAGCACATTTTGACAAGCTAGCTTAATGAGGTGCTGTGGACTGATGAAACTAAAATTGAGGTTTTTGAGCATAACAAGGGGCATTATGCATGGAGGAAAAATAACACACTATTCCAAGAAAAACACCTGCTACCTACAGTAAAATATGGTGGTGGTTCCATCATGCTGTGGGGCTGTGTGGCCAGTTCAGGGACTGGGAATCTTGTCAAAATTGAGGGACCCATGGATTCCACTCAGTATCAGCAGATTCTGGAGACCAATGTCCAGGAATCAGTGACAAAGCTAAACCTGCACCGGGGCTGGATCTTTCAACAGGACAACGGCCCTAAACACTGCTCAAAATCCACTAAGGCATTCATGCAGAGGAACAAGTACAACGTTCTGGAATGACCATCTCTGTCCCCAGACCGAATATAATTGAAAATGTGTGGTGTGAGTTAAAAGAGAGCTTTCCATGCTCGGAAGCCATCAAACCTGAATGAACTAGAGATGTTTTGTAAAGAGGAATGGTCCAAAATACTTTCAACCAGAATCCAGACTCTCATTGGAACCTACAGAAAGTGTTTAGAGGCTGTAATTTCTACAAAAGGAGGATCTACTAAATATTGATTTCATTTCTTTTTTTGTGGTGCCCAAATGTATTCACCTTCCTAATTTTGTTTAGAGAGATGAAGCACCCTCTTGTATTTTCCCTTATAAATCAGTGGGAACATGACAGTAAACACCTAATCTGCTCTTGTTTCATTGTTCTCTGTTTAATCTGACTGTGATCACCTCTGATAAGAATCCCGGACTGAGCACTCAGTCTAGCTTTGCTACGGAAAGATTATAGCTGAGTCTGTCTTCTCTGGTGTCTTTTCAAGCCCAAGCCTGTCCCCTTGTGGCTCTGCTATAATGACTCAGCTATAATTATTCCCTGCAAAGCCAGACTGAATGCTCAGTCCGGGATTCTTATCACAGCTGATAACAGACACTTTTAGCAGTGAGGATGAAACAGAAAGCAGGTTAGGTGTTTTCTCTAATGTTCTTACTGATATATATGGTAAAATACACAAGGGTGCTTCGTCTCTGGTTCCCTTTAAATGATAACAGTCAGAGAAAACAGACTCAGCTATAATCTTTCCGTAGCAAAGCTAGACTGAGTGCTCAGTCCGGCACTGGCGAACTCAGGGGGCTGTTCCGGGTGTCTGGAACCTCCCCCCTGCACTGAGCTGTGTATTCAGCCAGGGAAGCCTGCATAATATAAACAGCCTCATTCTCCCTCCCTTCTTACTTCTGGTGCTTCCCTCCAGCTAATAGAATGAGAGAGGCAGCCGAGCTTCCCTCACAACCCTCACAAGAAGATGCAGCCTGCAGTGAGAGAATGTTGATTATGGAGTCCTGGACTCTCCACAGCACAGAAGTGTCAGACATGATGAAATTAGAGTGCAGGCAAGCTGGTAAATATGCACAGCATGATGCAGAGCTTGCCTGGACTCAGGGTCTGTGGGCAAACATCTGTCTGGTCTCTCCCCATTGTTATAATGACTGCATGTGTGGGTAAGGTGTGGATAACAAGCTGAAAAGTTTTTGACAGTCCCTAGACTCCAGGAGGGCTTCTTTCTGACTTGTGTGAGAGACTGACAGGGACAGGAGTCCGATTACAGGCAAGTAGCCTGTGTGATGTGGGACTTCAATACAGATAAGTTCTCTGCTCCATCTCCGGGGCTATTCTCAATTTCTCCACTCCTCTCTCTGGGCTAGTGCAACGCCAAAATGACAATAGCAATCGCTAGCAATTTGTGAGTGTGATTTTGTGAAGTGATTTTCAGAGCGATTTTTGAATGAATTGCTCAAAAACATGCTACATGCAGTATACCTGCGATTTTGAAAAAATCACAACGCTGCTGTGGGAACACCCACATAGGGTAACATTAGCCAAGCGCTTTTCAAATCACTGTTGATTTGAAAAACGCTCAGAAGCACTCTTGGTGTGCACCAGCCCTCCCTCATTCACCTTTGTTTCCCTCTTCCCCTAGAGCTGACTGTGTGTTCTTGTCTTACAGGAAAGCTAAATAAAAGTGCAATCCTGGTGAGGCAAAATAATATTATTTAGTATTTATGTAGCGCCGACATCTTCCGCAGATGCATATATCCCTGCATCATATGGGTATCGCTTGCGCTATGTGAAACTATGTAGCATATTCCACTGAATTGTCCAAACTAAGTCTATCTCCTGTTCCTCTCTTGGGGAGTTGTTCCAGCGCTGTACCCCGTTCACATTTGCTGCTACCAGAAGCCCTCAGAAACACTCGTGTCCTTGAGTACTTCCAAAGATAGGCAGCTCCGTAATACGCCAGCGCACTTTTGTGCATGGGCAGTATGGAGCCACCTGTATTCGGAAGCACTCAGGACATACGTGCTTCTGGACCTTTCAGGAACCCCCCCCTTAAAAATCCTGCGTTTGCCCCTGTCCGGGATTCTTATCAGAGGTGATAACAGTCAGATTAAACAGAGAACAATGAAACAAAGAGCAGATTAGGTGTTTACTGTCATGTTCCCACTGATTTATAAGGTAAAATACAAGAGGGTGCTTCATCTCTGGTTCTCTTTAAACAATTATTGCATGCTTTCTGTAAATCCAATAAACTTATTTTCACTTCTCAAATATCACTGTGTGTGTCTCCTTATATGATATATTTAACTGACATTATTTATCGTAACAACCAACGATTTATACAGGAAATTCATGATAATTAACAAGGCTGCCCAAACGTTTGCATCCCACTGTATGTATATATTTCACATATTCACAGAGTACAGACACTGCTTATGAAAGCACAACCATATTTGCTAGGCTTCATCAACATGCTCTTGATGTTGGGCTTAGGATCTCATTGTGGTTTGCGAACCCGTACTAACCTAATGCTAAGATTAAAAAGGAAGTGAGTATGTCAAGTGTTTTCATACAACAAGATCTGATCAAAACTATGAACGTGCACCAAAAATTGTACAATTTTTGGAAACTTTTTTACGTACACACCGTCACCCACCCACACTTATCTCAGTACAAATTCCTCTTTGACTTATGAATAGAGATGTGGCGAACGGTTCCCGAACCGTTCGCCGACGAACATCTCTAGATCCCTGGGGCTTTTACTACTTCCGGGCCGCACTGACCCGGAGTAGTACGCCTGCGCTGCCCGGCGGAGCACGTCCAAGATCGCACACCTGATGCCGGGCACTTTCTGCGCGTCATGAATGATGTCATGCTCATGCGCAGAGAGTGCCCGGCAACAGGAGCGCGATCTAGGACACGCTCCGCCGGGCAGCGCAGGCGTACTACTCCGGGTCAGTGTGACCCGGAAGTAGTAAAAGCCAGAGATGTTCGCCATCTCTACTTATGAAGCTATATTTTTTTGTATGTAAGCTCATGTAAAAGAGTAACTTTACCCAAAAATAGGAAAGGGGGAGGGGGGGGATAAATCAAGACATTGCAAAGTTAAAAAAATAGAAGATATCAAGAAACAATTGAGACTTGAAGTGTAATTCCCTCATGTTGTTTGTTCCTCAGCTTCAATTCTGGCAGACATGAAAAAAAATAGCACCTACTTCCCTTATCTATAAACACACCCACTAACAGGAAGGTTAGGAAATAAAGATAGATAGAGAGACAGATTGATAGATAGATAGATAGATAGATAGATAGATAGATAGATAGATAGATAGATAGATAGATAGATAGATAGATAGATAGATAGATAGATGGATGTACGGAGGGAGATACTGCTTGCTTGGCAGCTGGAAAAAGCTGTTCCACAATTTTCCACAATGCATGTTCACGGACAGGAAACTGTCATGGCCGACGTAGCATGACATCACACTGTGGGAGGGGTTTCACACCAATATCAGCCACAAAGACGTCCCTGATCTATTTCATTAAAGGTAAAGCGTTCACGTGGGAACGGGGGCATGGACAACTGACTGAGATGCAATACGATTTTGCATTCAATTTCCTCTTTAAAGTGGACCTGAACTCTTGCGCAGGACAGAAGGAAAATATAGAGCAATACACCCTGTATGTATTTAGAGAGTTTAGCCTGTTTAATTCTTGCTCCTCTGTGTTTAATCACCACTGTAATTTGATCTCTGCCATAGCAGAGCTGCTAATTTGTAAACACAGGATGTTAACCCTTTGCCTGCTTCCATGAAACAGGAAGTAGACACACTGCACAAATAAATGTTTTTCTTTAACCACTTCAGCCTTCAGTGTTGTTTCACCTTATGCATCCGAGTAACTTTCACCTCCCATTCATTCACCAATAACTTCATCACTACTTATCACAATGAAATCATCTATCTTGTTTTTTTCCACCAACATTTAGGCTTTCTTTGGGTAGTACAGTTTGCTAAGAATTATTTTTTTATAAATCTATTTTAACAGGAAGATTAAGAAAAAATTGAAAAAAATCATTATTTCTCAGTTATTGGCCATTATAGTTTTAAAATAATACGTGCTACCGTAATTAAAACCCATGTATTTTATTTTGCCATTTGTCCCGGTTATTACATCATTACTTATTTAAATCATGTCCCTATCACAATGCATGGTGTTGATATTTTATTTGGAAATAAAGGTGCATTGTTTCAGTTTTGCGTCCACCACTTATTACAAGCCCATAATTAAAAAAAAAAAATAACAGTAATATACTTTACTGCATACATATTAAAAAAGATCAGTCCCTAAGTCCCAACTATTAATGTAATTTTTTTTATTGTATATTTTTACTTGGAAAGTTCCTCCGCAAAGTGGTAGTAATGAGTGGATAGGGCAGAAGGGGATTTGTGAAAGACGAAGCCATCTCGTTGACGGTGTCGGTCTTTCATATAGGGACTTAGATCAATGAATAGGAACTTTGTTCCCATTCATTGATCTCCGGGCTAACGGAAGGCAGTGGGAGCGCGCGTGGAAGAGTGCACGATCGCACACACCAGGCAGCGCCAGCAGTGTAGCCTATCTGGACGGATTAAGTGGTTAAAGGTTTTTATGCTGTCGCTGATCTTTTAAAGCAGAGAGGATGTTCTGAGTTCAGGTCCTCTTTAAGCAAAGTGCATCATGCTGGCCTCTTGGTCAGAGTCCGGCCCTGTTTGTCAATGTTATATAATAGGATGATTGCCTTGTGTTATTGCTTAGCTGTGCATTATAGCCATGTCCTTTGTGTTGCAGGGACGCCTCCTCCACACTCTGCTCAGACAACTCCAGGATCGCTCAATACTCACCAATGTGCCTACAGAGAATACATTGCTTGGAAAAAAAAAGATGCATCATTATGTTCTGCCTCAGACCTGTATAGTATTGATGATGAAATTCCGCCAGTGGCTTCTCTTCTAAGAATTAATAAATGCTGTCTTTTCAATATGTTTCTATTTGGAAACAAACAAACAAGAAAAAAACAGAAAACCGTGGCTGTCTGTCTGCACTGGTGTTCTATAAACGTGGCGGTTTCTCATAATGAAACATTCCTTTCACATCAGGGGAAGATTGACATATTCCTACAAAGCACCTGGAGAATATATGAAACATTTCCCCCTCACTTGCAGCCGCTAGACAGGATATTGTGACTGAATAATTCTGTACATAACACTGCATGAAAGGGAGAGTATCACATGACTATAGCAAGGTAGCCATTATAGGAAGTCTGTAATGTAAATTCTTACTATCGGAGGAAAAAATGTGTCAGCAATTTATAGTGTAGAACATTATGGACTTGATTCACAAAAGAGTGCTAACTGTTAGCACGGCCGATTTGCGCAAATTTTCACGTTTGCGCGCGATCGCAAATTTTCACGTGCAATTAAACGTTTTTGCGCAAGAGTGAATTTTCGCACAAAATCGTTATCGCTTTCGCTCGCAAACGCGAATTTTCACTTGAAAACGATAACAATTTTGCGTGAAAAATTCGAGTTTGCGCGCGAAAACGTTTCATTGCACGTGAAAATAGCCATGCTAACAGTTAGCATTCTTTTGTGAATCAAGCCCTTATAGTTATTTTTATAAAGGACCGTTAGCGAAAAGGGGAAACAAATTCAATACATCAATACATTGCAAAGTTAGAAGTAAAAAAAAAAAGAAGCAAGATCAAGAAATGATTGATATTTACCATGCAATTTGTTCATGTTGTTTGATTCACAGTGAGCCTGAAGGTCATCAACTTTACTACTGGCAGATAAGAAAAACAACTAGATAGCACCAAGTGTCAGTATTTATAACCACACCAACTAACATTGCAATAGGCTAACAGGTTGTTTTTTTCATAGCTATACATATGCACAAAAGGAGATACTGGTTGTTTGGGAGTTGGAAATAGCTGTTATTTCCCACGATGCAACAAGGTTCACAAATGGGACACTGTCAGCACCTAGGTGCTGACATCACACAGTGGGAGGGGTTTCAACACAATATCAGCCATACAGATGATCTGTTTTGAGAAAAGGTAAATAATTCTCATGGGAAAGGGGGTATAAGCTACTGATTGAGATGAAGTTCAATTCTTGGTTACAGTTCCTCTTTTTTCAACTCTACTCTAAAATGAGCTCACACTCTACTGCTTACACAAATACACTGTACAACCACAACACAATTATGAAGGGCTGTTTTTAGGCACAGACAAAGCAGGCAGATGCCTGGAGTTACACCTGTGGGAGGGGGCACCACAGAGCTATTTTTAAGCACACTGGTGCTTGATGGAATTTTTATGCCTGGTACACACCATGCAATTTCCTGTTAGAAAGGTGGGTCAAAATGATTCTTTTTCCAACAGCACTGATCTGATTTCTGATAATTTTTCAGATTGATTTTGTATAGAAGTGAGAGGAAAATCGATCATGAAAACAATTGGAAAGCCCAATCTATACAATACGATTCTTTGTGCGATTCTATTATGATTCTATTTACGATCCGATTAAATCCGACATGTCCGATCGGGATTCGATTCAATTTGATTTGCCATTGCGAAACAATGGCAAATTTAATTGAATCGAATCCCGATCGGACATGTCGAATTTAATCAGATTGTAAATAGAATCGTAATCGAATCACACAAAGAATCGTATCGTGTAGATTGGGCTGAAATCAGATTGGTCCTGTAGGAAATAATCCATCCAACCCATCTATCTGATGGGAAATTGCATGGTGTGTGCTAGACTTAAAGCCCAATCTATACAATACGATTCTTTGTGTGATTCAGTTATCAGTTACGATTCTATTTCCGATCCGATTAAATCTGACATGTCCGAACGGGATTCGATTTGATTCAATTTGATTTGCCATTGCAATGGCAAATCGAAGTGAATTGAATCCGATTAAATCCCAATCGGACATGTCGGATTTAATCGGATCGTAAATAGAATCGTAATCGAATTTCACAAAGAATCATATTGTGTAGATTGGGCTTTATACCCAGCTTACTAGTTTAATTAAGGATATGCAAGGTATTTCTAACACACAGATCTGCACTGCTTGTTAGTATAACAATGACATGGCAGGTACTACTAGTATTGTGCTAATTAAGCAGTACTGCTTGCTTGAGAGAAAAGATGGAGATCACCTTTGACAATCTCACAGAGACGAAAGGAGCCCAGATAGTGTAATGTTTTGTACTGAAAGGAAAGATGGTGAATATGAGAAACAGTCACAAATCAAGGTTATTGGACTGGACAACCAACCATTCTCAGAATGTGGAACATCTCCAACTCCACTTAGAGGTCCTGGATTTCACACTGGGTTACAGGAGCTCTCTTATACAAAAACAAAGGGGTTGGCAGTCTGGTGGACCAGACTGAGGCCCTAAGCCTCCTGGTAGGAGGCATACATGGATACTTGTCGACTGGTTACTTTGACACAGGTTGAGTCGAATGACGGCTCAACCTTCTTCTGCTCAAATTCCGGGTGACATTAATTACTATCCCCCCTCCGAGTCATAGCAACTCAGAGGGAGAAGTAATTCGGGGTTTGGCAATTGCCGGAACTGCGAATTACACTGCTGTGCGACCTTAGACATAATAACATTATGTCTATGGTTGCCCCCAGGTTAGGCACAACACAGGCAAGAGTGCGCTGTAATGACCTGCCTTGTGGTAGCAGGGTATACAATGCAAGAGGGAGAAAGAGGTGCAGTAGGTGTTTTAACCCTCAGAACAATTATAGGATGGTTTGTATGTCAGTTAATGGGTTTGTGTGGGTGAGGTGAATCTAGCCTGGTAATAATTTGTACATCCATATTTTAAGAAATAAAATAAAGGGGGCAAAAGAGGCACCCAAGGTATGATAAAACAATGTTAAAATCAACTAAAATGAAACAAGTTTGAAGTGGCTTATTACCACAATGATGATCGTTCAAATAATTTGTAACGTACTTTAATGTGCACTTGGCAACACATTTCGTGGGTCTTAGCCCACTTCCTCAGGCCGAATACAGTGCCAGAAGAAAATCAAGCCAGCATTTGAGGTGCCTCTCTGTATATAATTAATCAGTTTGTTAATGGTACCAGCAGAAGTAATTCATTTTGATATGGAGGAGGAGGGTGAAATGAAAGAAGCCTGGCCTGGGGCACCACAATGGCCAGAAACCACCTTGCAATCATGTGGTGTACACATGCACACTGTTGAAATATGGCAGCAAGCCAGGATACAATCACATGGTACACACATATGAATACATATGCAGGCATGGCGTACACACTCAGGGCCTGCCTTAGGTTTCACAGCACCCTGAGCGTAACTAGATTTTGGTGTCCCCCTCATTCATCCTCTTCGCACATGTGCAGATCCCCCCCTTTGCTATACATATGCAGATTCCCCCCTTTAGTGTATAAAGGCAGACCCCTCCTTTAGTATATATAGGCAGATCCCCTCCTTTAGTATATATAGGCAGATCCCCTTTTAGTGAATACAGGTAGATCCTCCTCACCTCACCTTTAGTGTATAGATGCAGATCCCCCTTTAATATATACATAGGCAGATCCCCTTTAGTGTACGTTATATGACAAGACAAATGACATTTATATCGCGCTTTTCTCCTGTCAGACTACTAGGACGCGCTCTATAGGCAGTGCCAGTGTTAGGGAGACTTGCCCAAGGTCTCCTACTGAATAGGTGCTGGCTTAATGAACAGGCAGAGCCGAGACTCGAACCCTGGTCTCCTGTCTCAGGGGCAGAGCCTTTAACCATTACACCATCCAGCCACTCCCATATATAGGCAGATCCTCCCCTTTAGTGTATATAGTTAGAACTCCTTTTAGTGTATATAAGCAGTTTCCCCCCACCCCCCTTTTAGTGGATATTGGCAGATATAGTGTATGTAAGCAGATCCCCCCTTTATATAAACAGATTTATAGATAAACAGATATTTAGGCTATCATTCATAAAGGAGCTGTCGGTACAGGGAATCAGTGCGGGAAAACATCGCTGCCGGTGTTTTAGACTTCTGGGTGGGCATTCATAAAAAAACATCTAGGTGCGGTGGCAGTGCGGAGATTCCCCGAACTAGGCAGGCGGTAGGCTGGCGGTAGGCAGGCGGAGACACGGAAGCTGCCGAGTTGATACATTTCTCCGTGTTCCGCTCTGCTGCAGCTGCCTGGGAGGTCTGTGTGTCTCCATTCACTTGCATTGGTATCGCCACATCACAGGGAGCGGTACTTCCCGACCTCTCACCGCTTGCGGTGATCTTTATGAATAAACATTTTGCTACATTTGTTCCGATAATCACCGCACAAGGCGGTGATTTATCACTCTGCTCGGTAGTGTCATTTTTTTATGCGGAAAGAGCCTTTATGAATGCTGACTTTGCCGAGTGGTCGGTAAAGTCAGCTGTTTTTAGCACTCCCGCATGCGGAAATGCTTTATGAATGATAGCCATAGTGTATAGTATACAAGCAAACCCCAGTTTACCACCCTGCTACTTCCCCAACTGGTAGGTAGTTGGGGAATCTTACTTTTCTGCTTGTAGCTGGGGACAGAAGACGGCCTGGAGTCAGGAGTGACAAGCAGGTCTCTCTCTGATTAGTGCGCAGCGCAGACATCGCTTGTGAGCGAGGGGGCGGTGCTACTGGCACGCACGGCTCACACAGACTCAGCAAGAAGCAGCAGCAGGTTCCTGGAGTCTTTGCCCCATCACCCCCAGCCGCACTAGGGGGCTGAGCTACCACTCGCAGCAGCCACAGAGGAACCCAGAGCCCACAGCCGCAGCCAGCAGGTAGAAATGCAGCCAGGGTGAGTTGAATGCACATCACGTGCACCCCCCTAGAAGCCGGCGCCCTGAGTGACTGCTCCGGCCGCTCAGGTCAAAGGCCGGCCATGTGCACACTCCACAGATGCAATGTATACAATGACATGGTACACACATGGGCACAGACACACAACTCTGACATATCTATATATATAATAGAGTAAGTGCCTCAACCTTCAAACAAGAAGAAGAAGTAGCGCCCTGCCCCCAGGGCCGGTCCAAGCAAGAAGAAGGGGCTGGTCCAAGCAAGAAGAAGAAGTAGTGTCATATCAAACCAAGGGCAAAGAGGGATAATTTGCATATTTAGTAGCAGTGCATTGTGGGTAACCACAAATGTTCACTTATAGCGGAATTATTGCAGATTTGCTTCTGTTTTAAGAAGGAAAATTACACCAAGCTTTGCTTTTTTTAGTAGGAGGGCTTTTTGGTCTCTTTTATCCCCCTATACATTCTTAGAAGTTTGGGTCACCCTGAGCTGCTTGGTTACTCTGTTGTACTGGTCCAAGCCCTATCTCATACAGCCATATCAAATTCTGCTATGGCTTTCATTCATGAAAGTGCTGTCGGAATGGAGAATCAGTGTGGGAAAACACTGCTGATGGTGTTTTAGACTTCTGGCTGCTGATTCATAAAAAAGTATCCAGGTGCGGTAGCAGCGCGGAGATTCCCCAAACTAGGCTGTCAGTAGGCTTGCGGAGACACGGAAGCTGCCGAGTTGATACATTTCCCCGTGTTCCGCTCTCTTGCGGCTGCCTGGGAGGTCTCTGTGTCTCCATTCACTTAACAATGTTATCGCCATAGCAGAGGGAGTGGTACTTCCCGACCTCACACCGCTTGCGGTGATCTTTATGTATTAACATTTTACTACATTTTTTACAACAATCACCGCACAAGGCGGTGATTTATCGCTCTGCTCGGTAATGTCAGCTTTTGACGTGGAAGGACCCTTTATGAATGCAGATTTTGCTACGTGTGCGGGAAAGTCAGCTGTTTTAAGCATTTCCGCATGCGGAAATGCTTTATGAATGATAGCCTATGTAGTGATGAGAACCAAAGGTCTGAAATAGGCTGTCACATGTGGGTTTGATATGACTGTGTAAAACTTAAAGCTATAGGCTTGCTTGGCTTACTAAGGGTGAAAAGGAATAATTTGCATATTTAGTAGCGGTGCATTGTGGGTAATCACAAATGTTCACATATAGCTGAGTAATTGCATATTTCTTTCTGTTTTAGAAAGGCAAATTACACCAAGCTTTGATTTTTTTAGTAGGAGGTCTTTTTGGTCTCTTTTATCCCCCTATACATTACGAGTGGTTTGGGTCACCCTGAGCTGCTTGGTTACTCTGTTGTACTGGTCCAAGCCCTAGCTTATTCAGCTGTATCAATCTCTGCCATGTACTGATGAGTTTGACACAGGCTGTCTACATGTGGGTTTGATATAACTGTGTAAAATTTAAAGCTGTATACTTGCTATAAACCAGCGGCTCTGGATGTTAGCTTGGCTTACCAAGGGGGAAAAGGGGTAATTTTCATATTTAGTAGCAGTGCATTGTGGGTAACCACAAATGTTGACTTATAGCTGAATTATTGCAGATTTCCTTCTGTTTTAAAAAGGCAAATTACACCAATACAGTGTGTGGCATTGCAGGAAGTGACTACAGTGGAAGGCACAATGGAACACGGAAGAGGTGAGTCATCCCCGCCCGCTGCCTCTTACTAACAGTGGCGGCTGCTACGGTGCTTAAGCAGGAGGGGGAGTGCACATGGGGGACCAAGGTGAGGGGGGGGGGGTCCTGCTGAGCTTAAGCAGGAGGGGCAGCACACATGGTGGACCAAGGTGAGGGGGGGTCCTGCTGAGCTTAAGCTGGAGGGGGAGTGCACATGGGGGACCCAGGTGAGGGGGGGGGGTTCCTGCTGAGCTTAAGCTGGAGGTAGAGCACACATGGGGGACCCAGTTGAGGGGGGGTCCAACCCCCCTCCCCACCGCTGTGCCCAATACCCCCTTCCTGCCCTCTTATGCGGCGTATGCTACGCCGCGGGTCGGCTAGTAAGGGTATATTTGCTAAACACCAGTAAACGTATACAGTGCATATTACGTTTATTGGAAATCACACAAAATATATAATGCAATATGCAATTTGCATAACTGGACTTACATATGCAACACCTAATGCGAGTTATGCAAATTATGTAACATGAGGAGTTTCCGGGTGATGAAATTTGGGTGACCAACCTCAGGAACCGGAAGAGGAAAAAGGAAACAGATAACACCAGGAGCACCAGATAGTGTAGCACAGTGCTGTCTAACTTCATGGGCATGGAGGGCCATTTTTTTTTTACCCCCATGGTGGAGCGCCGAAGGTTCTTGCTGGAGCTGCAGCCGCCCCCCCAGGAAAAAAAATGCAATTAAACGACAATTAGATTGGCAGCACTTTCCACAAAATGCAATGCATTTGCCAGCAGATCCCCACAAAATGCAATTCATGATCGCATAGAAAAACAAGGGTTCCGATGTGCGTAGAGCGCGCCGCGCCAAAAAATGGGTGTGGCCATGGACCAGAATGTGGGTGTGGCCACGGGTGGAGACAAATTTACATGAACTTAGCAATGGTGGGACATTAGATTAGGACAGTGGTGGCGAACCTTTTGGAGGCCGAGTGCCCAAACTGCAATCCAAAAGTCACTTTATCGCAAAGTGGCAACAGCAATTTAAACTACATACAAACGTTTTAACTCATACATGAACATTATGGAAAATCCAAGTTAAAAATAAACTGTGAAGATAAACAATTTCATCCATCCTACTCCTGAAAAATGTATTCAATTTTTTTGAACCTCCCAGTTTTATTTTCCGTTTTAAAAAGCTAAAAAAGTAGGTTTAATGCTATTGTCTCATATGATAAGGATTCAGCTTTTCCCATAGTCTCGCAGTTAGCAATCATGTGACCCCCAACAAGACATATTCAGCAATCATGAGGCCCCCAACAAATCATGAGGCCCCCAACAAGACAAATTCAGCAATCATGAGGACCCCAACAAGATACATTCAGCAATCATGAGGCCCCCAACAAATCATGAGGCTCCCAAAAAGACACATTTAGCAATCTTAAGGCCCCCAACAAGACAAATTCAGCAATGAAATGCCGAAACTGGGTGTATAACCTCTCATTTACTCTTAAATTAGGACTCTGCACAGGGAAGGAGGGAGGCAGGCGCTGGGTGAGGAGAGTGAGCCGCCATTACATCATCAGGCGCCTGTAGGCATGTGCCTACTACAGTGCCTTATGGTAAATGCAGCCCTGCTTGATGGACAACAGTGGTTGCATGTGTGTACTTAGTTTTAGTGCGCACTGTCTACATCTGAAGTGAGAGGAATATGGAGGACACATGTTTTTCGTTTTAAACAATGCAGATTGCCTGGTTATCCTGCTGATGCTCTGCCGCTAATACTTTTAGCCATAGGCCCTGAACAAACATGCACATCAGGTGCTCTGGCTGAATTCTGACTGTACTAGTCACCTGTTTATTTCAGATGTGGGATTTAGACACTACTGCAGCCAAAGGGATCAGCAGGACAGCCAGGCAACGGGTATTGTAGCAAGAGTCACAGTATAGGCTGTGAGGCCCGGGGGCTGAGAGGAACACCCTTTATTTCTCCCCTTTTAATTGTCCCTTTTAATGTTTTCATGTTACTCTACTGTGTGACCATCAGACACATCAATGAAGGGAATCAGAAGTAAATTATAGCATGAAAAAAAAATAAACAAGAGTATCTGCATCATACCTCACAACTTTTGTAGACAGGAAAAGAGACACAAAGACACGCCCCCTGCCACGCCTCTAACCAGAACCCAATTTTTCTAAATCTGTGCCTCCCCTAAACAGTTCCCTGGTGTCATGTGGGTTTCCCCCTCCCTCATATGCAGAGATTGGCATAGTACTAACATTGATTTCCAATCCCTGGTATGACTTATTTAAAAATCAGTTTTAAAGTTAAAAAAGAGGTTTGCAGATTATTATTCTAAACATGACCTATTGCATTGCTCTCCTTCATTCTGTCATTAAATATCAAAGTTAGAATATAAAAAGAGTAAGATGCAATAGTGGGATTGTAGCTTACTCTTTTTATATTCTTTTTCCATCCATCTAGAGCAGGGGTAGGGAACCTATGGCTCAGGAGCCATATGTGGCTCTTTTGATGGCTACATCTGGTTCACTGGCTCAGTACGGGTTGATTCAATAAGCTACACTGCTCAAGCAGCACAGCTTAGTGTGGCAGCACAAATAAAAATGTCATAGTAGGCATTTTACTGCTGTAGCATGCACTACTAATTTACTCACGTTCGCCCCAAAACTAACGGCTGCTCCAATTGTCCCACTCTGGGCCCGTTGAGGTCCAGTGACTTTGTAGGATGAGATCCCCGCAATTTGGCCCAATAGGCTGCTGGTCAAGTGACAGGCAGTCAATTGGGGCAATCAAAGTGCGGGGATCTCGTCCTAAAAAGTGAATCAACCCCCAAGTCAGCTAGCTAATTGTACAAGCTGTTAGTCTGTATTTCTCCTGTCTGATTCTAAGGGAAATTGCTGATGTTGCTGAAACCCAAGAGAAGCTGAAGACGTATCTGACACTTCCGCTGCCTGACGGATCAACTGTATACACATCACCATGGCAACAGGGACGTGAGTCCTACTGTCTCAGTTTGAAACATATTGTATGGCTCTCACGGAATTATATTTTAAAATATGTGGCGTTTATGGCTCTCTCAGCCAAAAAGGTTCCTGGTCTAGAGAGAGTCTGCACAGGAAAAAAAGGAAAGTGCGTAAATTATAAATATTTTCTTTGCACAAGTAAAATATAAAAATGTAAAATTATAAAAATATTATTTTATAAAAAAATATAAAATAATACCAGTTGCCTGACTCTCCTGCTGATCCTGTGTCTCTAATACTTTCAGCCACAGCCCCTCAACAAGCATGCAGATCAGGTGCTCTGACTGAAGTCAGACTAGATTAGCTGCATGCTTGTTTCAGGTGTGCGATTCAGCCACTACTGCAGCCGAAGAGATCAGCAGGACTGACAAGAAACTGGTATTGTTTGAAAGGAAATATATATATATTTTTTTTTTTCTGGAATCAACGACTCCATTGGAAGCATGATACAAAAAGTATCCGGCCACACGCTGTGACCATAAAACTAGCATAAATGATTGGTAAGAAAGATATGTAAGGCCACATGGTAGAGGTTAACAGCTTCAAAAAAAGCTTCTCATTTGTACAAAAATAGAACATATAATTACTCTACCTGGTGTAGTTATGTAATTATGGAAAAAGTATATATATATATATATATATATATATATATATATATATATATATGTTAGTTAAAGTTTCTGTATGTATGTTGTGGTCATGGATCATTTGCATTGTGCCTCTGAGGAAGGGATTCTTTGAACTGCGAATCCTTTGAGTAATTGGCAACCAATGGAGGGATTGGCAGAGAGGGGCTGCCTGAGAGGATCTGGAAGAGAGGTGGATGAGACCGGCCTGGAGAAGGAACTGGAAAAGTGCCAGTCTGTACATATATATATATATATATATATATATATATATATATATATATATATATATATATATATATATATATATATATATATGTATATATATATATATATATATATATATATATATATATAATATATATATATATATATATATATTATATATACACAACTACACAACAATACATTACTTTTCCAGTAAATAAAACCAGCTTGCAACCATTTTAACTGGTATGACTACTGCAATGGTGCACCAGGTGGTGCAGGAACATAGTGTCAGCTCCCACCTAAAAATCCTATTCCTGGCAATCCAGAATACTATTCAACTGCACTACTTTACCCAGCTCTTTTCTCCCTACCCCTACACACATACACACACAATGGGGATCAGGAAAAAACCTCTTGGGGGACAATTCGGTGAATGATGCTGTACAGACACATCCCGAGCCTAGAGGCTAGCGATGTGTTCTGTTGCTATGGAGGAGTTGGAAGGACACCAATCGGCAAGAGACAGAGTGGCTTCAATTGGTTGGAAAGAGATGGAAACTGCACTGCGATCAGTAATGCTTGGGCATCAGGAGTCATTAAGGATCCAATATGACGGATCCTTAAAGTGAACCTCCAGACTAAAAATCTACTCAGCAACACCGAAAAGGCTCAGTGTTTCTTTAACAGTTTCACAGTATCAGAACTTTGTTTTTCCTACCCAAGCCTCATTTTTAGCTGCGCAGAAGCTAAGCTCTGCCTCATCAAGGAAATCTGCCCGGCATTTTTCCCCTGATACTGTGCAAAGCATGATGGGATTTCTGATGTTGTTGTTCTCGTTCTGCTGTTTTGGCACAAATTTGTTTTTTTATTTTGAATTTGAGATGTGAAGCCTAGTGCGCACAGCTGGGAGGGGTGATCAGGACACAGGACAGTTGGAACTGTGTCTCGTGCTCCCCGTCACATTCTTTCAACCAAAAAGATGGCTGTCCCCATGAAAATGATGGCTGCCTCCATGAAATCACAAACATTTGCCTGTTCTTTTAAAACTGGGTGGGTAAGATATTATCTTACCTATCTATTTTTGTTCAACATAACTAATGTAACTTAATGACAGGCAGTATGTTTGTTTAGGCTGAAGTTCCTCTTTAACAACCACTGATGCCTGAGCAATATCGATTGTAAACACATAACGATCATCTGCACAGTCACAGGCAGGTCTCATTTGGTCTAATATGACCTGGGAAGGGTTGAAAACATTTCAAACTAAGAGTAGAATTATTATTTTTTCGTACAAATCTAGTCCAAGCTTAAACATTTACGTATTCCATTTTATTATCACGTGCTGCCTTACTCCTAAATAGTAGGCAAAATTATGTTGATGTTGTTCATCTGCCGACAAAGTATGGGTGATGAACACCTTAAAGGGAAGGTTCAGGGACTATCCGAAAAAAATAAAAATCCGCAGACCGCATCCACTTACCTGGGGCTTCCTCCAGCCCGTGGCAGGCAGGAGGTGCCCTCGGCGCCGCTCCGCAGGCTCCCGGTGGTCTCCGGTGGCGCGCCCGACCTGGCCAGGCCGGCGGCCAGGTCGGGCTCTTCTGCGCTCCAAGGCCCAGGCACTTCTGCGTCCCACGCCAGCGCGCTGACGTCATCGGACGTCCTCCGGGCTGTACTGCGCAGACGCAGTAGTTCTGCGCCTGCGCAGTACAGCCCGGAGGATGTCCAATGACGTCAGCGCGCCGGCGTGGGACGCAGAAGTGCCCGGGCCTTGGAGCGCAGAAGAGCCCGACCTGGCCGCCGGCCTGGCCAGGTCGGGCGCGCCACCGGAGACCACCGGGAGCCTGCGGAGCGGCGCCGAGGGCACCTCCTGCCTGCCACGGGCTGGAGGAAGCCCCAGGTAAGTGGATGGGGATTTTTATTTTTTTCGGATAGTCCCTGAACCTTCCCTTTTAGAAAAAACACAGAGAAAACAGGAGCCATCAGCCCAATATTGCTTTACGTCACAACTTTGTTTGGAGAGAAACTTTGATAAGAAATATACTAACAAAGGTGGGTTGCATAAAGGGGCAACCACCGACTACATGAAGCAGGTGGAGAATATTAGCCCGCCTCCACTCGGATACCTCCAGGGATGGCTGGATGCAAGGTGGTTTTGGAAAAATATCTAATTCCATGAGTGGCAGAGCCACTGTAGACTATAACTCCCTCACGCTTTTTGGGATGAGGGGGGAGGTGGGACTGGCACAACAGGGGTGAAGAGGCACTCAGAATGAAATAAAACTTAGCAAATAAAATGTAAAAAAAAGTTGGAGGTGGCTTACATATCAAGTCTCCACCTTTTTCGGTTTTATCTGCTTTTAACTAAGTTTTATTTCATTCTGGGTGCCTCTTCTGAAGTATGTCAGTGTCTTGGCTCTTATTCACTGTAATGGCAGAAAGGTGCCTAGCCCTGCCCATAAGTGATTTTTCTTCTTGGAACACTTGCCATTGGAACACTTAACAATTCCATCAGCTATTTCTACTGCAATATTACTTCTAAAAAGACCTCAGGAACATTGATCTTTGGCAGCAGATGGTCAAAAATTCATACGTTACTCACAGTAGTTACATTATCATGTAATTTAATTTCCTTTTGAGATCTACAGGAAAAAAATAATATGTGATTATTTGAGTTCCATGATTAGAATTCCTGTTTATTACAGTAGTAGTGGCAAAATCTGGACTCCTGGGAACAGTACACTATAGAAGGCCTACATTTATACATTACTGAAACAAGAGTTTATGTGATTGAGAAGAAATTAGAAATTCCATTACTACTGTTCAATAATCTAGTGCAAAATCAGAATCATTATTGAGGGCATGGGAAAGTAAAGCAGCGCAGTTCTGGATGTATAATGCTGCTTAGAGGCGGGCTGGCTTCACAGCCCAAAGTAAAACAGAGAAACAATAAAATGCCTCAGCGCAAAAAGTTTGTACCACTGCAGGGCAACCTTGGTGGAAAGGAAGATTGGCCACAGTACCTTATCAGGAGTTCTCCCACCTCTGAGAGGGTAACAAGTGCTCCGCGACAGATCCCAAACCTGCTGTAATCCCGATATCCTACACCGCGGACTACGGGTCACCGACAGTGCGAGCAACTCTCCTCTCGCTGGGCAAGTCTCGCTGGGTCGGCTTCTGGTCACGTGATGTGCGCTCCTTCCGTTTTCTGCTCCCTGTGCGTTCCAGATACTCACAGCTCAGGGGCAAAGTGTGCCGTGTGGCGGCTGAAAAAGAGTATAAAAGCAATAGTGCACACTGCGGGGGAAAAAGGAGCCACGCACGAAGAGCCACTTACTGGGGATATTCTTGTTTAATAGCACGTAGTAAAAGTAACCTCCACTCCCGACTCGAGTTTCGGCTCTTGCCTTCGTCAGGGGGTGGGGTTACAAGCAAAGGAAGTTACATATATAGACATAACCACTCCCTTCAACAGCGGTGAGTGGATTGGATACAGATTGATACAGTTCGTGTACACAATAAAATGATTAAAACAATGTAAAAACAAAAGGACAATAATAAAAACAGCATGTTGAATAGCAGTATTTAAAACTATGAGAGACAATTATTGCCAAACTACACATGTTTCACTCATCTCTTATAAAACAGTTAAGATCAATATTGGCATTGAGGCCATTAGGTGACAGACTTTGTAATTGAAAAATCCAGCGTGTTTCCAGCTGTGATAGTCCTTTAATCACACTGCCACCCCTCCAATGGGGTTTTATTAAATCTATTCCATAGCATTTAACCCCCACAGGGTTTCTATTGTGGAATTTTAAAAAATGCTCAGGGACACTATGGGCTCGATTCACAAAGCGGTGCTAACCCAGTTAGCATGCCTAAAAGACTTTAGGCATGATAACCATTGCACCATGCTGGTGAAAAGCCAGTTTAGGCGTGATAAGTTTAGGTGTGATAAGTTTAGGTGTGATAAGTTTAGGCATGCTAAGTTTAGATAAGTTTAGATCGCTTGCAAAGTCCCACACGCAAAGCAGCGCCATTAAACTTTATACAAAGTGCACCAGTCTTTGCTAGCGTAAAACTTTTGATCAGCTGTGCACTGCGGTGCTAACGCAGTTGGCGCTTAAACTTAGCATGCCTAAACTTATCACACCTAAACTTATCATGCCTAAACTTATCACACCTAAACTTATCACACCTAAACTTATCATGCCTAAACTGAGTTTAGGCATGCTAAAGGGCTTTTCACCAGCGTGCTAACTGTTAGCACCGCTTTGTGAATCAAGCCCAATGTGCTTTTTTATCAGGGTGTCCGATATTATAAATATGCTCAGAACACCTTTTCTTCACACGTCTACCCGTGCGGCCGACATATTGCAAGCCGCACGGACATTCCAAAAAATACACAACGTTTATGGAGTTGCATGTAATAAATTTATTGATGGCGAATCTTTTTCCAGTTGAGGTAGAGGTTAGGGTGGTAACTTTTTGTCCCCCAAATTCACATATCCTGCAGACTCTCGGTTTTTTACAGGGAAAAAACCTTTTAAAGCCGGGAACATTGGTGGTTTTGACTCCCTAATGCAATTTCTTACTATCTTGTCTCCAAGGTTTTGAGGTCTCCTGTAAATTATCTTTGGTTTTTCTGGTAATACCGGGCCTAGTATGGGGTCCTCCTTCAAAATCCCCCAACTATCAGTTAACAACTTTTTTTACTTTTTTGTGATCACGGGAGAAAGTAGTGATGAAGGAGAATTGTGATTGGTCAAGATTAGGTTGTTTTGTTTCCAATTTCTTCATTAACCTAATGTCTCTTCCTTCATTTAGAACCTTAGATCTCTCCTCTTGAAGAAGCTAGTATAGTTGCCCCCAGTGAAACTAGTTACCCCAATGAAGTTAGTATAGTTGCCCCCAGTATAGCTAGTTTAGTTGCCCCCCAGTATAGCTAGTTTAGTTTCCCCCAGTATAGCTGGTTTAGTTGCCCCCAGTATAGCTGGCCTGGTATAGCTGCCCCCCAGTATAGCTAGTTAGTTGCCCCTAGTATAGCTAGTTTAGTTGCCCCAGTATAGCTAGTATAGCTGCCCCAGTATAGTTGCCCCCAGTATAGCTGCCCCCAGTATAGCTGGTATAGTTGCCCCCAGTATAGCTGGTATAGTTGCCCCCAGTATAGCTAGTTTAGTTGCCCCCAGTATAGTTGCCCCCAGTATAGCTAGTTTAGTTGCCCCCAGTATAGTTGCCCCCAGTATAGCTGCCCCCAGTATAGCTGGTATAGTTGCCCCCAGTATAGATGCCCCAGGAGGGGGAAGCAGCGCTAGAAGGAGGGGCAGTGGCGGCAGCGGTGGGAAGGGGAGAAATATCCCCCCCCCCCGTCACCTGGGACCCCTCCTTCTGCCTCTCTACCCCTCCATAGAGTAGCAGTGGCAGCTGTGGGCTCGGTGGCGGGGAGACATGCGCAGAATTACTCACCACGCCATGTTCCAAGCGCCGACAGCGTCATGTCGTCACAGATCTCCGCCTTCAATGCCGCCCACTGTGCTTCCGCTAATTAGGAAGCACAGTGGGCGGCTTTGAAGGCGGAGATCTGTGATGACTTGACACTGCCGGCGCTTGGAACGCGGAAGTGGTGAGTAATTCTGTGCATGTCTCCCCGCCGCTGAGCCCGCACTTGCCACCGCTACTCTATGGAGGGGTAGAGAGGCAGAAGGAGTGGTCCCAGGTGAGGGAGGGGGGGATATTTCCCCCCTCCCCACCGCTGCTGCCACTGCCCCTCCTTCTAGCGCTGCTTCCCCCCTCCTGCTCTGCTGCTGTGGAGGGTCATGGCGACACCCCCCTAGCAGTCTGTCACCCGGTGCGCCATGCCCCCCTGCCACTACAGTAGGAACGCCACCGCTTCTCCTAACAATGACTTTTTACGATATTCCACAGTTTTATTTTATATTGAACTCTACTATTTAAGTTTTAAAAGAGAACTGTAGTGAGAGGGATATGGAGGCTGCCATATTTATTTCCTTTTAAGCAATACCAGTTGTCTGGAAGCCCTGCTGGTCTATTTGGCTGAAGAAGTGTCTGAATCACACCAGGAAAGTATTAGAGGCAGAGTATTAGCTGAATAGCCAGGCAACTGCTGTTGCTTAAAAGGAAATAAATATGGCAGCCTCCATATACCTCTCACTACAGGTCTCCTTTAACTGTTTTATTGTTTTTGCTCAATGACACATTCATTGAAGTATGCCAGAGCTAATATATATGAAGCCATTTTCTGCTAGGAAAGTGTTTAATAGTTATTTCTTATCAGTGAGAGTCACACTGAAGTCTGACCTAGTCCTGACTCAGACAGAAACTGTCACTTGCATACATAATATTTAACTCTTTCAGGCAGAAAAAGAAAAAAAGGAGCACAGCATAGTTATTTGTGTGCTAGGCACTACTATACATACACATGTCTCTCTCCTCATGTCACGTCACCTCCGGTATCCTTTAAGGCTCTTCTCTAGATGAGGGTTTCTCATAGACTTGTATGAATGATAGTGTTTGCCCAGTACTCCCTATTTCGAATAACATCTCAAGTAGTCCAGGCCCACATACAGTATATTTGTGTAGGAATGATTCTTTTAGACATTCCCTTATGCTTTTTATAAACTAAAAATCTTTAGGCTTATTTTTATGTGATTTATTATTTTATCAGCCCCCAAGCTCAACATAATATAGTGACTGAAACAAAGTTTAAATACTTGCTTAAATTGCTATTCAAATTTTGGATTGTGGAAAAAGTTCGGACTATCTGGGTAGTTTGGATACCCGAATATTGGATGAGCACCACTGGCCAGATGTAGCCGAGAAACATAAGTGTGATTATTAAAGGGCGCTGGATATAGCCAAGAAATGTGATTGGGTGTCGGATAATGGATATAGCCAAGACAATTTTATTTTGGTTATAAAAGGACACCAGATATTGCGGTGATGCATAATTTTTTTATTAATTAATTTAATTTTTTAATGTCTAATTTTTAATTAGTTCCCTCCCACCTTCCCTCCCTACCCCCCAAGATCCAATCATAGTGATCACCTTTCATTGTCATCAGCCTATGAGAGGGAGCAGTTTGTGAGCCACTTGAGGGGACAGCTCAGTGACAGAGCTATCCCCAGTACAGTGCCGCGCTAGATTGCAGCACTACACGAAAGTAAAATTGCTTTTTTTCCTCTTAACAGCCTGCCAGCCGTAATGGTGGCTATCAGGCTGATCACGGAGCCCCACTCTGTTTATTTACGGAAGCTGGTGCTGGTGCGAGCACCAGGTTCCGTCACATCTCGCACAAAGCGAGATCATGCGTCAGTTCATGATGGAGGAACGAAGAAGCCACTCTGTGGCCGCCATCCTGTGTTAGGCGGTCGTTGAGTGGTTAATACAGATGTCTCAGGTGGCCTTTTTAGCTGATACCCCCAACTACACCCCGGGGGTACATGTACCGTGCATTGATAACCTGCCTTCCTGATCAAGGTCATCCTTGCACACTGTTTGAAGCTGTTTTCTGGGTACTTTCACAACAAAATTAAAAGGAGCTTCAGGGTTTTGAACTGAAAGAAAGCCCACTAAAAAAATAATGGTAGAACATCTAGAAGAGAAAGATGATAGTGCACTGCCAACTCTGACATCTGAGTTATATTGAGACTTTGATGTTGTACAATTCAAAGGTAAAAAGCCTCAGTTTGGCCGGTCAAATCATTGAGGGAGGAGGGTGGGAGTAAGAGTGAGCGGGATGCTACTACCAAGAAAGTTGCATTATTTAAGTCTGCAGAAACATACCTGAGAAGAATAAAGAAATAAATGAAGGGTCTGCAGCAAGGATGTGGATAGGATGGCTTACATGTCAGAGATATCAAAGGGGGTTTACTTATTATTATTTGAGCATTTATATAGCCCCAAAATCTTGTTGTCTTGTAACTTAACTGTGCAGAGGGGCTCACAATCTAACCCCTACCATAGTCATATGTCTTTATCATGTAGTGTATGTATCATACTCTAGGGCTAATTTAGGGGAAAGACAATGAACTTATCTGTATTAGAAGAAGGTAGGAGGCGCCCTTGGGGTACTTGTGTAACAATTTGTATATCACTAGTTTAATAGAACCACTATAGAGCCACTATAGGGGCATATATATATAAAACAAAAAACGGTAACAGGTATGGAAAGGTCCTACCTTATATAAAATGTTCACTCAGAGTATCATATAAAGACTACTTTATTAAGGCACTTTAAAATTGACAACGCGTTTCGCGGTAACACTGCTTCATCAGGTCGATTATCGCGCCGAACAGGAGAGATCCCCGATATAAGGCGCCTTAGGTCGGGGACCTCTTTTCCATACCTGTTATCGTTTTTTGTATTATATATATATATGCCCCTATAGTGGCTCTATAGTGGTTCTATTCAGGGATGGTCGTAGTCAGCCAACTTCGCTACGCTGGAACTACGCGTATTTTTACGCAAATATGCTTCGCAATCTACGGCTATGTAATCAGAAACTTCACTACGTTTGCATTTCGTAGACTACGTGTTAAATTACGCAAGCTTCGCGTAGTGCAAAGCGTAGTTGATGCGGCCGCTTATGCCCTTATGCGGAAAAATTTCCGCAATAATCTTCAACCTATTTGCAAATATAAACTAATATAAGCGTACAGTCCACCTTCCAATGCGGAATTGTATGCATATAAAAGGGCAATAATATTTCTGCGCATGCGCAATGATCCATATAGATGCAGTTACCGCACGCGTAGTTGACTTCGCAATACATACGTCAACTACGCATAGCGGGCGAAGCCTCGCATAGCGGGACTACGACTATGCGGAAATGCGTACGTGTAGTTCTTAAACTTCGTCTACGAACTACAATGCGTAGTTGCGTACTACGACGCGTAGATTCGTGCTGGCGTAGTTTACGAGCAACCCTGGTTCTATTGTTCTAACTAGTGATATACAAATTGTTACACGAGTACCCCAAGGGCGCCTCCTACCTTCTTCTTTTCCTTTTCACCACCCATCGAATTGGGAGTCACCACCCAGGCGGATGGTATCTTTTTTAAGGAGCTGCGACCAACGAAGTAAAGTCACAAGGCCAAGTGGGGACAGTACTTCTCCACATGCGTTTTGGTGTGGTTGCGCTTTGTGCAACCCGGCTTTGTGAGTATATTTGAATATATATTTTATACTTACGCATCACATCTGCGATAATACACCAGATCGGGCTCCCGGTGTCCTCCCGCTCCTTTTTTCTATTCGTTCCAATGTCTAACTTATCTGTATGTTTTTTGAATGTGGGAAGTCACCCAAGTGCCTGGAGGAAACCCACGCAGACACGGGGAGAACATACAAACTCCGTGCAGATAGTGCCCTGGCTGGCATTTAAATAGGGGGACCAGCGCTGAAAGGCAAGAGTGCTAAACACTACAGTACACCACCCTGATGCCAAGTGAACATTATTGTGGTCTTTAATACCCAGAAAAAATACATGGTTGTATGGGTCAAGTAAATATGTATACGTTAAGTAAGTAAAGGTTTCCACGTCTCATTTCACATCTGGGGAAATAAAACAAAACCAAATAAAACCTCTGCTTTTTTACTTGCCGGAAATGTAGGCGCTACTATCTGCTGGCGATATTAACCAGAGTTTTATGTTGTTATTAAATACATTTTTGACTATAGGTAAAAGTAACTAATGACTGTACCGTGCAAGATTGTTAACGCTCATAAAGGTTTAACTGAAGTGAAAGTTTTCATTTCACAGATGAAGAAAATGATTTTAAGACTTTAATAAAAAATAGTGAGAGAGCAATAATGTAAAAAAAAATGATAAGGAAACATATAAAAAAAAATTGGCTACAAGTATAAATGTAACACTGAGGACTCTTCCATTAAAAATGTAATATGTCGAATACGTTGAGCTACCTTTACATGTGTGTTTCATTTTACGATATTTCAGTGATGATGAGATGTGAACATCCATCAGGCTTATGGATCAACTATAAAGATTAGGTTTAGAGGACAGGATAGGAAAAGGTTAGTATTATGTTTCAGTGAGATCCATAAAGTTTCCATATACTGTAAGCAATGCCAGTTGCCTGGCTGTCATACTGAGCTTCTGGCTTTAGTTGTGTTTGATTACTACAAAGAAAAAATGTGTGTGTCAACTAAGTTAAAACCTGATAAATCTGGCTTTGCAAATTTGGCCTAATTGGCTTATCACGAGACGTTGCTCATGCAAATATGCATTTGCTTTCGCATGCCAAAATATGCAGGGTCTAAAACGAATACCGGAAAGCGGTTGCCCTGCGGCATGCTACATTAGCACTATCCAGGAGCGCCACGAGGAGGCTCCCCAATGCCCCTAGTTGTGTTTGAGTCTAGTGATAACTGTAATCAGCTAATTGCAATTACGCAAACTTCTCATAAGTTTCACAATTACGCCTATACTTAATTATGATTGGTAAATTAAATTGATTTCATTCATAATTTCGCGTACACTTTCGAGTAATTTCCACGTAATTTCGTGCAGGCTTTAGCAGTCAATAGCAAAACCCCCATACATGCTATTGACACCAAAATTGCTACATATGTTAACGAGAATAGTGGGTTCAAGTCACAAAAAGAACTTTACAAAAAAAAACTTGTAGTTTTTGCGAAAATTAATTTTCGAAAAAGCAAAGAAAAAAAATGTTTTTAAAACTCTGAAAAATCAGTTTTCTCAAAAACTACAAGGTCTTTTTGAAAAATTATTTTCGCAATTACGTCTATACGTAATCACGATTTGTAAATTAAATTGGTTTTGCATCATTCATAATTTCGTAATTTTCTCAAAAACCACAAGGTCTTTTTAAAAAAAAAAACGTTTTTGTGAGGAAACGCGGAAAAGCCGCCGCATGTACTAACGGCAGGACGGCTGAGTCCGCGTCCAGCACAACAGCTGGCATGCAGAGACATGTGCCTGGCACCACGAGGGAACGCGGAAAAGCCGCCGCTGGTACTGACAGCGAGGCGGCTGTTTCCGCGTCCGACGCGGCGGTTTGTACGCGGCGGCGTGCAGTTGGTGTGGCTGGGTCTGTTGGTTCATGTGGACGACATGGAGAGCTGCGCGCGCACGGCCCAGATGTCAGGACATTTATACCAGCAGAGGAAGTGTCAGCTGATCAGGAGGATCAGCTGATTCCTGCTGGACTCATGATTGGCTGAGTGGCTTGGGCGGGACGGCAGACTCCAGCAGCTATATATACAGCTTGCTTGCCAGTTGCTGGTTGTCTGCCATTGCAAATGCTTTATGTGTTAGCACACAGACCTCAGTCAGATCCAACAGCGTGTTTGAACCAGGAAGGACCTGGGAATTCACACTGAGCCAGATTACTTGTATTGTCAGTTCTATGTTATGCTTTAGACCAGTTCCAGGGTGTTGTGACTACGGACCTCACACCCAAGACTAGGATACTGTGTCAGTTCTATGTTATGCTTTAGACCAGTTCCGGGGTGTTGTGACTACGGACCTCACACCCAAGACTAGGATACTGTGTCATTTCTATGTTATACCTTAGCCCGGTTCCAGGGCATAGAGAATAGGCCCTCACACCTAGTTAGGGCAAGCCTGTTTATATTAGCAGCAGGGCTTCCTGCAACCAAGCCTGGGTCCCTCTTCTAGGGAGTCCACAGGCTACAGGAATATTCCCCACAGTCAGGGGAGTATTCCTCAAGTCACTCAGGCCACCGGGGTCCCTGGTGGTCTATGCTCAGAGTAGTACTGTTACACCAAACACTCACATCACTCAGGTGTCCAGAGGTTAGACATACCTGGATTATTAGTGATTCTGCAGATCATTCATAATCTGGTGTATATCTGCATTATTGGTGAATCTGCAGTTCACCAATAATCAGATTCTCTCTGCGTGTTTACACCAATCGTCTGCTTAGCATATGTAGCAATTTTGGTAGCAATAGCATGTATGGGGGCTTTGCTATTCACTGCCAAATTAGGCACCACATTTTATGAAATGATGTGAAAATTACATGAAAAAATATGCAAAATTATGAAATATTACGATTACATATGAAATGAATTATGATTTTCTCTGAAATTTCACATTAGGATTACAATGCGTAAATGCGAATTTCGATGCAAAATTTTGCACATACGAAATTTCGGCCCACCACTCTTTGAGTCACACACCTACAACAAGCATACAGCCAGCGGAGTCTGAGCAGTAACATCATCTTCTGATCTGCTGCTCATTCTGGGCCAGTGACTGATTTGTATGTTCCTGTTGGGCCAGTGACCTGCTGCTAATTCTGGGCCAGCGACTGATCTGCTGCTCATTCTGGGCCAGTGACTGATATCCTGCTCACTCTGGCCCAGTGACTGACCTGCTGCTCATTCTGGGCCAGTGTCTGATCTGCTGCTTACTCTGGGCCAGTGACTGACCTGCTGCTAATTCTGGGCCAGCGACTGATCTGCTGCTCATTCTGGGTCAGTGACTGATCTGCTTGTCATTTTGAGCCAGTGACTGACCTGCTGCTCATTATGGGCCAGTGACTGATCTGCTGCTCATTCTGGGCTAGTGACTGATCTGCATGCTCATTTTGGGCCATTGACTGATCTGCTTCTCATTTTGAGCCAGTGACTGATCGGCATGCTCATTCTGGGCCAGTGACTGATCTGCTGCTCACTCTGGGCCAGTGAATGATCTGCTTCTCATTTTGGGCCAGTGACTGATCTGCTGCTCATTCTGGGCCAGTGACTGATCTGCTGCTCATTCTGGGCAAGTGGCTGATCTGCTGCTCATTCTGGGCCAGTGACTGACCTGCTTCTCATTCTGGGCCAGTGACTGATCTTCTTCTCACTCTGGGCCAGTGACTGATCTGCTGCTCATTCTAGGTCAGTGACTGATCTGCTTCTCATTTTGAGCCAGTGACTGATCGGCATGCTCAGTTTGGGCCAGTGACTGATCTGCTGCTCACTCTGGGCCAGTGAATGATCTGCTTCTTATTTTGGGCCAGTGACTGATCTGCTGCTCATTCTGGGCCAGTGACTGATCTGCTGCTCATTCTGGGCCAGTGACTGATCTGCTTCTCATTCTGGGCCAGTGACTGACCTGCTGCTCATTCTGGGTCAGTGACTGACCTGCTGCTCATTCTGGGCCAGTGACTGATCTGCTGCTCATTCTGGGCCAGTGACTGATCTGTTGCTCATTCTGGGTCAGTGACTGACCTGCTGCTCATTCTGAGTCAGTGACTTACCTGCTGCTCATTCTGGGCCAGTGACTGATCTGCTGCTCATTCTGGGCCAGTGACTGATCTGTTGCTCATTCTGGGTCAGTGACTGATCTGCTGCTCACTCTGGGCCAGTGACTGATCTGCTGCTCATTCTGGGCCAGTGACTAATCTGTTGCTCCTTGTGGGTCAGTGACTCATAGTCTTAGAGGCGGAGCATCAGCAGCACAGAAGTCGGGCAACTACTGGAATTGTTTATTCGAGAAGCAAAGTGGCAGCCTCCGTATCCCTCTCAATTCAGGTTCCCTTTAACAGCGATTTTAAGCTGGGAGATTACATTTGGGGGGGGGGGGGGGGGGGGTTGCAAAGAAACCCACATAAGCCCACTTGAGTTGATTAAAAACAGCATTGCAAGAATATGCCAAACAAAAAAAAACAACAAAATGCAAATGAAACCCAATGGCCTCAATTCACTAAGCTTTATCAAGCACTTTATCAAACACTTTATTCACTAAGGTGTTTTAGATTTATTCAACGTTTTATCAATAAAACATTCGATAAATATATAGCACCTTAGTGAATTCAAAATTCGATTTTCCCCATGAGGTAAATTATCAAACATTTGATAAAGTCTTTGATGAAGCTTAGTGAATTGAGGCCTATGTGAGTGCAAAAGTCACAAGATAACACGGAATACAGAACAATTAGGGAAAGATTCGTGTTAGTTATGGTTGGATGGTTTAGATCCATGCAAACCATTTCTCTGGCTGAATATCATTTAAAAAGTTTTTGTTTTGTTTTATTCAGAAAATACATATTCAAATACTGCTAAAATAAATAATGAAAGTGTATTGAATTAATAAGCATGCCGAATTTACCATAAGGTGCGGTAGGCATGTGCCTCCAGTCGCCTGATGATGGAAAGTGCCTCTTTCTTCACCTAAGCAGAGTCCTGAGCAGAGTGTAAATGAGAGGCTACTCACCCTGCTCTCTGCATTCCACTGACCAGATCTCCATTCAGCCTGGCAGACAAGGGAAGTAAGGGAGCAGTGAGAGCTGGGAACTTGCAATGCAGTTCGGTGTGGGTTTGTAGGTTCATGGAGGGCAAAGTGTAGGGTGCCAGGACATTTGTGTCTATAGGTTCCTGTGAGGTAAATCAGGGCCTGTAAGCGGGACCTTATTGTAAGACATTTAGGCTACTTTTACAGTGGGACGTTACAGGCGCACGTTAGAGCAGCCTGTAACGCAGCCCAACCCACAGTAATGAAAAATCAATGGGCTGTTCACAGTGCCTACGTTGCGTTACAGTTTAACGCTGCACATTCAATGAAAGTGCAGCATGCTGTGCGTTATACGCGGTTTTAGCCGCGTTAGACTGTTTGCACATGCTCAGTAATGTTGTTTTTTTTAGTTTTTTTCCATGCAGGAGAGAGGAGGAGGGGAGAGTCTATTGTGTTTAGCCACATGGCTAATTAATATTTACTGCACTGCAGTGTTTACTTCCTGGAGCGGCGGCTTATTGGCTGGCGGGATCACGTGATGCGGAGTGTTCTGATCACGTGGTCTCCACAGTCTTTTGACGTATGCGCCGTTTTCGTTCTATCACTATCGAACAAAAACGTCGCACCAAGAAACGCATGAGCCAGCCAAATTTGACATTGCAGTGAATCAAACCCAATTTTTCTCAGCGAGATTCTCACAAACCCAGCATTAAAGTTTGACATGTGGCCAGCCTATGCTAGAACGAGAGTGTGCACAGCAAGGAACAGGGGGTCAGCCAAACCAAAAACGGATGGGGCAAGACTAACATTTATGTCCTACAGACAAAACTGGTGGTAGAGAGGACATAAATCTACTGTAGTAATTAAAGTACCTTCTTTCCAATTCCAAATTGCTGAGAATTATGTTGACCACACTCCCTCATATCTTTCTCCACTATATAGTGCTCCTTAGTAGTGTACTTCCCCATAGTGTTCTCCTCTATAGTGTTCTCCATCTGATACAGCTTTCCTATATTATTCCTCACCATATACTACCCCCATATAATGTTCTACCCCCTAGGGTGTTCTCAATAGTGCTCTCCACCATAAAGTGCTCCCTAATAGTTTTCTCTACGTCGGTGAATCACTGATTGTGCTGGGAGATCAAACCAGAGGAGACTCCTAGGGTCTACTCATAGTAATGGGAATGAAGTAAATATGCTTACCTATCCACATGCTCTGCTGCAATTTCTAAAGTGGATCTCCTGCGGCCACTGGCCACCTTCTGGGCAATCAACTAGTTTGCTACTGTCCTAGAAACATTCTGAGGAAGGGTCAGAGTACCCGTAAAATGTAGTGTGTGCAGTTGCTCAATAAAGAAGTCAAACGCAAGTTTCGAGCCTGTGGAGTGCCTTCTTCTATATATTGGAGTGTCCTGGAAACAACCCTGCTCTTCAGGCATGTGGTAGGCTACCCATGTTTTTGTTCTATTTCTCTTCAGTACTTTACCCTCAATAACCATCAGACTTTTTCTACTATTGATTTTAAAAGTGGTTAGGAACCCCAAGTTCTAAACACTGAGGCTCCTTTGGCCTTAGTGTTCTTGATCCCAACAGCAGAATTGAACATTACTTTGCAGCACGAAGCAGGTCAATTCCGGTGCCTGGTGCTAAGCGACAAATGCTGAAGCTGGGTGCCATCATAGCTGTGCACCGCGCCCCTTGCGCCCCATCCCTCTGAGTTTCTACAACTTGGACAGGGAATAGTATTTAAAGAGGAGCTGTCGGCTATACTATCTATAAAAAACACATATATGATTAGATAAATACTTGCTCTACTTACATAACAGATGTATTGCACCGTCCACGTTTTGATTTTATTGCTATTTCTAAAATAAAAAAAGAAAATTCTTCTTAGGATTCTCCATTTTAACTGTGTCTATCTTGAAGAAAATCCTGATGTCATTTCCTCCCTTACTCTCCTCAGCCTGATTGTGTATACCGTACATTGCATACCCTTCACCACAGTAAGTACATTGTCTCAGCATGAGAAATATTGGCCAATCAGAAAGAAACAGAGGTGTGGAAGGGAAAAACAGGGGGGGGGGAGAGGCTCCAGCCAATCAGGCTGCATTAGTTAAGTCTGAGAGGAAAGTAAAGAAGCAAAAAAAGGCAACCCAGCATGCCCTGCAACTTCCTGTGTACCGCAATAAGAGCCAGGTAAAGTGGGGAATGATCAATTATCAACAAGAAAAGTAATAGTGATTTTTAACTTTTGGATTGCCTGGTTAGCATCCTTATTACTTGTTTACCAGATAAAAATAAAGAATTGATTTTATGCCCCACAGTTATACTTAAATGCCACCAGGGGTTTGAGTAGCAGCAGGGTGAGCCATTATTTGGCTCACCCTGGGCCCAGCTCACCGGCGGCACGACTGTACATACACACACAGGGCATGGAGAGCTGGCGCCTGTTGTACAGATTTAGCATAAGACCTGGAAAACAATGATTTGTTGCTATGCAAACATAACACAGTGTTAATAAACCCCCCTGTATGCACTGCGGGCGAAGCAGAGACGTCTTATTGTGTTTGGTTTCAGTATTTTTTTCCTCTGCGTACCTGCAGCATGCCATATTCCCAGCGGAGATTGTTATCCTAATCATTGATTTCCTCCTTATTGTTGCTGCTCGCCGATGCTCATTTAATCAGTCCCATGGGGATGCTTTTTTAATTACGTGTTCCATTTAATTAAAATGATTAACTTTGAGGTGGTTGCATAATATCCTTTGTTTTGACTTCATTGCCTGTGTTATTAGGAGAGTCAGTCTTGGAGCTTCAAGGAAGGAGTCATTTTTACAAGTAGCAACGTGCATAATGGTGCGCACTGTTTACATTCAGGAAATAAGGTAGAACCCCAACTAACACATACTGCTGAATTTAAGTTTTAAAGGAAACCAGAGATGAACGCTTTGGGACAAAATAAACATATCCCCCGATAAATTTTACAAAATAAATACTATACCTGGTATTTTCACCGCTCTGGTGTGCCTTTTTTTGTAGTTTATTTTTTACTAATCATCTAGTTCATCAGAAAAGCATATTATTTAGCGGGCTGTGTGCAAAATGAAATCACCATTTCTAAAAACCTCTTATAACTAACAGATATAGATTTAAAAAAAGTTTTTCAGTATACCCTTACATTAGCAGCTTCTCCCATCTCATCACAGCTCTCTGTGATGCTGTGAGTATACAGAACAGGAAAGCAGAGCCAGAAGGGGGCAGGATTGGGCTTGAAAAGACATCAGAGATGACAGACTCAGCTATAATGATTTCTGAGCAAAGCCAGACTGAATGCTCAGTCAGGGATTTTATCAGGGCTATGAACAAGCAGGCTGAGCAGTAAAAGATGAAACAGAGAGCAGGGTAGATGTTTTCTCTCGTGTTCCCACTGATATATATGGTAAATACATGAGGGTGCTTCGCCTCTGGTACACTTTAAAATTGCTACCTTTTTTTTAAGTTGGCCAGAAAGTCTACTAAGCTTTACAGAAGAATGTAAAAAGAAGAAGCATACACAAGTGTAAAGAAAAAGTGTGCCCAGACCTGCACTCCAGTACCACCAGGGGTCAGATGTCCACTAAAGCCAAAAAAGTCGGCACCACAAATTGTATTTAACGCTCAATTACATTTATTACATGCAAAAAGAAACATACAGGAGCAGCAATAGACCGCTGTTTCGGACTTTTTTATTCTTATTCAAGCTTCAGAAAGCCCATTTATGACTTTGTGCAGCTTAAAGAAGGACTGAAGTCTGAAACGGATGTCTGTCGTTGCTCCTGTCTGTCTCTTTTTGCTTTTTGGATACAATAAATGTAATTGCTCTTTAAATACAATCGGCGGTGTTGACCTTTTTGGCTTTACTGCCAAGTTTTACAGGACTTCTGATAAAACCACTTTTGGACTAGGCTAAATAAAATCTACACGTTGGTTCACAGTGATCACATGATCAGGAGCCAATGAAATTGTCTCCTGACTGGCTCACAGAGATCTGCTGTCATAGCAACGGCAGAGCAAGTGGGCTTCAGCGATGGGAGAGAAGCATGAATGGCAAGCACAACGGGTCTATGCAGTGGGACGTTGGTGAGCCCCGTTTTTTGTATCAGCGGTCTCTGGCCCTTAAAGGGAACCTGAAGTGAGTAAAATTATTTAAAATAAACACATTATGTAGCTGCAGACGAATATTACATACTTACCTCACCGTCACTTCCTCAGAAGCTCATCATTTTCTTCTTACAGTGATCCCTTACTGTTCTGACAATATTTTGTCAGAACTGAAATATACCAGTTGCTGTCAGTAATATATCAGCTGCTGTCAGTTACAAATGAATGTGCAAGGTGATGTCCATGTTTCCTCAAGTGGGTTATATTACAATTTAACAGTGTACTGACCAGAAAGCTGTTAGGGTGTAATGGCCATTTTTAAAATGGAAGACAGAGAATCCCATTGATCACAGTGGACAAATGGGAAGCAGGAGAGGAGAAAGAGATTGAGGAGTAGACTACACAGGAGGTAAGTATGACCTGTGTATGGTTATTGTGACTTTTTATTTTCAGTTCAGGTTCTCTTTAAGTGCCAGAGACTGCTAGCACTCAAGTGGATAAGGAGCAGCACAGGTAAGTGACCAGATGGCCACACTCTTTAGCAAATACTGAGGACTGCTAAACACATGCAAAAAAAATGAACAATAAAATACAGTTATGTAGTTATAACTATAAGCTATATTTATGGTGGAAGGGGCCCTCAGATGATAAAACAGTAAACAGGAGGAGAAAAAAAATCTCTGGATAGGCGAAAAGCCTCTGCGCATGCACTAGCGTGGTCGGGCTACTTTGGTCGCGCCCCTGTAGCCTCCCTGCATGGCCGCTATTCGCGCATGTGCAGAGGTCACCGAGTTGGCAGCTGCTAGGGAGGGGACCCCGGGAGACTGCCTGAGAGCGGAGCTGGGGTTGAGGGACACATAGGCTGCCAGGGGCTGGAGGAAGCCCCAGGTAAGTAAATCATTTTTTTTCTTTAAATTGGGAGATGTATCCTTTAAAAACTAAAAATAGTATAGAGCCACAGCAATTCCACTCCTACAAGTCTTTTTTTATTTACATGCAACCTCTGAATGATTCCATTGCTCAGTTTAAAGTGCAGGTGTTTTTCTTGTACTCTCTTGTGGCCAGTACAGGCATCTGCGGACGCATGAAAAATTTACTTTTGCTTATAAATTCTTCATGCTCTTCATAACAGAAAGTGTCTTGGGATGAGTTCACTGCCTAAATAAAATACAAATAACTAATTCCCAAAAAAATGTGATGGTGTGAAGGTGTTGAGTGCCGCCTGCTGTCTTTCATTGTTTCATTTATATTGTTGCTCCAAGCTGCAGACAGAAATCGCTCTCTGCTTAATTCCAAAACATGAATTTTCAGATCTAAATCTGCAAAGTGCTATAAAAAAAGACCTGGAAAAAATAAATTGAATAATTGAACATGGCCCTGGTTTGATTGGAATGTGTTTACATCAGGGGAGTATCTAGGTAATATAACGCCTATGGCAAACACTGAAATTGCGCCCCCTCGTTCAGACCACCTCACCCCATAGTAACAGTCTTTTTTCTTGCAATGATACAAGTCCCCCCTGTATAAGTATCCAGAGGTAATTTATCCAGTATAGGTAGCCCCCAGTATAGCTTGCCCTCCCAGTATATGTAGTTAGAGGTGTCTCCCCAGTATAAGTAGCCTTCTTAAGCATAAGTGGTGAGAGGTGTCCCCCCAGTTAAAAAAGTCCCCCAGTATAGGTAATGAGAGGTGTCCCCCAGTATAAGTAAATCCCCCTAGTATAGGTTTGGCAGGTGTCCCCCAGTATAAGTTCCCCCCCCCCCCAAGTATCCCCACAGTATAGGTAAAGAGAGGTGTCCCCCAGTATTAGTCACCTCTCCAATATGGGTAGTGACAGGTGTATAATTAACTCCCCCCCCCAGTATATGTAGTGAGAGATGTCTCCCAGTAGGAGGAGGCAGGCATGGCGCCCATGGTGCTGTGGCGCCCATGGCATGAGCAATGCCTGCACCCCTCTAGATACGCCTCTGGTTTACATTGTCATAAGTTGGAGACACAAGGTTGAGACTGATTATGGTAAAAATTGCGTTCATGGGCCGAAGATAGCCACAATTTGAATACCGGTCATTACCAATATGCTATTATGAATCACTGCATAATTCCAATAGAAGAATATTGGTAATCTTTACCGATATCTTACTATGGCCTAACCTAACCTTACTCTCACACAAGGCCTAACTCTCGATACCTAATCCTAACCACATCCCCTGCCAATCCCTAACCATTCTCCTCCCAATGTCTAACCCTAACCGATCCCCTCCTCCCCACCAATGCTTAACCTTAACCAACCCCCATGCCCTAATATCTACTGATACTGATGCCTCATAGAGATGTTGCAAACATAGAATTTTCTGTTCACGAACGGCGAATCCAAACTTCTGAAAAATGTTCGTGAACAAGCGGATCTGATGAATCTTTATAGACTTCAATGGGCAAATTTTAAAACCTACAAAAGTGATGGAAAACTTGTTTCAACAGGTCTAACACTTGGACAGGGGCATGCTGGAGGGGCATCCTTGCCAAAAGTCCCACCAAAAATTATTGAGTTGACGCAGAGTCAGGTTTTAATCCCTAAAGGGCAGAAATCACATTATGCACAGCTCTGGGTGTCAGTGGACTGTGGAGTGTCTCACACAGAGAAATGCTATGTTACTATCAGAATACAGTGAAATAATAATGCATTGGAGTAGTTCTGTGCCTGCAACTTAATGAGGCAACAAGAGTAGTGTGCACACAACTCTGGGTGTCAGTGGGCTGTGGAGTGTCTCACACAAAAAAAACACAGGAGACGGATGTGCCTGCCCTCAAAAGGCTGTTTGCTTTCACAGCTAGTGAGGAACAAGAACACAGGCCTAGCTAATGCTTTCCCTACCGATCTGCAGAAAGTCTGACCCTGCTCTCACTAACAGTCAGCAGCCAGCAGAGAATTAATCCAATATGGCCACCACAACTGCATTTTGATAGGAGGGGCGGGGGTCCAGGAAGGGGTACTAGCTGATTGGCTGCCATATGTCTGCTTACTGTGAGGTAAGAGGTCAAAGTTTAGCTCAATGATGTTGTATAGGGGGCGAATCGAATACACCAAATGCTTGATACTCAAAATAGTGCTAACTGTTAGCACGGACATTTTCGCGCGAATGTTCGCGTTTGCGCACGATCGTGAATTTTCGCATGCAAGTAAACGATTTTGCATGAAACCGATAACGATTTCGCGTGAAAATTCGCGTTTGTGCGTGAAAACAATAACAATTTAGTGTGAAAATTTGTGATTGCGCATGAAAATTCGCACAGGTCACCGCAGGAGCTGCAGGGCAACGTAGGTATGAACTCGCGTTAGATGGGACATTTCTGACGCAGCATGCCACACCATAGGTCATATGAACTACCCCATAGACTTTCCTTAGGCTGCGGGCTGACTTCTGGTCTGCCGCAGAGCACCACGCTCTGTGGCAGACCAGAAGTCATGAAAGCCTATGGCGATGCAGGTTTTTTTTTAAATGTTGATGGCGGTGTTGGTGTGTGCATATTATTACAACACGCTTCCACATTTTTGAAACAGGAAGTGATCGCAAGTGAGCGTCACTTCCTGTTTGGATGTCGGCATATTAACGTGGAAATCTCCGAAGGTCCCTGGGCCACACCAGACCACTACCGCCAACCTGCAGTCTGAAGCTGGCCTCAAGCCTTCTTTTTTTTTTGTAGGAAACTTGAAGTGGTGTCCACTGCTATAAGTTCTCTCTCAGCCCAGTTGTCTTTCTGTCCCCTACAATGTAAAAAAAATAAAATTAAATTAAAAACAAACAAAAAAAAAACCCTTCCAGGACTCTTGTTAAAAAAACAAACAAACAAAAAAAACAACCAAAACACACAAACAGAAGGAAAAGCACTGCAAAGAGAAAAGTCCCAGGGCGGTGATATAAAAAGAGCTTTTACACTGAATGAGAATCTACAATCACCACCTAATGACATGTACAGGAGCGGGAAGAGTCGAGCACATTCATTGCAGTTCCATCAATAAAAATATCTCTCCAGGCTGGTGAAACAAATGTCTCCCATGCAGCCTGTTTCCATAACAATGCTCACACTGAAGACGGGGGACCGAGAGACTGCTGTTAACAGAACAGTTGGCAGACAGCTTGACACGATCCACAAATCACACACTTGCAGAAAGTAGATGGGGTGTCAGACTGGTCATCCGGCAGTATTAAACGCTGAAGATTATTCAAAATTTCTCAAACAAAGTTAATTAAAGGGGTGAAGATGAGCAGCTTGACCTTCCCTCCTGGCTAAAAGACGCTTAGCTGAGTTTTCTCTGCCTCGGATTTGCTGGAGAGTTACGGGGTTATTTCACAAATGAGCGAGAAAATGGAAAACTTTCTCCTGAAAACTGTCTGCTGAAGACGGTCAACAGTATTAGATGATGCTTCAAGTGTTAGTGGACAAAAAGTGATCTTTTGGTAATCTGTGATTGAAATCCCAATGCAATAAGACCGTGACGGATGAGTTTCTTAGGACAAAAATTGAATCTTTAGGGATTTGAAATCGAAAAAAAAAAAATATTGAAACATTGTCAAATATTACAAAGAGGATAAGAGGCCTTGAGAAGCGCATGAAGCTTGGCATTGTTGCTACCTCGGTACAATTATTATTTTTTAAGTTAAAGGGGAACTCCAGCCTAAACAAACATAATGTCATTAAGTTACATTAGTTATGTTAATTAGAATAGATAGGTAATATAATCTCTTACCCACCCCGTTTTAAAAGAACAGGCAAATGTTTGTGATTCATGGGGGCTGCCATCTTTGTCGATTCATGGGGGCTGCCATCTTTGTCGATTCATGGGGGCTGCCATCTTTGTCATGGGGGCAGCCATCTTTTTGGTTGAAAGGAGGTGACAGGGAGCATGAGACACAGTTCCAACTGTCCTGTGTCCTGATTACCCCTCCCAGCTGCACGCGCTAGGCTTCAAATGTCAAATTCAAAATGTAAAAAAAAAAAAAAATTGCACCAAAACAGCATAACGAGAACAACAACATCAGAAATCCCATCATGCTTTGCACAGCATCAGGGGAAAAATGCCCGGGCAGTTTTTTTCTGTGCAACTAAAAATGAGGCTTGTATAAGAGAAACAAAGTTCTGATGCTGTGAAACAGTTAAAGAAACACCAGGCCTTTCCAGTGCTACTGAGTCAATTTTTACTCTGGAAGTTCACTTTAAAGCTGTCCTGTAAGAATGCTCAGAACACCTTACAAGATTCATAAAGAAGAGGCTTAGCAGAAAATTGGGCTGTTGCTTTATTTTGCTCCTCACCTGGTTTGTAACTTTCATGAGCCCTCCAATTCCTCCTGACTGCTGTTCTTGTCAGGTGCTTGTCAGGCGCCAGGTGTGACTCTGACACTGTGCTGTGTACTCCTACCTCTACTGCCTGAAGAAGTGGGTATAGACCTGCGAAACGCGTTGTAAGCAATACCCTGGAGTGTACCAATAAATTTACTTTTTGTTGAAATACACAGTTTCCTGTGTCTGCTTGAGGGAGATAAGTCCACCACTGCCTCCTAAGCAATTTTTAATATTTTAAATACTGTTTTTATACTTTTGGTGCCTCTGTTCAGTTTCATACCACATTGCATAATTGTTCACAGTACCTGTGTGACTGCACGCTGTGTAATATACCACTCCGATCATACCTGTTAACTGCACCTGTGTGACAGCTGCACATTGTATTGTAATACCAGTCACTGCATACCTTTCAATGGGTCAAAACCATTGGAGCCTGCGGCTCGGTTCCCCTGGACAGGTCGCTGTCCGCTCCCCTCAGGTTTGACCCGACATGGACCGTTCTGGACAGGCGTTTGCGCCACTGCGTTCGGATGTGGCATCTGCCAGGACTGCTGACAACGAGCAGTAGGTTGGGTAGATCAACAGCCAGCCCACGCAGGGGTTCCCTGCTAAGTGGCTGTGGACCTAAGGGAACCCCGTGGGAATCCTGGGACCTTCCCGATTCCTGACAGACGGCACATGCTTTGAAGTATTTGGCTACATCCCTGTTCATCCTGGGCCAATAAAACTGTTTCCGAATACAGGCAAGTGTCTTGCGGACACCTGAGTGCCCTGTCAGAGGATTACCATGTGCGGATTTCAGCACATGTCCCCTGAACGCACCCGGGACCACAAGCCATTTGGTATGCGCATGTGATCTACCTGTAGGGGCTGTACAGACTCATTGTACAGTCTCCCACCTTCCCAGTACACCTTGAAAGCGGTGCCCTGCCCTCTACTCCAGTAAGGGCCATCTGCGAGGGGCTCAGAGGCTTGCTGCCTGAGCACCTCCAGGCTTGGGTCCCTATGTAGTGCTGCTGTGAATATGCTGTCAGTTTCAGTCAACTGGCTCATGTCACACGAGGCCAGCGGCTGAAAGGTCTCATCCCTGCGGTCAGAGGAGGGGGAGGAGGCTGGAACCCCCTCCACCCATTCTGAGCTCGGGATCTGAGCAGTACAGCTGCGCGGTACTGCTAGCACAGGTATACCTTCAGAATGTCACAGAAGGGCATTACTCAAATCATCATTGCATGCATTAATGACAGTGACAGGCATAAACACATTTTCATTACAGACCGTTTGTACATTAAACACAGGTACAGTTACATCTTCATCACAACAGACAGTTTGTACATCAAACTCAGGTGCCTCCGAAGCAGGCACTATTGAACCGGGTACCCTTGAACTGGGCACATTCAACCCATCTCCCCCTGGTGCTCCCCAAGTGTATAAAGTACCTGGTGGTGGGTGGAGAGTCCGTCTCCTTCCGTGAGCGATGAGGTGGTCGTGGCAGGTTCGTAGTAGGACACAAGCTTGCCCAAATCAGTCCCCAGCAACACAGGGACTGGGAGATCCTTCACAACCCCAACAACCCTTTCTTGGACCCCCACCCCCCAGTCGAGCTTCACTCTCGAGTGGGCTATGTGTAAAAGGGTGCCCTCTACTCCAGTAAGGGCAAGGGATCGGCTGGAGCTGATGCTCTCCTTTGGCACAAGGTGTGAGTGAACTAACGTGATGTCTGCTCCGGTGTCTCGGAATCTGGTGACAACTTTGTCGTTCACTCTAACAGGCTGCTGCTGGTCAGTTCGGTCGTGGATTTCCTTTCCGCGGGCAAACAGAACAAAATCTGATGATCCAGGCTTTGGTTCGCTGGCGGGTTGCCTCTTCTGTGAGTGAGGTACAGGTGATATAGGTGCAGCAGGTGCTGGTGGTGTCTGTCTCCGCTCCGGACAGTCGAATTTCATGTGTCCGGGCTAGCGGCAGTAGTGACAGGTGACCTCTCCAGGGGCTGCAGGCCTGGGTGCAGCAGCTGCTCTGGGTGGCCTCTGTGGCTGACGGCTCACAGGGGCAGGGGAGTCTGCCGGGGTATTGGGCTGACCTCCTCTCCAGCTGAATGGGACAGTTCTGCGTGTATCAAACACCCGGGTAGTTGTAAAGGTTTCAGCGAGGTCTGCAGCAATAGTTGCTGACGCAGGCTCGCGCTCCAGCACAAACTGTCGTACATCAGCAGGGCAAATGTTCAGAAATTGTTCTAGGACTATCAAGTCCTCCAGGACATCATAAGACCCTTTGGTGAGGCCTAGAGTCCACTGGCGGAGTGTGGTGCGCAAGCTGCTGACCACATCTCGATAAGAATCAGAAGACTTTTTCTGCCAGGCCCTGAACTTTTTGCGATAGGATTCTGGCGTCAGCTGGTATTTGGTAATGATAGTGTCTTTTATAGCGGCATAATCATTATCTTTCTCTGCAGGTAACTCTGCGAAAGCATCCAGCGCTTTGTAGCGCAGCAAAGTTGTCAGATGTCTGGCCCACTGGTCTTGGGACAGACGATACTGATGGCATGCCTTTTCAAAAGACCGCAAACACAAGTCAATATCTGTGTCTTTTTCAATATTAACAAATTTAAATTTTGCACTTACGTGTGATGCAGCTCCTTCAGCAGGGAGGCTGGGCGGAGAACTCCGGCTGGCCTGGTGAACTTTTGCCATTTTTAGCTCATGCTGTCGTTGGAGCTCCCGTTCTCGTGCTTCTGCAGCCATGCATTCGGCAGATTGGTGCTCCTCATGCATGTACTGCAGGTACTTATCCAGGTCAGTCTCCATCAGCTTTCGTAATGCCTGCTGCATTAGCGGATCAGTACAAACGGACAGTTCAGTACTGGCGAGTACTTTCAGAAACTCTGGGATTGGGGACCACACTGACAGCCTCTTGTGTAACTGTTGCCGCATTGCCCACAGGTTGCTCAACCTCTGTACGCCTAGGATCTTCAGCCTCTGGTTCCCCTTGACTTGAGAGGCAAAAAAACTCTGAAAAATATTTATTGACACATATAGAAAAACATCAAAAACACATGATTCTTCAGCATCACAGTGATTGGTTTTTAAGATACATAGGATAGACCAATGGTTGTAGCTTTACGGGTATTAAACTTCAAGGCAACGACACATGTTCGTTTCGGGCTTTTTTGTAAAATTGTATGCGCCCTTCATCAGGCCGTGATACCCAATTCTGTGAAGCTCAACCGAAAAGGGAACCAATCAGGCAACAGAGGCCGGGTTCCCACCTTGCAGCATTTGTCTCCAGCCGTTGGGAAGATTTTGTGGGTCTGGTGAGTTCAGACGCCCCCCCAGCATTCGGCCTCTGTTGCCTGATTGGTTCCCTTTTCGGTTGAGCTTTACAGAATTGGGTATCACGGCCTGATGAAGGGCGCATACAATTTTACAAAAAAGCCCGAAACGAACATGTGTCGTTGCCTTGAAGTTTAATACCCGTAAAGCTACAACCATTGGTCTATCCTATGTATTTTAAAAACCAATCACTGTGATGCTGAAGAATCATGTGTTTTTGATGTTTTTCTATATGTGTCAATAAATATTTTTCAGAGTTTTTTTTGCCTCTCTGAGATTGCATTAGTTTATATAGTCCTCTTCTAAAGTTATAAATAAGTATTGGTGGGTAAGGTGGATTACCCTGAAAAAGGACTGTGTTTTTATTCCTTCACAATATAAAGGATTGTACCTCCAGTGTTTCTAACAAAGTTCCCCTTGACTTGAGTCAGATGGGTCGGCGTCTACCTCAGCAGACACATCCGGCTCCCGCGGTTGCTGGGTTTCCTATTGAAACAAGTCTGTTACCAGGTCCTGGTGTTTCTTGCAGCCAACATCAATGCCTCTCGCTTGGCAAAGAGTTTGCAGGTCCGCCAGGCACATGTTCTTGTAGTTCCCGGACATTTCCATGCCAAATAAAATAAAACTTTTTTTGGAGGGGTACTGGCTACACAGTCTCTCTGTATATATTAACAAATATATTGCATTCCAGCTACACCAACAAATTAGTTCGTTTCTTGATAGCGCTAGTGCTATCTTAGATACTTTCAGCACAACACAGTTCCCACCGCTGCCACCACTGTCACATGAGCCCTAGTGGTCAGACCGCAAATTGCCTTGCCAATTGGTTTCAGCACACAGACCATGCAAGCTGTGGGCGTGATCTTTGCGCAGAAACCGACGGAAATTTGGGCAGCAGCCTGACCAGAAGGGAGCCTGTGAGGTACGGTAATTACAACTTACACACTGTTTCAAGGTATCTGCCACCACCACTGGTATGGGCCAGTGGACCCGACTGACTGACTGCCTGGTCCTGCAAATAAAAACGGTTAAACACACTCTATTCTGTCTGGCTAGTAACAACAGTAGCGTCTCTTCAGAAGTCTGAGTTTCTGTGTATGCTGAATAATAGGGTAGCGGAACAGTGAATGACTTTGATAAAGTCTTTATTCACGGGCAATATAAATAATTAATATATACAGACAATTATTAAAATCAACAATTATTGAAACATTAATAGCCAGTATGAAGAATAAAAGAAAGGGAGAAAAAATACTTAGTTTCATGGAACAATGTCCTTTTGTGAGAAGAATCATAAAGTCCAAGCAAAATGGCCACCACTTGTTCCTCACGGTGGCCACGCATTCATGAAGGTGGAAAATGGAGGAAGGAGGGAAGAGCCCCTCGCAGATGCTTTTGATGAAGCTGGTTTGGGGGTGTGGCAATGCCGGCCCACTCTGAATTACCCACCAATGACAGTTCCTTCCCTCTGAGAGATTTTGGGTTTAAACTTATAAAATGCCGTAACTCACAAACAATACAAGTCATATTTAGGTGGATAACAGATTCATACTTGTCGGAAAATACAGATTAATATGACATCAGACATGTGAAAACAAAATATAGGTAGAAGGCTGCGCATCCCTGACCCAATACTGTACAATTGAATGGTTAGTCGCTGTGGCGCACACCGCCCCCCCTGGACTAAAATGTACGCCCGCATCCAAACAATGCAATACTGGTCTATGGAGAAATTTTAGCTTCCATCATAGTTTTGCATGCAAAAATATAATATACTGGACATCTGCACCAACGTTGAGGTAAATCTCCAGAGCAAATGTCCTAACACTAAACTGACCTAAGTTAAAAGCACATGTCTTTACCCTGGCAGCAGCTACGCTAAAATGTGTAACTTACATTCAATACAGACAGCAGAAAACAAAGCAAGCGCTCACCAATGTGGGCTGCAACTGAATGACTCATCACCTCATATGCACCGCTTAAATAGCTCAAATGCACACTCAGCAATCAGACAGATGCAAAACATATGCAAAACTAAATACTTACCATGCAAAACAGGATAGCACAATGGGTGCTGCTAGCCTGGTAGTTACAGAACTGTGAAAACAAAATATAGGTAGAAGGCTGCGCATCCCTGACCCAATACTGTACAATTAAATGGTTAGTCGCTGTGGCGCACACCGCCCCCCTGGACTAAAATGTACGCCCGCATCCAAACAATGCAATACTGGTCTATGGAGAAATTTTAGCTTCCATCATAGTTTTGCATGCAAAAATATAATATACTGGACATCTGCACCAACGTTGAGGTAAATCTCCAGTGCAGATGTCCTAACACTAAACTGACCTAAGTTAAAAGCACATGTCTTTACCCTGGCAGCAGCTACGCTAAAATGTGTAAATGACATCAGACATGGCTAGTGCAGCGGACCCAGTTCTTAAGAAGGGTCATACCTCAATAACCGGACAGGCTATCGTGATGAATTTCATATCAGTCCGATGGCCAGATTTTACCGAATAAGACTATATGAATTTCATAGCTGTGCGATGTACAGTTGCCATATAATCGACAAGAAACCATACATCATATGCATTCAGATGGCCCGTGGTCGGTGCCGGATAGTCTGGATAAAATCAGGTTTTGAATAGACTTCCTGCTGGGAGTAGCTTCCTTGCTCTTCCCTGTATGAAAGGGCTCACCAAATAGAGGTAATACAGGATACAGCCCTGGCCCAAGCTAATTAACACATCAAAGGACATCCTGCATCTAAGTACTGCTAGCCCAGATTAAGGCAGGGAACACACTTGACTTTCAGTTTTCCGCGCGCGTTTTTCTGCATACTTTTTCTGCACACCAAGTGTGTTTCCATGCAGGAAAACACGTGCGTTTTTTCACAGCAGCTGATGTAATTGATAGAGAAAACTGACAAAATGTGCAGAGTCATCATGCAGAATGTCAGTTTTTTTTCTGCGTGCGAACAACACAGTAAGTGTGAACTAGCAGATTGATTAACATGAGTTCTCAGTTTTTCTGTGCAGAAAACGCGCACGAAAATAGTCAAGTGTGTTCCCTGCCTGACTGCAGATGCTCCTACCCAACCAATCTAGATATAGCACGTCACTGGCAATCGGTGCAATAAACCGATTGCGATTGCGTTCTTGTTTCTCACGGCTGTTCCGTGACAGGAGCTACATTGGATTTACCTTCTGTGATTCTGATTGGCACAGTCAGGGTTACCATTGACCACCTAACACCCTCTGCAATCTGCTTACGGCTTTTATGGATTCATTTTTTATCTCTTGGAAGGTGAGCTGCAACATATGGTGCTCATCTGCCGAAACTGGGTGTTATTTTGCAGATAAAAGTTACACACTGAAAGTCACACTTTTCTCTATACAAATATGGATGTGTGAATTGGGTAGCCAAGGTGTGTTTTTTAAATAGAGAATGCTGATAAGATTATGAGATTTTTTTTTTTTTTTTTTATAATTAATATTATTTTTAATCTGAAGGTGGATATTTGCAGTCTCAAATATTCAAGAAAGCTTTTTGGAGCCAGGGTCATATCTAGGCAATATAGCGCCCTTGGCAAACACCGAAATTTTGTCCCAAATGTCATCAATACTAATAGGTAGCCAGATGTGCCCTCAGTATTACGCAGCCAGCTGTGCCCCGAGCATTATGCAGCCAGCTGTGCCCCCAGTATTAGGACAGAGGTATCAACCCCAGTATAGGTAGAGAGAGGTGCCCAGTACCCCCCCCCCCAGTGTAGGTAGTGAGAGTTGTCACCTGTCACCCCCTTGCCCCCTAAGCTCCTCTTAGTATAGGTACCCCCTTACCTCTCCCATTTAGAGAATTGCAGTGGTGTCAGTGGGCTCTCCACTATTCACAGACCTCACTCAGATCATTGGAAACTGAAGAGAGAGAGAAAGAAAGAGGGCGCACAGTACCCACGTGGCAAACTTGATATGCGGGAAGTGACCAATTATGTAACTTCTGCATATGACATTCTCTGTGTCTGTGTTCACTGTGCATCCTCTCTCTCTCTTTCATTGCCACTGATCAGAGGTCTAAGTGACGGGTAAATACCGGGGCAGGCATTGTGGTGCAGCACAGGGGCAAGCATGGTGGCTTAGCTTGGGGGCAGACATGGCACCCATAGTGCTGTGGCACCCATGGCAAGAGCCATGCCTGTACCCCTCTAGATATGCCACTGTTTGGGGCTGATGCAATAAAGTGTGGTAATATTGCAGTGCAAATCGCACAGCAACATTACCCTTACTGGCACTGTGTACTGGGAGTTCCACTATTAGGGTGAACTGCGGTGTTCAACTAGTGCAATTGTTGCTATGGTAGTGTGCGTTACTAATGATTGTTACGGTTATCTCTGGTATCCTCTTCTTGCCAGGAACCCTGCACTCTACACTGACATCTTGAAGCTCCTATCAAAATATAAGGGAAGACGCCGAGAGCCCAGTATAGTGTAGTATGTACTGTAAATTGGGTATGGAAGGTAAGTATAGGTAGATTATACTCACAAACAAAGGTTATCGTCCAGGTAACCACCATGAAGGCAGGTGAGGAGATTAGACCTGTCCCCACTCAGGATTAAGAAGTCGCTCTCTGTAGATCTGGAAAAAAGAAGAATTCCCCTCCACCAGGGGTGGAAACAACTGCAAAAGTAGTACAGAGGCGCCAACAGGGTAAAAACAATATTTCTTTAAAATGGATAAAATGAAGTAGGTAGCGGTGGACTTACCCCTCCAAAACAGACACAAAAATTGCTGTTTTAAGCAAAAATCAGTTTATTTACATACTCCGAACAAGGTGCTGGCACCTTGTTCGGAGTATGTAAATAAACAGATTTTTTCTTAAAACAGCAATTTTTGTGTCTGTTTTGTGTCTGTTTTAGAGGGGTAAGTCCACCGCTACCTACTTCATTTTATCCATTTTAACCCCCAGAGACCCAAATATAGAAAAAAACTTCAAAAAAATGTTTCAACCTTTCACATGTTGTTATAGGAGGCTTGTGATGCCTAAATCAGTGTTTTTTTTTTATTTTGACATTTTAGTAACTTTTTGGGAGGATGTTGTAAAATTGCAATGCTGGGCTTGTAGAGTAGCAGAAGTTCAATAGTATCACTCACACTCTGAACACATGTAAGGAACAATTAAAAGTTATTTTTTACTTTACAGTTTATAAAGACCCACATAAGTTCATGTATATGCACAATAACAACACTATAATAAAGAAAAAATAAATTTTTATTATCAATTTAATACAAAAAATGAGTATCATATAAAAAAAACCACTGGATCCAGACTATGGCCTCGATTCATCAAGTGTTACCGAACGCTTTCCGAATGCTTTATCCAGCGTTCGGTAATTTAGCGCAAGCATGTAGCGGAAGTTAGTATTCATGAATGACATCGCATGTCAATATCGTGCGTGCGGTAATTGTGCGGTAAATTTTCCGAAACTAGTATTCAAGAAGCAGAAAGGGGGCATGTCAGGGCGGTAAATTCCAAGTACAGTATCGCCTGCACTGCGCTGTCGTTATTTATGTTTCTGCTGTCGGTGTATTTAACAGGAACCTGTACTGAGTACAATTATTTAAAATAAGCACATGACGTAGCTGCAAATGAATATTACATCCTTACCTTTCCTCTCAGAAGCTCACCGGTTTCTTCTTATAGTGATCCCTTCCAGTTCTAACAAGATTGTCAGGACTGAAATATACCAGTTACTGTCAGTTATATATCAGTTATATATCAGCTGCTGTCAGTTACAACTGAATGTGCAAGGTAATGTCCATGTTTATCTATGGCTCAAGTGGGCAATATTACAGTTTAATAGTGTACTGACCAGGAAGCTGTTATGGGGTAATGGCCTTTTGGCCCATGAATTTACTCTAAAGGCTCTATACAGTAGGTAGAGACATACATAAATTAAACAAATTAGCTAATTGCCAGCACCTAACCACAGGTATACAAAAACTCTAATTAAATTAGCTGTTAAAGAACAGGTGGTAACAGGGGATAACAGTTGATACAACAGGGCACACAAAAAGGTTAGGAAGTCTGCAAGCAGGACCCTGTGATGTACAAATTGGGTGCCTGTTTACAGTGGATGCATCAAACAATGAAAAATGTCATCAATTACCATATGTATTGGCAGGTCTGAGGGCTGCAGGAGATAGGCATTTGTGGAAGTTCCAATGACTTTCCTGTCAGGCAGGAACAGCCAGGTTTGATATTAAGGCCTGGTGCACACCAAAAACCGATCCGCAAAACGCTAGCGGTTTTTGAAACGCTTTTTCTCATTTTTAGGAAGCGTTTCACCTAGTGTTTTGCGTTTTTGGGTAGCGTTTTTGGTGTAGTAGATTTCATATATTGTTACAGTAAAGCTGTTACTGAACAGCTTCTGTAACAAAAACACCTGCAAAACTGCTCTGAACTGGCGTTTTTCAAAGCGGTTTGCGTGTTTCCTATACTTTACATTGGAGGCAGCAACGCCTCCGCAATCCAAAAAATTCCTCACCCCCCCGGGAGTATGCGTTTCTGCAAAATGCCTCCCGCTCTGTGATCCACCCCATTGAAATACATTACCCACGCGTTTCCACAGCCGCAAGCGGCTGTAAAAAAAAAACGCGAGAAAACCCGCTCAGTGTGCACCAGCCCTAATGCTGGGCATACACGGCTCGATGCCCCCTTATCAATCGAGCCGCTGATGGCTCGATTGATAATATCCGACGTGTCCGATCACCGCGGGGATCGATTCCGTGCTCGATACCCGCGGCCGGACAATAACGGCGAATCGAGCGGGAGATAAGAAGCGCCTGCGGGGACGAGTGGGAATCGATCCGGGTGCACGCGCGGACAAGCGGGGACGCAGCGGGAGTCGATCCGGCGGCTAATCGGCCGCCAGATCGACCCGTGTATTCCCAGCATTAGTCCATGTTTCATGTTTCAACTTCACACTTTCCATTCCACAACTCTTATCAGGTAGACGAATTATTCAATTAGTCATGCAAACCCCTTCATCCTTGCCTCAAAGAAAACTGTCACCTTCTCAAGTTTACTATGCAGACAAAATCTTGCTACCACTATGACCCACTGTTGTAAAATTACAACATAGAAATAACCATCTCCAAATCTCTCAATATCAGTATATTTGATGATGTTACAAAATCTGCATGCTCTACACATGTTAATTATCACAGAAAAAAATATTTCAAACTTTTTATTTACTTGAGTCTTGATGTATCCTGTCCAAAACAGCAAGATGATATACTCCAAAGCAGGCAAAAGAGTTGTATGACTTCATGGCCAAATAAACAGACCTATTTATACATTCAATCATCCAATAGTGTTGCAGAACTGAACAATAGGTCCTATTAGTAATGTACATGAGGTTTTAAAAAGAAGAGAATGGGGGAGGGTTTTTTTTTTTTAGCCTTAAATGTGATGTTGTAATATTACAACACTGGGTCTCTGCGTGTTAAAGAAATATTGTTTTTACCCTGTTGGCGCCTCTGTACTACTTTTGCATCTTGAAGCTCCTGATCATATAATGCATCGGGTGCTAGAGGATGTCAGCATAGACTGAGAGGCTCCAGACATGAGTAGGATACCAGAGCTAGTGTGGACTCCGTACATATGACAGCGCTCCCTTGTTCACTGCACTACTCTGCATTAGAGGGTCAGGGAGGAGAAGTACACAAAAGGGGGGAGGGAAGAGGAGCAGGCCCCTGACCCACTCTCACCCTCGCAATCACAGAGGTTGCGGGAACTGTTGCTTCACCATGGAGAGGAGGTTTAGTAGGGCATTTTTTTTGCTAAGTGGGTATTATTAGACACATGTTTCAGTTGTGACCTATATGGTTGCAGAATGAATATTGAAAAAGATATGTGTTGGTTTAACTGGTGTATTTAGCAAATAAAAACATTTGTTTATCATGAAACATTCACCAGACTGACAAAAGAGTAGCCTTGGGAAGAAAGACGAGCTAGGTGATTTTGGTTTTTGAAGAAGCACAGCTGGGGGCTATGCCTGTAGCATTTTTTCTGTAATTAAGTGATATGTCTTCAACCTGTCTCGATCTTTTTCTTCCGAGCCCAGATTACGTCTTTACAAACAGCTCCTCGCCAGACCAGACCGTTATAGAGCTCGCCATTCACATCTCCTTTTACAAATTCCCCCGTCGTCACTTTAAAGCTGTGGCCTACCAGCTAAAAACCCATCCAGCGGTGAAATCCAATTTAAAAATGTCCTGGGAGTGCTTTGAGCATTTTAATTTTTAATATCGGCGAATGAAAGGAGAGAAGACACACTCGATGTGGATGAGAGTCGGGCCAGAATTCTCGTCTTACCTGGGCCTTGAAATTTTAATGTTGACTTTCAGGGACGCACAAAATGATGACATGGTAATTTCTTGGACAGAAAAACCAGATTAAGTTGAAAATTACTTATCTGAGTAGGTAAATTGCTTTGGATGGAAAATTCCAAATAAAGTTATTTCAGCGTAACGGAAAAAGCAAGACGGTTCCTCAGCCGGCTGTCAGAGAACTCTTTGCGGCCTGGAGATTAGTTTTAAATGAAACAGCAACAGAACTGACTTATAACTACATCTCGGTGATGAAAAACAGAGAACGAAATGTATTACAGTTTGTTTTTTTTAGTTTTCCTAAAGAACGATTCCTAAAGCAAACACACACGGACACACACATGAACACGTAGACACACACAAAGCTCTGACAGTTTACCTCCATAATTATCGGCTTACTTTACAACGTCACCGGCTGAACTCCCGTAGAAACGGCAAAACCTACCTTGTTATTAAATTCCCCTGAGCTAAATTGCAAACTGCCCACACAAGCAATTTTTTTATTATATAGGAATTACTGTAAAGTAAAAAAAAGAAAGCGTTAACATATTATTTTCTTGGTAAGCATAGCGAGACTTGACATGGCTGAAATAAAAGAATTATTCTTTAGAATAAAATAGGCCTTCAAATCATTTCAACAAGTAGAATGGAGCTAATTAGTTGTGGTGTAATTATCCGGTTGCTGCAGAGTGAAATTGACAAAGACAATGAGGTTTCATTAATAGAGTTCACCAGAAGTAGACAACAGTTTAGTAGAGAACATAAGTAATCCAGAAGACCAGGGTTATATATTTTTTTATTTCAAAATGTATTATTATTGTTATTATTTGTAATTATATAATGCCAAAATCTTCCATAGCACGGGTACAGAGAAAAAATAAAATATTGGGTAACATGGATAAATGAAAAGTTCAGAACACTATACTATCAGGTTATCCAGCACTACAAGCACAAATGCATTCATATAATAAATGATAGCCAAATAATAAAAAATAGGAGGAGGTCCCTGGCTGCCCTTGCAAGCTTAAAATCTAGAGGCTGGTGGAGTGGAAACACTTAGGAAGGAGCTATAGGAGATAGCGGATGAGGCAGTAAGCCTTCACTGCGACCTACTGCGACCTACATCAAATTATACTCACTTAGTAGACTTAAGGGGCCCATACACCTAACGATTTTCCCGCCAATATACTGCAGATTTGATCACTGTGATCGAATTTACTGTGAAATCGTTGCGCAAACGCTGACAGAATGATCGATTTCCATCCGAAATCAACTATTCCCGTCGATTCCCGTCGTTCTGTCCGTGTGGAAGATTTTGCTCGATCGCTGGGGGTCGGGAGTGCGTCGAAAGCGGTGTTTGAATGCCCAACAACCGACGCAATACAGCGGTAATACATTACCTGCTCTGTCTTCTTCTCCGCTGGGCTCCAGGGCTGCAGCTTCACTGAACTTCCTGTCCGGGCAGGAAGTTTAAACAGTAAAGCGCCCTCTACTGTTTAAACTTCCCCGGAAAAAAAGAAGTGAAGAAGCCTGTCGGTCCGGAACCCAGCAGAGAAGGAGACAGCGGAGACCGGGGAACTCACGCTGGCCAGATCAGGTAATGTATGTGGGGGATGGTGGCGACAGCACCACCACAGATTGTGATCGGTTTCAGGCTGAAATCGATTCACAATCTGTTTGCAGTAAAGGCAGCCATACGATCCCTCTCTGATCAGATTCGATCAGAGAGGGATCTATCTGTTGGTCGAATCTGATGGCAAATCGACCAGTGTATGGCTACCTTAAGTAGACTTATTCAACAATGGCACCAGTATAGAATAAAAGTTTGTTATAAGCTGTTTAAAAAGGGAGATAGTGGTGGACTGACATCCACAGAAGTCTAATCAATCAGTTTTATCCGCTGATAAAACTGATTGTTTAGTCTTCTGGGGAGGAAAGTCCACCACTATCTCCCTTTTTAAACAGCTCATAACAAACTTTTATTCTATACTGGTGCCATTGTTGAATAAATGTACATACACATGTCTGATTTCTCCAAACAACCGGGCCGAACGACAGCTGATAACCAGTCTTTCAGCTGATAACTCTGGTGTTGATGGATCCGCTAGTCTTATCAGCCGAACGATCGTTTGTACACACGCCTGATTTGACATCCAAACAACCGGTCTGAACGACCCGTCGTTTGGAAAAATCAGAGGTGTGTATGCACCTTTTGTCTATGTGAGTCTAGTCCGCCCTTAGTGGAGGGGTGATACCCCATTTCCTTTCCTATGTACAGAGGGTGACTTTTACCTGAGTGGGATCGGGTCATGCTCCCCACCTGCTGTTACAGTGGTTGCCTGAGTGGTAACCCACCTTTGTGAGTATGTTTCTTGTATTTACACACATCATTTAACTTGTAATAACATACTACACTATTACGGGCTCTCAATTTCTTCGTTAAGTATTACAGCAAATTATAGGCTTGTCTAAAGCGCTGCATTTTGAGAGTAAATTCCAAGCTTGGAGCATGACAGTCAGGTTGTGGGAGAAAATTCCAAAGGAAAGGTCACACTCATAAGAAGTCCTGGGTGTGAGGTGGTGACATAGTGGACAAGTGGGTTTCCTGGGAGGAACAGTACTAGCCTATATGGGTTAGAGTGTTGTTCAGGAGCCACGCACTATTCATGTCAGCTGTTCTGGGGCAGGGACCAGGGCATAACTACAGATCAGCAGCCCCTGCAAGTGGGGGGAGGGGGGGGGGGCAGAGCTGTAAGGGGGTCCCAGCTAGCTTTTAACCCCCTCTGACAAAGAGGTCCATCCTGCAAATCAGTTGTTTTGTGGCAAAACTTGTTAAACGTGTAAATATTATGATGTCCACACTAGTTGTATAACCCTTGCAAGATGCCCCTTCCCCCAGGCTGTGAGGGTCACAAGGGGTTGGCAAGGGGAAGGATATGAACATGGGGGGAGGGCAGAAACAAGTGATGGTGGTGAAGACTACTTAAGAAAAGCAACAGAAATTAGCCCTGTTTCCAGGGCCGGCCCGCTCATGAGGCGGGGTGAGGCGGGTTCCTCAGGCGGCAGGAAGTGGAGGGGCGGCACCAGATGACGTGGCTGTGATAGCGGGGGGGGGGGGGAGCCAGAGCCGCGGTGAGGGCAGCCCGACCTCTCCCTCCCTCTCCCCGGGCCGCTCTCCATGCTCCCCCCTCGGACTGTAGGCAGCAAAGTTAGCGCGCAGGGAAGCGCTGCTCCCGCCCTGCGCGCAGGGAAGCGCCGCTCCCGCCCTGCTGGTCTCCTCTCTGCCTCCGCTGCTGATACACACGCGGCTGCTTCCTGTTTACACAGGAAGCAGCCGCGTGTGTATCAGCCGGCTACATTGCTACATTGCTACATTGCCCTGCTGGTCTCCTCTCTGCCTAGCCAGCTGATACACACGCGGCAGCAGCTACATTGCAGAGAGGAGACCAGCAGGGCGGGAGCGGCGATCGGATCCAGGGAGGTGAGTAACAGCTGTGTACAGCAGCGCTTCCCTGCGCGCTAACTCTGCTGCCTATAGTCCGAGGGGGGAGCATGGAGAGCGGCCCGGGGAGAGGGAGGGAGAGGTCGGGCTGCCCTCACCGTGGCTCTGGCTCCCCCCTCCACCATTATGAGGGGCACCTACCTACTTAACCTATACTGGGCAAGCTACCTATCTATCCTATACTGGGGGGCACCTACCTAATCTAACCTATACTGGGGGAAGCTACCTAACTATCCTATACTGGGGGGCACCTACCTAATCTAACCTGTACGGGGGGCAGCTACCTATCTATCCTATACTGGGGGGCAATTACCTAATCTAACCTGTACTGGGGGCAGCTACCCATCTATCCTATACTGGGGGGCACCTACCTAATCTAACCTATACTGGGGGCCAGCTACCTATCTATCCTATACTGGGGGGCAGCTACCTATCTAGCCTATACTGGGGGGCAGCTACCTATCTAAGCTATACTGGGGGGCAGCTACCTATCTAACCTATACTGGGGGGCAGCTACCTATCTAACCTATACTGGGGGGCAGCTACCTATCTAACCTATACTGGGGGCAGCTACCTATCTATCCTATACTGGGGGGCACCTACCTAATCTAACCTGTACTGGGGGCAGCTACCTATCTATCCTATACTGGGGGGCACCTACCTAATCTAACCTGTACTGGGGGGCAGCTACCTATCTAACCTATACTGGGGGGCAGCTACCTATCTAACCTATACTGGGGGGCAGCTACCTATCTAACCTATACTGGGGGGCAGCTACCTATCTAACCTATGCTGGGGGGCAGCTACCTGTCTAACCTATACTGGGGGCACCTACCTAATCTAACCTGTACTGGGGGCACCTACCTAATCTAACGTATACTGAAGGGCAGCGACCTAATCTAACCTATACTGGGGGGAAGCTACCTATCTAACCTATACTGGGGGCACTTATCTAACCTGTATTGGGGGCACCTACCTACCTAGCTAGCCTATACAGGTGGCAACTATACTGGCTACCTATACTGGGGGCACCTACCTAACTAACCTATACTGGGGGTACCTACCTATCTAACCTATGCTGGGGGCAACTATACTGGCTACCTATATTGGAGGCACCTACCTAGCTAACCTGTACTGGGGGCACCTACTTATCTAACTTATACCGGGGCGGGGGGGGGGGGGTGCCTGCCTATCTAACATATACTGGGGGCAACTATACTGGCTACCTATACTGGAGGCAACTACCTGGCTAACCTATACTGGGGACAACTTTACTGGCTCACTGATGCCTGGCCACCTATACTCGGGGGGGACCTATAGCTGGCTACCTATACCGGGGGGGGGGGGAGGGCGCAATTTTTACACCCTCGCCCTGGGTGCATTTTAGCCTAGAAACTGCACTGTTGCCGCCGGCCTCCGAGTCCGACGACTCCGAGCTCTGCAGCCTCTCCTGTCTCCTCCAAGGCTGCACGCTGGTGACGCTGCCTAGTGCCTAAGCCTGCTGATTTGATGGTGGCGGCTGCCGCCCGCTCTGCTGCCCTGGCTGCGGCTGATTGTCATGGTCAGTCACTGAGCAGCGAGCGCCGCCGACGTGACCGTGACGATGATGATGAGGCTGGCTGGCTGCCGCCGGCCGCCGCTCACTGGCCCAGCGCGAGATCCCTCAGATCCGAGATGGAGCATGCCCGCCGCAGACCGCAGCCGTCTGTCCCATGCCAGTGCAGGATGCATGCTGGATGCGGATGCCCGCCCTTCGCCGCCGCCAGACCCGGAGGGAGACCCAATCCCTGGTGAGTCAGTCACTCACTTTGCTGCGTCACTCAGGCTTTCCTTCACGGACACGGTCGGTTGTGTGGGGAATGTAATGTTATGTAGAAATATTGGGGGGGGGGGGGCGCATTTAGGATCTTTGCCTCAGGCAGCAGAAAGTACAGGACCGGCCCTGCCTGTTTCCCCTAATGCTGGGCATACACGGCTCGATTGTGCTGCTCGATTCACCGCTTGATTCCTCAGCCGATTCTTTTATCTTCCGCTCGTTTGTCTTATCTTTCTCCATTGTCCTTGATGCAGAATCGAGCGGTGAAACAATTGGGCGGGAGATCGGACGTGTCAGAAATTATCTATCGAGCCATTTAATGGCTCAGAATCGAGCCGTGTATTCCAAGCATAAAGCCACCTTTGTAATGCTCAAGACAGTTAGCCTAATGTTCTAGGAAAGTTAAAGTGAACCTCCGGACTAAAAATCTACTCAGCAGAACTGAAAAGGCTTGGGGCTCGATTTACAAAATGGTACTAACTTTAGCACTGGCCCTTAGCACGTCTAAACTCAGTTGAAATGTGAGAAGTAGTGATCGTGCGCAAAGTAAAGTTTTGCGCGCGGTGCACAGTGTGCAGGGCGCTCCGCGCGAAGTGCCCACTAAAGACTATGGGACTTAGCGCGCGCATAGGACTTTGCTTCTGATCTGATCTGATTGAGAAAACCGGTGCTAACCTACTTAGCACCCTGGTTAGCACGCCTAAAGACTTTAGACATGCTAACTAGGTTAGCACCGCTTAGTAAATCAAGCCCCTGGTGTTTCTTTAACAGTTTCACAGCATCAGAACTTTGTTTTTCTTTCCAAAGCATCATTTTTAGCTGCATTTTTAGCTAAGCTCCACCCATCAAAGAAAACTGCCTGGGCTTTTTTTCCCTGATACTGTGCAGCGCATGATGGGATTTCCTATGTTGTTACTCACATTGCCTAGCAACTGGGAGAGGTGCTCAGGACACAGGACAGTTGGAACTGTGTCTCATGCTACCTGTCACCTCCTTTCAACCAAAAAGATGGCTGCCCCATGAAATCAAACATTTGCCTGTTCTTTTAAAACAGTGTGGGTAACAGATTATATTACCTATCTATTTTAATTAACATAACTAATGTAACTTAATGACAGTATGTTTGTTTAGGCTGGAGTTCCTCTTTAAAATTAAATTTGTCGTTGAATCAGCCGGTGGCATGCACACGATGCAGGGCGATTGGAAACTGACACACAGGAAGTCTTTTCTCTCCTGCATTTAAAGCGACCAAATGTCTGAGCATGGAGGTATCGCAGATGAAGGTTGAACACCTAAGAGCGGCAAGGAAAGGATCAATTTTATTCCAAAAATGGAAATTTGCACTTAAACTATGAATAGCTTACGGCTCTTAAATCTACTCCCATCAATATTCATGACAAACACACTTCATACTTTTTTTCCTTTCGTTAAAGTAAACATAAGTAAGCGGGGTCTATTTCTAGCTTCAATCCATTCAGAATAGAGGAAGGAATATTTCCCAGACACCTGCCTGCTGTGTTCTGCGATACTTTTAGACAACTTCCTTTTTGAGAGCGTTTAAAATGTAAATAACACCATGCCAAAATAGTCTGTGCATGTGATTGCTGAAATCCCATTAATGGAATCTGAATGAGTTCTCTTATCTGTCACACTGTTAACTCTTTCTGTCCTTCACATTTAGGTTAGGTGCACACATAACATAACATGAAAACAGGGGCGTTACAATAGACCCTGCAAAGGAATGCCTCTGCAGGGGGGCCCAGAAGCCACAGGGGGCCCGTGGGGGAACAGTTTGAGAGACTGACAGCTAGGGGCATGGAGAGAAAAAACGTATTCTGCTCTCGCACCATTGTTATATTGACTGCATGTGTCTACCACACAGATAAGGAATCATACACACTTTGGAATCTGTACACTGTCCCTGCTCTCTAAAAAAACATCTGTCTCTCACTGCTGCAAAGTTCTGATGACTTCATGTACAACCTTACAAACAAAGGAGTCACATTTTGAAAAAAAGTTGTAGACTTTCCCTTTTCAGCAAAGGATTCCTAGATTCTTATCACACACACAGGCTAATGACCTTATGGCCTCTGATTACTTTTACAACACAGTGGAGTGGAGATTGATGTCTTACTGTTGCTGCTTCATTGAGAGCTTGTTTTCTCAATGAAGTCCAAGATCCCGTAATAACAGTATTAATCAGTGACATTCTGAATGTTTTGCCAACGTTACAGTGAATACTATATCTTATGTTCAGCATGTCATTGTTGTTCCTCCATATAGCATGTGCTCTCATGTAGTAAAATAATACAGCTGTGTGTGTATGTATGTACTGGGAGCAGAGCTGCAACGAGAGACTTGTCAGCTGCAAGGGGCTGGAGGAAGCCCCGGGTAAGTAGATCTGGGGGTAGCATAGATTGCCTGACGTTTCCTTTAAGTCTAAGTGTTTTTATCTACATGGGGAAAACACATTGGTCCTCAGTTTTCCTGTGCAGAAAGCGAGGGAGGTGGGGGCCCCATCCAAAGTTTCGCAGGGGGGCCCAGTGATGTCTAGTTATGCCCTTGCATGAAAAGCTGCATTTTATGTCATGTTTTATGTTAATGTTGTGTGCCTTTTTTGTGCGTTTTTGCTGCATTTTTGGTGCGTTCGCGGTAATGTTTTTTTCCAGACATGCGTTTTTGCTGCGTTTTGTGTGCGTTTTAATGCGTTTGCGGTTCGCATGTATGTTTTTCATGTGTCTTTATTTTGTGTTTTATTCAAATCAATAGTAAGTCAACAGGAAGCTGAAATACATTATAAATGTTTTTTTTCCCCAAAAAAATCGCATAGAAAAAATGCATGGAAAATGCATACCGTTGTGTTTCCATTGACTTTGATTATGTGCGTTTTTCATGTGTTTTTGAAGATTAGGCAACAAAACCTGCGTTTTGAAAAACCCACGCATCAAAAACGCACATGCATTTTTGATATGAGTCTTTTCCTGCGGCCCATAGACTTCCATTAGCGGCAAAAATGCAGCATTTTCGGCAACACTAGCATTTCTGCTAAGTGTGCATCTAGCCTTAGGGATGGTCGGATATGCCCATTTCCAATTTCACAGAAATTCTCGATTTCCTGTTTTTCCATTTCCCAATTTTCAGTTTTTCCAATATTACAATTTCCAAGGAGTACTTTATTTGTTTATTTGTCCACCCAACCAAAACATAAAAAAAATCAAGAAAATCTAATTTTGGGATTGGTTTAAAATAACCACAGTAATCTGATTTTTGCACAGAAAAATCTGCATTTTCTGGTTGGTCCACTGCTTCCGAGTTCTGTGATTGGGCTAAAACTACAGAGATGCGGTAAAAACAGATTTCCGCGGAATTCTGAGTTCTGTTTTCTGTGTTCCAATTGGAAACGCCAATATCAGATCAGAAATGTACATCCTGAGGAATCTAAATGAGCATCCCTATTCACAATGAGTAACAGACCCTTTTTCTGTATAAAATTGTAACGATTGTGGAACTTTCTCCGTGATCAGCGCACAACGCGTGCGCTGATACGGCGGAAATCTTCCACAAGCGTATAATTGCAGGAACCCAGCAAAAGGTGCTACGCACCCGTAGAGGGAAATTCCTGTCTACAGATGGCGCTGAGGAGTGCAGAGGAACCAATCCTCTGTACCTCCACAAATGCCAGACAGGAATTGTACGAAGCGCAGAACGCAATTGCAAGGGAAGCGATTGCAAATGAGAACGAGCAAAGGGACAGGTTGTATGTGTGTGCGCCAATCTAGTCGCCACCCCGCGACAGCGCACACACAACAGCAGATACGAAACAGAAACGCAACCGCAAGAAAGGCAATTGCCAAAAGTGACACAAGGCAGATCAGAACAGAATACGAGGATAGCAAAGGCACAGCAAATCATACAATGAGGAGATACGGAAAATAACAAACGCTAACTGAACACGAACACCGCACTCATTTGCAACAGTGCACGCGTTCATGCGCGGTCTCCACGTGATAAGCACAATAGAGACAAGCACGCCTAACTAACCATCGACAGACAAACATGTAACAGAGGACGCGTGCACTTGCTTAACGGTTACCTCACCGAGCCTCCAGCAAGCGTTCGTAGCAGACAAGACAGACACACGAAAACAGGGACAAGCGAAAGATAGGATCCACAGCACTAGCGAAAAGAGCTAGCGCGATCCAGGAAGACAGAACAGAAGGATCCACAGTACTAGCGCAGGATGCTAGAGCGATCCAAGTACAGAGTAGCAAAACAGAAGGATCCACAGCACTAGCGGAAAGTGGCCAGCGCGATCCAAGGAGACAGAACAGAAGGATCCACAGCGCAAGATGCTAGTGCGATCCAAGTGAGACAGATCAGAAGAGATAGCTGGTAGCAACCGCTGCACCAGCTATACTCCAAGAACAGAGATCAGAACCATTTCCTGTCGACCACCGCTGGGACAGGACAATCGCAACAGAAAAAAACAAACAGATAAGCAATCCTAACTGCACTAAGGAAACCTGCCTAGTGCAGTTTTCCAGGAATTACTCTAAGCTGATCTTCAAACAAAGAGTAAGGCTGACACTCCTCCAGGAGTGTTTCACAGGAAGGAATCCTTATGACCAGCCAAGCATTGTGGGAAACACATAATACTTATAGTACACGCCTCCAATGAATGTGGCCAGGCAATTTGCATGACAACGTATGCAAATTCCTCAGCAAGCACAAGCTGCAAAACTGACAGAAGCTAATCTTTCCAGAGTCCTGCAGCATGCAAACCTAAACAATGGTCAAAAAGCTGCCTGCCTGCACAGGCAGCTGAGCAGATCATTACAGTACCCCCCCCCCCCCCCCCCTCCAGGGTCGAATTCCAGATGACCCTCAAAACTGCTATTAGCAAAAGAATCCAAACGAAGCCCGACAAGGTCCAATTCCAGAGTCAGTCCACTCGAAACCGACCTCATCGGAAACAAAAGCCACCGAAACATGCCCATCAGCACTACAAGTCTCAGCGTAACACCCATCAGGACTGTGGATACCAGAGAAGAAGCCACCGACACCCTCCAGACAATACCCACCACCTTCCAAGGAGCGTCCGAAAACACCAAATCTGCCACAAAACCTGTTCGAAGTGTCTCTTTCAAAACAAAAGCCGCTGTTGATCGTATTCAGGGTACCAAGCAAAACTTCTCTCGGAATTTCCCAGAACGCCTTGAAGCTCCGCAGAGATTCCAAGAAGCCAGAACGCTCACCAGGCTCACATGGAGAGCTACCAAGCCCCCCCTATGGAACTTATGTTCCAGATTCAGAATTAGCAGGACACCCATCAAGATCAGGACTTTCAGGGACCACTTCTGGGCATGCAAGCAGGCAGGCTAAATCAGAACATGTCTCCACCGAGGAAGCATCTGAGTACGCTGGTAACCGAGGCACACTTGGGCTTTCTGGGTCACAGAGCACACTGGGGTACACCAGCACAGGAGAAACCTTAGGACACGTCGGGGAACTGCCAACCTCAGAGTCCGGCACGACCAGACCAAAACCAGGACCGGGCAGAAAATCATCACGAGTAGAGGTCACAGGTACTGGTATTTCAAAAGAAGACTCGGTCTCAGGCTTAGAGATCTCAATGACTGTAATGGTATCTGACGGAAATTCATCATTGACTACCCATGACTGAAGCTCCACCAGAGCTGAAAAGGTAGCCAGCAAGGCAGCAATGCCCATGGAAGAGGGCAACACCTCAGAAGGACTTGGGGGGCAGGAGACATCTCCTACAAGTTCTGCACCCCTTGGGAGGAACTCGGAGACCTCCAGAACATCAAACAAGACCTCAGGAACATCATTTCCCAGGTTTTCTAAGAAGGATTCTGAACTATCCATGTTACAGGGCTGAACATTAAATACCTCCTGCAGGCAGGGCAGATGTCCCAGGAATGGTTCCACCATAACCTGAGACTGAGCTTCATCATAATTAGCGGGATGTACAGGAATATTTACTGGAACACACACTGACTCCCTAACTTCATTCTCACTGTACCCAGAATTCTGTGTGGCAGTCAAACTAGCTTGTAACTCCAAAACTGCAGAAAAACAGGTGAGTATGGTGGCAATACCTAGATGAGCCTGTAGGGACACTGCAGTGGATTCTGAGCAAGGCCACATTGACTCATCCAGAGTACAGGGTGCAGAATCAGCACTTCCCTCAGAGCAAGAAAGGGGCTCACAAACGTCAGTGTGAAAGGAAAACATGTTTTCATTCATGGTGCAGGGCAGGTTCAGAGAAAGCGTCTCTGAACAAGGCAAAGAAGGTTCAGCATCAGATTCGCAAAACCGAAGCGCTGTCTCACTCTTAGATTCGGCTAACGATGTCGAATTCGAGGAGTCAGAACGCAAAACCTGCGAATAAAAAAATCACCTTAGATTGTGAAACTGATGCTTCCATAGCGCAAACCTCCGCGACCTGCAGAGGAGACTGTAAGGTGTTCAGGACAGAAACACTGGGGTAACTGTCACCAGGCAATGGGCCCTTACAGGTGTGAACAGGGTGAGACAGAGGCTCATCTGCAGAAAAAATAGCGACATCAACAGGATAAACTTTATTAGGCATATTAATTTTACTTTTGACGCTGCATAGTCGAGACATTTTCCCCATAGCAGGGTCACAGACGGAAGATCTCAAAGATCTGTTTCTAAATGACAAAGGATCCCACACATCCTTGAGGATAATCGGCAGACTCATGCCGATCACAATCTGCAGGAACATCCGAGAAACAGGTATCAGATCGCACAGATTCAAACTGCACACTGTCAGGAGCGAATCCTTCAGGATTCACACAGAAATTAACCACAGCGGCACACTCATTCTTTTCAGATTGCACAAAGTCAAGACTCACATGCTTTACCCCAGAAAGGCAGGAACAATCCGACAACGATGTCTCTTTATTGGAATCAATTGGTTGGTGTGTGTGCAACTCATCCAAAATCGTCTGCCACACATAAATCACCAGATCCACATCACCCTCGTCACATTCATCGGAATCAATCAAAAGGTACATAGAATCGAGACAATCATTCAAGACATCCTCGCTTTTTGCGATGTAAAAATCGCAAAAGGCTTTCCAATCAAAATCGAATTCCTCCAGCAAGGCCCCAACATCCCAGGAAGCAAATGGGGGTTCAAACAGGCCAGTATCCAAATAATCTCCTTAGGGGTGGAGTTCAGGAACAAGAACAGATCTTTTAACCAGTGATGAGCGAAAATGCAAATATTCTTTTTGCCGAATTTTCGCGAAAATAAGTACTAAATTCGTTTCGAAAGGCAAAAATTCGCCGAATATTTTCGCATTAATTTTCGCCTAAAGTTCGTTTTTTTTTTTCGCGTTGAATTTCTAAGCCCCCTTACAAGCTAGAATCACCAAATTTGCAGGGTATATTAAGGAGATATGTGGGTACAAGAGGAAAAAGAAATTTTTCAAAAAGACCTTATAGTTTTTGAGAAAATCGACTTTAAAGTGTCAAAGGAAAAAAGTATACATTTAAATGCAGTAAATGACAGTTACTGTAGCAAACCTAGCAGTAGTGTAAATTTACTAATATCAAAAGAAAGGGCCAAGTGTAAGTGCCATGGGCTAAGTGCTAAGTGCAAACTGCCAAGTGCAAAGGGCCGTGTGCCAAGTGCAAAGGGCCAAGTGCCAAGAGCAAGTGCCAAGTGCAAACTGCCAAGTGCAAAGGGCCAAGTGCCAAGTGCAAAGGGCCAAGTGCCAAGAACAAGTGCTAAGTGCAAAGTGCAAACGGCCAAGTGCAAGTGCAAAGGGCCAAGGGTCAAATGAAAAGGGCCAAGTGCAAAGGGCCAAGTGCAAAGAGCCCTTGGCTCTTGGCCCTTTGCCTTTGCACTTGGCCCTTTTCATTTGACACTTGGCCCTTTGCACTTGCACTTGGCCCTTTGCACTTGGCCCTTTGCCTTTGCACTTGGCCTTTGCACTTGGCCCTTTGCACTTGCAATTGGCCCTTTGCCTTTGCACTTGGCCCTTTGCACTTGGCCCTTTGCACTTGGCCCTTTGCATGTGCAATTGGCCCTTTGCACTTGGGCCTTTGCACTTGGGCCTTTGCACTTGGCCCTTTGCCCTTGCACTTGGCCCTTTGCACTTGGCCCTTGGCCCTTTGCACTTGGCCCTTTGCCCTTGCACTTGGCCCTTTGCACTTGGCAGTTTACACTTGGCACTTGGCCCTTTCTTGGCCCTTTCTTTTGATATTAGTAATTTTACACTACCTCTAGGTTTGCTTAAAGGGATACTGTAGGGGGGGTCGGGGGAAAATGAGTTGAAGTTACCTGGGGCTTCTAATGGTCCCCCGCAGGCATCCTGTGCCCGCGCAGCCACTCCCCAATGCTCCGGCCCTGCCTCCGGTTCACTTCTGGAATTTCAGACTTTAAAGTCTGAAAACCACTGCGCCTGCGTTGCCGTGTCCTTGCTTCCCCTGATGTCACCAGGAGCACACGGCGCAAGCACAGACCATACTGGGCCTGCGCAGTATGCTCCTGGTACCATCAGCTGACATTCCAGAAGTGAACCAGAGGCGGGGCCGGAGCATTGGGGAGTGGCTGCGTGGGCACAGGATGTCTGTGGGGGACCATTAGAACCCCCGGGTAACTTCAACTCATTTTACCCCGACCCCCTCCAACAGTATCCCTTTAAGTAACTGTCATTTACTGCATTTAAATGTATACTTTTTTCCTTTGAAACTTTAAAATCGATTTTCTCAGAAACTATAAGGTCTTTTTGAAAAAATTCTTTTTCCTCTTGTACCCACATATCTCTTTAATATACCCTGCAAATTTGGTGATTCTAGCTTTTAAGGGGGCTTAGATATTCAACACGAAAAAAACGGACTTTAGGCGAAAATTAATGCGAAATTTCGCCGTTTGAAGCTAAAATAGTACTTATTTTCGCGAAAATTCGGCGAAATCGAAAATGGGATTTTCGATGCGAAAATGGCTTTGGAGAAAATTCGCAAGCAACACTGCTTTTAACTGCTTTAATATAGTGTGCGATCCTACCTATAGTAGGATCCACATAAGCTTGGGATTGAGGCAAAAAACCAGGAGACAGATCAACATCATGGTAAACATCAATAGGGAGTGTTTTATTCCGATGCTTGCATTTTTTAGTTTTTCTCTTTTTAGCACTTGCATGTCTGCTGTCTAAAACCTGAAGTGGCAACAGACACATTGAACTGATTGTCATACTGAAAGGTTTTGCATGGAAGGGAAAGATCAGCTGACTTATCAGCAGCTACACATTTAATCAGAGCAGGTGGTAAGCCAGGCAGTTTAAACCAGTGAGAGAATATCACTGCAAGAAACTGATGCAGATTTTTATTCCAAGAATTGTTTTTTAGCACCTCATACGCCCAGGTGAACAAATCGTCTTTTAAGAGCACATAGGCAAACTGAAGCAGGGCCGGGCCGAGGCATAGGCTGGAGAGGCTCCAGCCTCAGGGCGCCGTGTAGGAGGGGGCGCACAATTCATTCAGCTGTCATTCCTAATTGTGTTTGAAGCAGAAAGAAATAAGAAAAGGAGATACATGGAAGTGACTACAAGCCATATAACTAGAGATTAAGGTGTTGGGGGCCCTGGGGTGCCTCTAGTCTAATAGCAGTCAGTGTGTGACGGCTGGGGTGGGAGAGGTGGAGGGGCGCACTTTGATGTCTCAGCCTTGGGTGCTGGAGGACCTTGTCCCGGCTCTGAACTGAAGAGCCGACATAGACGGATCAGCAATCTGAAAGGTGGGATCCAGGCAAAACCTCACACATTCAGAGAGAAATTCCGCTTTGGTCTCTGAGTTTAGCCTTTTAAAGCTCTTAAAGACACAGGACGCATACTCGACAAAATCGTACAAATCAGAAATTCCCTCTACACTGGGAATTTTGGTTGGGCTGGTCATACTGTAACGATTGTGGAACTTTCTCCGTGATCAGCGCACGACGCGTGCGCTGATACGGCGGAAATCCTCCACAAGCGTATAATTGCAGGAACCCAGCAAAAGGTACTACGCACCCGTAGAGGGAAATTCCTGTCGGCAGATGGCGCTGAGGAGTGCAGAGGAACCAATCCTCTGTACCTCCACAAATGCCAGACAGGAATTGTACGAAGCACAGAACGCAATCGCAAGGGAAGCGATTGCGAATGAGAACGAGCAAAGGGACAGGTTGTATGTGTGTGCGCCAATCCAGTCGCCACCCTGCGACAGCGCACACACAACAGCAGATACGAAACAGAAATGCAACCGCAAGAAAGGCGATTGCCAAAAGTGACACAAGGCAGATCAGAACAGAATACGAGGATAGCAAAGGCACAGCAAATCATACAATGAGGAGATACGGAAAATAACAAATGCTAACTGAACGCGAACACCGCACTCATTCGCAACAGTGCACACGTTCATGCGCGGTCTCCACGTGATAAGCACAATAGAGACAAGCACGCCTAACTAACCATCGACAGACAAACATGTAACAGAGGACGCGAGCGCTTGCTTAACGGTTACCTCACCGAGCCTCCAGCAAGCGTTCATAGCAGACAAGACAGACACACGAAAACAGGGACAAGCGAGAGATAGGATCCACAGCACTAGTGAAAGTGGCTAGCGCGATCCAGGAAGACAGAACAGAAGGATCCACAGTATAGCGCAGGATGCTAGAGCGATCCAGGTACAGAGTAGCAGAACAGAAGGATCCACAGCACTAGCGGAAAGTGGCCAGCGTGATCCAAGGAGACAGAACAGAAGGATCCACAGCGCTAGCGCAAGATGCTAGTGCGGTCCAAGTGAGACAGATCAGAAGAGATAGGTGGTAGCAAACGCTGCACCAGCTATACTCCAAGAACAGAGATCAGAACCATTTCCTGTCGACCACCGCTGGGACAGGACAATAGCAACAGAACAAACAAACAGATAAGCAATCCTAACTGCACTAAGGAAACCTGCCTGGTGCAGTTTTCCAGGAATTACTCTAAACTGATCTTCAAACAAAGAGTAAGGCTGACACTCCTCCAGGAGTGTTTCACAGGAAGGAATCCTTATGACCAGCCAAGCATTGTGGGAAACACATAGTACTTATAGTACACGCCTCCAATGAATGTGGCCAGGCAATTTGCATGACAACGTATGCAAATTCCTCAGCAAGCACAAGCTGCAAAACTGACAGAAGCTCTTCTTTCCAGAGTCCTGCAGCATGCTAACCTAAACAATGGTCAAAAAGCTGCCTGCCTGCACAGGCAGCTGAGCAGATCATTACAAAAATCAGTAAAAACAAAAACAAAAAAACTGCACCACAAAAAATATAAAATAATAATAATAATAAAAATCTTCTTTTGGTTTTCTACTGCATTTGGTCGGATCGAATGGCGCAACTTTCAGTCCAGAGATGTGTACATTGCACTTGGAATCGGCGTTGTTCTCTTCTAAACACAGATTGCGGCTATACAACCCTATTGGTCCATAGTTGATGTCTGTATACAGTGTGGCTCTAAGGAAGCAGCTTTTGGCCATGAAACATGTGTCAGGCAGCCTTTTATGTCATTTGGATTCCTGAACTTATGTCCACACATATTGTCCGCAACTTTGAAGATATTTTGACTGAAGAATAAAGAGAGAATTTGTTCATGTAAAACCCAGTGTTTTCTCCTCTGGTGGAAATTGCTTGTATTTACAGCATTTGCCTTGTTACTGATGCTACTGGGGTTAAATGACAGAAAAAAGAAGCCTGTCAGATTAATGGGTGTAATCGATGATTTAAGACAGGTCCAATCAGGTTTCCAATCATTTTTCTGATCACTTCTGCACAAAATCCATTGGAAACCTGTTGGAAATTATTGATTCAACCCGTCAATCTGACATGAAAATGCATAGGGTGCACCTGGCTTATAGAGAAATAATTCAAGAGATCAACAGATGAGGTCACTGGCTCCTGACCGTGTGATCAATATAAGCCAATGGGAGTTACTTACTTTGATGACAGGGCCATGATCCAATGAAATCAGCTCCTGACCGGATCACAGGGCTCTGCAGTCATAGAGACGGAAGGGCGTGTGAGCTGCAGCGGGCAGAGAGCGACATGATCGTCGGGAGCAGCGAAATGTACGCCCTGGCACGCCAAGTGGTTAATAAAATATTTTACTCCAAGTATCATAGACTCCCTTCCTTTGGCCACAAATGCAGTCATTTCATTTAGCGGGTAGAAGTAAAAAAATAAGATCTTATATTTAACAGTGACCCGAGGAGCAAATTAAATTCAGCAAATTAAAGCCTTAATTGGCTCTTGTATGAGTAGATTTTCTTTATTGTTCCTCTAACTTTCTCTGCAGATAGAAGTTTTGAGCAGCTTTTCAACACAAACAGAGACATGCACTGGAGGTAATACAGAGATGGAGCTAAAGGCTGAGTCTCTGACCTGCTCCATTCAAAGAGTAGAGATGGGCCGAACGGTTCGCCGGCGAACGGTTCCACGCGAACTTCGGTGGTTCGCGTTTGCGTCCCGCTGGCGAACCTTTGCGGAAGTTTGGTTCGCCCCATAATGCACCTTGAGGGTCAACTTTGACCCTCTACATCACAGTCAGCTGGCACAGTGTAGCCAATTAGGCTACACTAGCCCCTGGAGCCCCACCCCCCTTATATAAGGCAGGCAGCGGCGGCCATTACGGTCACTCATGTGCTGCCTGCGTTAGTGAGAGTAGGGCGAGCTGCTGCAGACTGTCTCTCAGGGAAAGATTAGTTAGGCTTAACTTGTTCCTGGCTGGCTGCATACCTGTTCTGTGAACCCACCACTGCATACCTGTGCTGTGAACCCACCACTGCATACCTGTTCAGTGAACCTGCCACTGCATACCTGTTCTGTGAACCCACCACTGCATACCTGTGCTGTGAACCCATCACTGCATACCTGTTCAGTGAACCTGCCACTGCATACCTGTGCTGTGAACCCACCACTGCATACCTGTTCAGTGAACCCACCACTGCATACCTGTTCTGTGAACCCACCACTGCATACCTGTACTGTGAACCCACCACTGCATACCTGTTCTGTGAACCCATCACTGCATACCTGTTCAGTGAACCTGCCACTGCATACCTATGCTGTGAACCCACCACTGCATACCTGTTCTGTGAACCCACCACTGCATACCTGTGCTGTGAACCCATCACTGCATACCTGTTCAGTGAACCTGCCACTGCATACCTGTGCTGTGAACCCATCACTGCATACCTGTTCTGTGAACCTGCCACTGCATACCTGTGCTGTGAACCCACCACTGCATACCTGTTCAGTGAACCCACCACTGCATATCTGTTCAGTGAACCCGCCACTGCATACCTGTTGTGTTCAGTGAACCCGCCACTGCATACCTGTTGTGTTCAGTGAACCCGCCACTGCATACCTGTTGTGTTCAGTGAACCCGCCACTGTATACCTGTACTGTTCAGTGAACCCGCCACTGCATACCTGTTCTGTTCAGTGAACCTGCCACTGTATACCTGTACTGTTCAGTGAACCCACCACTGAATACCTGTTCAGTGAACCCACCACTGCATACCTGTTGTGTTCAGTGAACCTGCCACTGCATACCTGTTCTGTTCAGTAGACCCACCACTGTATACCTGTTTAGTGAACCCGCCACTGCATACCTGTTGTGTTCAGTGAACCTGCCACTGCATACCTGTTCTGTGAACCCGCCACTGTATACCTGTACTGTTCAGTGAACCCACCACTGCATACCTGTTCAGTGAACCCACCACTGCATACCTGTTCAGTGAACCCACCACTGCATACCTGTTCTGTTCAGTGAACCCGCCACTGTATACCTGTTGTGTTCAGTGAACCCGCCACTGCATACCTGTTGTGTTCAGTGAACCCGCCACTGCATACCTGTTGTGTTCAGTGAACCCGCCACTGTATACCTGTACTGTTCAGTGAACCCGCCACTGCATACCTGTTCTGTTCAGTGAACCCGCCACTGCATACCTGTTCTGTTCAGTGAACCTGCCACTGTATACCTGTACTGTTCAGTGAACCCACCACTGCATACCTGTTCAGTGAACCCACCACTGCATACCTGTTCAGTGAACCCGCCACTGCATACCTGTTCTGTTCAGTGAACCCGCCACTGTATACCTGTTGTGTTCAGTGAACCCGCCACTGCATACCTGTTCTGTTCAGTGAACCCGCCACTGCATACCTGTTGTGTTCAGTGAACCCGCCACTGTATACCTGTACTGTTCAGTGAACCCGCCACTGCATACCTGTTCTGTTCAGTGAACCTGCCACTGCATACCTGTTCTGTGAACCCGCCACTGTATACCTGTTCTGTTTAGTGAACCCACCGCATCAGTGCGCATACCTGTGCAGTTAAGTGCCTCCGCCACCACCAACAGGGTCCGGGACTCCAGGCGGATTGCTGAATTTTTTAGGCCGCTGCTAGCAGCGGCCGCTGTAATAATTTTTCTGGTGCGTGTACATGCCTGCCTAATTTTTCTGGCTGCACTGCGGGCAGCTGCAACAACAAAAGAAAAGGCATGTACATGTGCCCATTCCCCTTCGTGATCATTACCTTGCCGTGGTGAAGGGGCTTGCGTATCACAATGAAGCAATGACCGGCGCCTAGATGAGTGTCTCGGGGGGCACACAAAAGATAATAAGGTCGTTGCTTCATTGTGGTCAGACCAAATTTGATCAGCTGGACAGTCACTGTTCTGTCATTCAGCTACATCAGCCAGGCGACCATATGGGCTGTAAAGCCACCAAAACCTGCACTCTCGCCATGGTGCACACCAGTCCAGCACGGCCGTCACTACACAAACAGCTGTTTGCGGTGCGTTACACGGTGAGTTTGGTGTGTCAGTGTGAAGCAGTACCTTAATTACACTACCTGATTGATGTATACACATGCAAGATGTTTTAAAGCACTTTAGGCCTGTCATTTAGCATTCAATGTGATTTCTGCCCTTAAAACCCTGCTTTGCGTCACATCCAGATTTTTCCCGGGGACTTTTGGCGTGTATCCCACTCCGCCATGCCCCCCTCCAGGTGTTAGACCCCTTGAAACATCTTTTCCATCACTTTTGTGGCCAGCATAATTATTTTTTTTTTTCAAAGTTCGCATCACCACTGAAGTCTATTGCGGTTCGCGAACTTTAACGCGAACCGAACCTTTCGCGAAAGTTCGCGAACCCGGTTCGCGAACCTAAAATCGGAGGTTCGGCCCAACTCTATCAAAGAGCATTCTTACAGAAATTGTTATCAGGCAGCAGAGGAAACCTCCAAGAAGTACAGAACCTCAGGAGCTACAATTGCAGCATGAAATGACAATAGTTTGTAATAAAAATAACAATACATTAGATTTTAGCCAGAGCACATTGCAAGAAGCAACACTCTCCAGATTTCTGTAATAGCACATTTTAAATACTGGCAGCCCTTTGTAGACAGTCTGAACATTTCTGACCATCTGTTCTGCCCGATTATTAAGTGAGATGTTTCAGAATAAAAATTCAAGTAGCTTCCACTGAACATGTTTTTATGTTTTAGGAGATGTTACATCCTTCCTTCACAATGACTGCTTCACTTCTTACAAGGGAAGGAGATTCCGAAGCATCTTATAAGTAGAGCCAGAGTTACAGGAATGGAAGAAGTTACTTTGCAGGAGAAATGTAAGTGTGAATGCAAAATGGCCACCACAGAAATCTGAGAATTGGAACTAGCTGCTAGTAGATAGAGATGTCGCAAACATCAAATTTACTTCCGCAAATGTTCGCGAACAGGAGAACTGCCATAGACTTCAAGGGCAGGCAAATTTTAAAGCCTTCAAAGACTGTTTCTTGCCACAAAAGTGATGAAAAAGTTGTTTCAAGGGGGTCTAACACCTGGAATGTGTCATGCCGGAGGCGGGTCCATGCCATAACTCCCACCAAAAATTACGGAGTTGACGCAAAGTTGGGTTTTAATCCCTAAAGAGCAGAAATCACATTATGCACAGCTCTGGGTGTCAGTGGGCTGTGGGGGTCACACACAGAGAAATGCAATAATACTATCAGAATACAGTGAAATAATAATGCACTGGAGTGGTTCTGTGCCTGCAACTTAATGAGACAACAATAGTAGTGTGCACACAGCTCTGGGTGTCAGTGGGCTGTGGAATGTCACAAAAAACACAGGAGACCGATGTGCTAGCCCTCAAATGGGCTATTTGGGGTGCTTTTCCAGCAAGTGAGGAACAAGAACACAGGCCTAGCTAATGGTTTTCCTACCTATCTGCAGCAAGCTCTTACTAAAGGTAGACATGGCCCGAATGGTGCAAACGCAAAGTTCGTGAGTTCGCGTTCGTGTCGAAATGCAAACTTTATGCGAGTTTGACCCACCCCCAATACTACATCGTTGGGCTAAACTTTGACCCTCTACATCACAGTCAGCAGACACATGGCAGCCGATCAGGCTGCTCTCCCTCTTGGACCCCCTTCCCTTATAAAAGGCAGCAGTGTCGGACATTTTCTCACTCTTTCTGCTGCTGATATTAGTGAGGGAAGGGAGAGACATTGGAGAGACAGGGAAAGTGATAGTTAGGAGGTCTGTTAGCTTGCTCCTTGCTGATATTTATTGCTTAAAAGCACCCCAAAACAGCTCTTTTGAGAGCTAATGCTCTTGTGATGTTTTTTTTGTGTGTGGCCCACTGACACTGCTTATACAGCCATGTCTGTCGCAGCTGGCCCTTGCTATTTGCTATACTGTGCCAGGCCCAACACATTCAGTGCCTACCTTTTCACTGCACCTGTGTGACTGCTGCACATTGTATTATAATACTAGTCACTGCATACCTTTCACTGCATCTGTGTGACTGCACATTGTTATACCAGCAGTCACTGCATACCTTTCACTGCACCTGCGTGACTACACATTGTTATACCAGCAGTCACTGCATACCTTTCACTGCACCTGTGTGACTGCACATTGTTATACCAGCAGTCACTGCATACCTTTCACTGCACCTGTGTGACTGCACATTGTTATACCAGCTATCACTGCATACCTTTCATTGCAACTGTGTGACCACACGCTGTTTTATATACCAGTCACTGCATACCTTTCACTGTACCTGTGTGACTGCACATTGTTATACCAGCATTCACTACATACCTTTTCACTGCACCTGTGTGACTGCATATTGTTATACCAGTAGTCACTGCATACCTTGCACTGCACCTGTGTTACTGCACATTGGTATACCAGCAGTCACTGCATACCTTTCACTGCACCTGTGTGACTGCACATTGTTATACCAGCAGTTCCTGCATACCTTTTCACTGCACCTGTGTGACTGCACATTGTTATACCAGCAGTCACTGCATACCTTTCACTGTATCTGTGTGACCACACACTGTTTTATATACCAGTCACTGCATACCTTTTCACTGCATCTGTGTGACTGCACATTGCATTATACCACCAGCAGTCACTGCATACCTTTCACTGCATCTGTGTGACAGCACGCTGTTTTATATATCAGCAGTCAGTGCATACCTTTTTACTGCACCTGTGTGACTGCACATTGCATTATACCAGTCACTGCATACCTTTCACTTGAATGGATGGCAACCTTGCCCTCCATAACAGATTCTCGTTATAGGATTTCAAGTGTATTTGTCTCATCATTATACAGCAGTCAGTGTATACCTTTCACTGCATCTGTGTGACTGAACATTGTATTATACCAGCAGTCAGTGTATACCTTTCACTGCATCTGTGTGACTGCATATTGTATTAGTCAAGTCAGTGCATACCTTTCACTTCATCCCCCCCAATATGGACAAAACAACAGGCAGAGGCAATCCACCTGGCAGGTCTGTTTGAGGTCGTGCTGGCGTGATTTTGTGCGGCCCATGGCCAAAGTACAGTGTTCAGAAGGCACGTGCCATCAACTCCCAAGATTGTCAGGACGTAGTTGACTATTTAACACAGAACACCTCATCTTCTTCAGATTCCGCACGGAGGCATGACATATCTTCCTCTTCCTGCTCTGATTCTGGCACCCCACTTAACACTCAGTCGGCAGCCATCACCAAAGTGCCATCATCCCAGGGCTCAGCGATGTGGACAGGACATTTTTTTGTGTGTCTGCCTCAGATGAGAACGATGTCATCTGTACTCTCTGCCACCGAAAATTGAGCTGTGGAAAGACCAAGACCAGCATAGGGACAACTGCCTTAAGAAGGCACATAATGAAATAGCACAAACTGCAATGGGATGACCACCTGAGGAAAAGCAGCACACAAAAGCAAAGCCACACACTGCAGTGGAAGATACCAGGCTGCAATTATTTCTCAAAAAAGGCAATACCCAAACTGTACCTTGATGTTGAAAGGCAAGTGGTATCATCTCTGGCACAAAGCGTTGGGTCAAGGGTCCATCTGACCATGGATACCTGGTCTGCAAAGCACGGTCAGGCCTGCCCGTAGACTAGGTCAGTCCCCACACACAGCATCTCTGCCTGCACGCCATGTGACTGCCTGCCCCAAGACTAAGTCGGTCCCCACACAGCATCTCTGCCTACAGGCTGCTTGACTGCTTTCTCCGCCACCACCAACAGGGCTCAGGACTCCAGGTGGATTCCTGAATTTTTAGGTCGCTGCTAGCAGCAGCTGCTAACAAAAACAATAATATTTTTTTTCTGGTGCATATACATGCCTGCCTAATTGTTCTGTCTGTACTGCAGCTGCAACAACGAAACAAAAGGCATGTACATGTGCCAATTCCCCTTCATGATCATTACCTTGCCGCAATGAAGGGTCGTGCATATCACAATGAAGCAATGACCAGCTATATGAGTGTGTTGGTGGGCACACCCAAGAAGATAATAAGGTTGTTCCTTCATTATGGACAGACCAGATTCGATCAGCTGGACAGTCACCGTTGTTCTATCATTGAGCTACCACAGCCCGGCAACCATATGGGCTTGAAAACCACCACCGCCTGCACTCTCGCCATCATGCGCACCAGTCCAGCAGGGTCATCACTACACAAACAGCTGTTTGCGGTGTGTTACACAGTGAGTTTGGTGTGTCAGTGTGAAGCAGTACACTAATTACACCACTGATTGATGTATACACATGCAAGATGTTTTAAAGCACTATATGCCTCCAATTTAACAATGCAATGTGATTTCTGCCCTTAAAACCCTGCTGTGCGTCAAATTCGTAATTTTCCCGGGACTTTTGGCATTTATTTCACTCTGCCATGCCCCCCTCCAGGTGTTAGACCCCTTGAAACATCTTTTCCATCACTTTTGTGGCCAGAATTAGTGTTTGTAGTTTTGAAAGTTTGCCTGCCCATTGAAGTCTATTGCGGTTCACATGTTTTGCGCGAACACAAACTTTTGTGGTAGTTTGGAAATCGGAGGTTCGAGCCATCTCTAACAGTCAGCAGCCAGCAGAGAATGAATCCAATATGGCCACCACAACTGCTTATTGATAGGGGGTGGGGGTCCAGGAGGGACTGCGAGCTAAGGGGTCAAAGTTTAGTGCAATGAAGATGTATAGGGGGTGGATTGAACACGCCGAATGTTCGCTGCGAATGCAAACAGCGGAAGTTTAACAGAATAGCGTTTGCCGTTCACGCCATCTCTACTGGTAGATTATCTTTAAAATTACTGATATTATACTACTGGGCAAGGGTAATTCTGATAGTAAAATATTGGTAAGGGTTACAGATGTTTACTTTTTTAAACATAATCCTACTCTAAAATCAGCCCTCCCTTTACTAATTGCTAACGCCATCCAACTTCCCCCTGACCAATGCCTAATAACCCTAAATGATCCCCACCTCCATAACCCCTGATGCATAACTCTAACTGAACCCCACGTGATGCCGAACCCTAACAACCCCCCCACCCCCCCACCCCCGACTCTTTATTAATTTCGTTATTTATTTATTGTATTTATAAAGTGCCAACATATTACACAGCACTGGCACTTCCTCTTAATAGTGGCTATACACGGAAATAGTAGGCCTGCACTACAAACAGATCTGTAATCTGAAATTGGCCCTGGAAACAGTGTTGGGCCAAAATTTTGCATGTGCGTAATTTTGCATCAAAATTCAACGATTTCCATCGTAATCGTAATGCGAAATTTACGGGAGAATGCGTAATAAATTACGTGTGAACTGTAATTACGTATCAAAATTTCACGTAACTTCGTAATTTCGCGAAATTACGGTTCATTACGAAATTAGTCATTTAGTATCTTTTGACGTTTATCTTGATTGATGAACGCTTACAAATTTCTGCATGGACATGGTATTGTATAGACGCACAAGCGTTGTTTAACCTCCTGAGCGGTATGGACGAGCTCAGCTCGTCCATCACCGCCGGAGGCTGCCGCTCAGGCCCTGCTGGGCCGATTTCCACCAAATAAAGAGCAGCACACGCAGCCGGCACTTTGCCAGCCGCGTGTGCTGCCTGATCGCCGCCGCTCTGCGGCGATTCGCCGCGAGCAGCGGCGAAAGAGGGCCCCCCTAGCCGCCTGAGCCCTGCGCAGCCGGAACAAAAAGTTCCGGCCAGCGCTAAGGGCTGGATCGGAGGCGGCTGACGTCAGGACGTCGGCTGACGTCCATGACGTCACTCCGCTCGTCGCCATGGCGACGATCTAAGCAAAACAAGGAAGGCCGCTCATTGCGGCCTTCCTTGTTTATTATGGGCGCCGGAGGCGATCGGAAGAACGCCTCCGGAGCGCCCTCTAGTGGGCTTTCATGCAGCCAACTTTCAGTTGGCTGCATGAAATAGTTTTTTTTTAATTAAAAAAAAACCCTCCCGCAGCCTCCCTGGCGATCTCAATAGAACGCCGAGGAGGTTAATGCATATGTTTATACGCATTATAATAAGCATGATTATACGCATTAATATATAGTATGCGCATGCGCATTGACAAGTTTAACGCAAATTTTCAGGCGTAAGTAACGCGTAATTACGTTACACAATTTCGTTTACACGCGTAGTATCATAGCTTTAATTACGTTATACCAATAATTTCGTAAAATACTACGCAAAGTTTAATGCAAAATTTTACGCTGCAAAAAACTTAGCGAAATTTGCGAAACAAAGTTTTTGGGCCATTACGAGCACCACTGCCTGGAAATCATTTTTTGGCAAAAATCCCACCTTATCGCAGTTTGGAAATTTTAGCCCTAACAAATGTTATAGTAATTTCAGAAAAAAGCGGCCCTTTAAATAAGCACCATCCAGCTAGGTAATTAATATTAAATCACAAATTATCTTTATTATAGTGCATAATTATTAAACACAACACATGGTTCATATGAGACATGTAAACAATTTCATATTGTTTACATGTCTCATATGAACCATGTGTTGTGTTTAATAATTATGCACTATAATAAAGATAATTTGTGATTTAATATTAATTACCTAGCTGGATGGTGCTTATTTAAAGGGCCGCTTTTTTCTGAAATTACTATACAATTTTCTACTGACCCGAGCACATTCAGCATTTATACATTGGAGTGCGGATATCCCCTCTCTTTTTTCCTAACAAATGTTATAAAAAAGTTTTTTTTCCAAACATTTTTGTCTCTTGTTTCCTCTATTCTCCTTGACATACCTAGCAAATTTGGTGATTGCCGTACAGATGAGGGTTTTGCTATTAATTAGCTATTGACTTCAATGCAAATCGCAAAAGTGTTTCAGCAAAAATTCATGGTACCACCCGAAGGAATTCTTACGAGACAGCCGGAGGCGTTTTTGATCATCCCTATATATCAGCTGACACAAGATGTACATTATAATACGATAAGTGAATTATTTATGCAAACAATTAGCCATTAATAATTTCTAGAGACCTTGATGGAAATTTGCCTTCTTCCTTTTAGATTTTACTTTTCTCCATGGCAGCGGAATCCCAGTCCACCCGGCTAATGGTTGTTGCAGAGTCTTTCAGTTTAACCTGTAATGCAATGATTAGTGTTTCACTAATGATCACTGGGGGCTGAAGAAACTTGCCCTGACCTGTCTCTGTCCCTTGATGCCGGAACGGCAGGGCTTCTATTTTAATCTGCTTGAGATTTGATCAGTGGTAGCGAGCCGTCACCTGTGAAAAACAGAGCATGGAATGGTGCAATACAGCTGGAGAAAGGAGCCTATTTTTGGTTTTTGATCAAACATTTGTTGTTCATAAGAAATATCTCCAGTTTAATGAGGAAAAAGTATAATGGTTTAAATTGAGAAGATATTACTTTTGATACGATAAGTTGTACTCTTGCAGCGGGAGAAAAAGGCTATGACTGATGAGTAATGGTTAGGCTGGTTTTACACCTGGTCCTTGCATTTGCTGTGCGATTCTCAGTGTTGCTTGCAAATTTTCGCCTAAGTTATTTTCGCAGCGAAAATCCTGATTTCGAATTCGGCTAATTTTCGCGAAAATCTTCAGAAATATTCCCGTTTTCGACCAGCATCGAAAATTGTATGCGGACGCTTATGCGGAAAAATATCCGCAATGATATGCATGGAAATTCATTCTATGCGGACGCTTATGCCTTTATGCGGAAAAATGTCCGCAATAATGCGCAAGAAACTTATCTGTATGCGGACGCTAATGCCCTTATGCGTAAAAATGTCCGCAATAATACGCAAGTAACGCAAAAATGACGGGCATTAGGCGAAAATTAACGCAAAAAAATGTAATCGAAAATTTGCCTGTTTAAACGAAATTAGGTGAAAATTCGCCAAAACAAATTTTTGCATTTTCGCTCTTCACTGGCAATTCTCCACTCCCATTTAACCACACCACAATGCAAAAAAACCTACATTCATATGACCCTGCGGCAGAGTGCGGCAAAAGGGTCACATGCATAGTAGCGAGGCCACTTGACCGCACTTTGATGCCTGTCGCTGGCCCTCCCTCAGGGTCATACTTGCTGCTAGACAAGAAGTACATCACTAGGTTTCCCGGGTAACCCCTCACATTTGTGTCATTCCGCACATGTACGACGCTGCCAATGTATTTACATTTTCTAGGTTTTCTGGTTGATTTACATGAATTCTGTCGCTGTGGAAGTCCGACGGTAAGGTACTGTTGACTTTTCAATGGCTTAGCGGTGAATCGGGAACTTCTGGAAACTTTAGGCCAATCACAAGACTTGGAAGCGTTGGCCCAATCAGAAAATCGGTATTGTATCTCAAAAATCGTATTTCCAAAGAATATTTAGGCCAACCAGAAGATTCGTGACCATTTTTGCCTCTTATGTCAAGTGGAGAATGCAGAAGGTTGCCGATTGGCAGAAGGTTGCCGATTAATGTTTACAACTAACTAACTTAAACAAAAAACAGCATTCTGCAGAAATCGGAAAGTACATTTAGCGGAAAGTGGATTTCTGACGCAGTCAGAAATCTGCATTTCTGACCATTCCTACCTGTAACAAGCTATTCTGTTGTCAGATCTACTGTGATTGGCAGATTTACTGAAAATAAATAAAAAAATAAAACCCTCTAAAAAAAAGGATGCCTAGATCACCCATTTTGTATAATAAATATACTGTTAACCATATTTCTTATTTTCTGGTTAAAAAAAATACAATTTGATCATTCTTAAATATGGTTTTATAGAAAACATTATGTTTTATATTAAAGTGGTGACCAAAAATAGGAATTTTTGTTTTAACACTGACAATCTATATAAAAAAGCCTTAATGAGCTGGTGTCACAGACATTTTACTTTTTTATTGTTTAATACTTAATATATTTTAAATAATTATCTAATAATTGCAAAAACAAACTATGCCTTAAAGGATACATCCAAGCTACAAAAAAAAAGATCCACTTACCTGGGGCTTCCTCCAGCCGTCCTGAGCCCTTGCCGCAGCTCCGGTGGCTCCCGGTCTTCTCCGCTGGTGCAGCCGACCTTGCTGGGTCGGTTTCCGAGTCGGCTTCTTCTGTGTTTCACCGTGCAGGTCACGTGGTCTCTCCAACGTCATCAGGACGGTACTACGCAGGCGCATTAGTTCTGCGCATGCGCAGTACCGTGACCATGACCTGCGCAGTGGAGCGCAGAAGAAGCCGACCCAGAACCCGACCTGGTGAGGTCGGCTGCACCAGAAGAGAAGACTAGAAGCCACCGGAGCTCCGGCAAGGGCACAGGGCAGCTTCCACGGGCTGGAGGAAGCCCCAGGTAAGTGGATCTTTTTTTTTTTTTGTAGCTTGGACCTTTAAATGATGTTTTAAAAATCAATACATCTTATGCAACAGCTGAACATGTTATTTTCTAATAAATATATTGAAAAAAACCTTAAAAGACCACTATCGAGAAAAAATGTTTTAACTTAAAATGCATGTAAACACATTTTTGCAGTGTAAAATTAGCCATAAATTTCTTTTTTTCCTATATTGCTGTCACTTATAGTAGTTAATAAAAATCTGGCAGAACTGACAGGTTTTTGGCTAGTCCATCTCATTATGGGGATTTTTATTATTTATTTTATTCTTTACAAAAACACTTCCTGGTAAAGTTTTATACAAAGATGCAGGCCACCCCCTCTACCAGTTTGCACACTATTCTGGCAGTTGGACTGAGCAAATGCTGTTCATTAAGTGCTTTTGAAAACAGAGAAAACCCTAAGAATCCCCATAAGGCGATGGACTAGTCCAAAACATGTCAGTCCTGTCAGATTTGTACTAATGACAGCAACATAGGAGAAAAATAATTTTTAGAACATTTTACCCTGGGAAAAAATGTACTGTTTATGTATTTTACATTTTTATTTTAAATAAAAATTGTGGTAGTGGTCCTTTAAATATGAACCCAGATATAATTTTTACAAATGATGAATTCAAATTTGTTTCTTTGCAGTCATAACAGACATTTTTATTTATTTTTTATGAACAAGACTTCTCACAAGAACAAGTCCTGCACATTGTAACGATTGGTGTCAGCGATAACCGATATCTCTGATTATTGGTGATCTGCAGTATCACCAATAATACAGATGCTATACCTGATTATGTGTGATCTGCAGTATCACCAATAATACAGATGCTATACCTGATTATGTGTGATCTGCAGAATCACCAATAATACTGGTATAGCCAGAAACATGACAACTAATGTAAGGGTAGATGTTTGGTGCAACAGTAATGATAGAGATACCCGCTTTCCCAGAGGAGTTGGGAGATAGGAATATCTCTAATATATAACACAGGAATGCAAACTCCAGCAAGCTGGAGATACAGACAGTAGTGAGATAGTTCACCCGAGGAGCGGGTAGAATTATGTTTAAACAAGCGTACTGATCACCCGAGGAGCGGGTGATTCAGACTGTATTGTAGCCACTATCACCTGAGGGGCAGGTAGAAAGGATAGTACTGTAGTGACTATTCACCTGAGGAGCAGGTGATAAAGACTGTAGTGCAGCAACTGACCACCTGAGGAGCAGGTGATTCAGACTGTACTGCAGCTACTGACCACCTGAGGAGCAGGTGATTCAGATAGTACTGCAGCTAGTAATCTCCTGAGGAGCAGGTGATTCAGATAGTACTGCAGCTAGTATTCACCTGTGAAGCTAGCAGAGGATCCCTCACCAGTGACTAGGCTCACTGGTGAGGACAGGAGAGTCAGACAAGCAGATTTGGCAACGAGCAGACAGATACGGTACAGAGACAGAAAGCTAGATCAGAGTAGTGTTTCAGGCAGAGTCGGCAACTATATCAGATAGGCAAAGGTACAGGATCAGTAAACAGAAGAGTAGTCAAGCTAGCATAAGGTCATAACAAATAATACAATTCAATTAGTACTTTAAGCTATCAACAGAATCTGGCTAAGTGTGGATCCCCAGCTCCTGCTGGTTCTAGCAAACTTTGGGATCTGACTAGGGTCTGAGCGCTAACACGTAGCATCCGCAACAGCAGACGAGGAGCTACTGACAGGCAGGTCCTATATATACCAAGAGCGCTCCACAGCGCCGCCCCAGTCACTCAGCCAATCCGGAGCATAGCTGGAGTCAGCTGATCGCCTGATCAGCTGACTCCCCTTCTAGTTGCATAAAGGTCCTGGCGCGCGCGTAGCCCTTAGTCTATGAGCAATAGAAGGACCAGGCAAAGCACCAGCGTGTAACCGTGCGGCGGAGACTGCCGGCTGCGACATGGAGATAGCCGCCATGCCGCTTGCTGTTGCAGCCGTATCTCTGCTATCCATTACACACATCCTACAGTGTTCTATTATCTGCAGAAATAAACTGTGGAATATTTACTGAAATCCTCATACTGTAACAGGCTGTCGGGGAAGATTTTGTCACTGTGCAAGAGGAATTTCACTTTGAAATTAAAAATGTTGTTAAGATTGCTGTGGGTTATATTATTGTAATTGGTGTTGTGCTGAAGATTTCAGGCTGTGAATACACTATTTACACATGGGTTATATGACAAAATACAGTTTTCCGGATACTGTCAAATTCAAGCGTTGATATTACTTCATCTTTCATTCACATTTTCTTAAAGGTTTCGCCTAAGGTTGGATGCCCCAATTGTAGGTTCACACTCATTATACCACATGCAATCTGCTAATGAGTGTGAACTGCAATGGAGATTGGGCCTAGTCTTTAATACAAAGCCTGCTTGCCAGAATAACGCAGTACTGTGAACAGGCCCATAAGCCCAAAAGGGGATCGAGAGCCCAATGTGGTGTTGTGTATAATGGTAAGGAAGGTTATCAACCGAGTGAGAAAGGCAGCTAGGCAATGAGAACAACAACATCAGAAATCCCATCATGCTTTGCACAGCATCAGGGGAAAAATGCCTGGGCAGTTTTCTTTGATGGGTAGAGCTTAGCTTCTGTGCAGCCAAAAATGAGGCTTGGATAAGAAAAATAAAGTTCTGATGCTGTGAAACTGTTAAAGAAACACCAAGCCTTTTCAGTTCTGCTGTGCAGATTTTTAGTCTCGAGGTTCACTTTAAGTGTCTTTTTTTCCAGCTTTTGCTCTAGAAGGCCAACAGTGGTGGGTGGCAAAAGAAGACAATGGATGGAAACTGGCACATTTCTATGGTTTAATGATATGCTGTGCTACTTTTCCTGTCCTGTATGCAAATTTTATGAAAATTGTACAGTATGCTGCCTGGATTGAGCATCTCCAGGTGATTGGCATCCACTGGAGCGAGCCTCAGAGGAGCAGGAGAGGTGGATGAAATGAGCTGCAAAATTCAGTGGGTTTGGAGAGGCACCAGCATGGGCAGTGGCGTAGCAATAGGGGGTGCAGAGGAAGTTACCGTATTGGGGCCCTTGGGCCAGAGGGGCCCTGAAGGGTCCACCCTCTATCACAGTATTAGCTCTTTATTGGTCCTGTGCTGGTAATAATTACATGTATAGATGCTTTGAATAGTAGTAATCCTAAACACACTGTTCCCCACCCCCTTCTTGCAAATCTGACATTGTGGTTGTCCTTGACAGGTTTTGGTACACCATATCAATTGTTATGTATAGAGTGCTTGGAAGGGGGCCCGAGTAAAATTTGCACCAGGGCCCATAGCTCCTTAGCTACGCCACTGAGCATGGGTATAACTGTTGATCTTTGGGCCCCCTAGCAAAAATTGTGGTGATCCCTACAACTAGGAGGCCCACTTGCCAGGAGATATAAACCAGGTGCAACCGCCATGATACTCCACTCATAACAACTGTGGGCACAACACCTGTACTGAAAGAAGGGTGGGTAAGATGTTGGGATCCCCCATAACCCCGAGGCTGCTGGGGCTGCCCCACTGTAATGCGGTATTTCTGCAGAAATCCGATGTCCGAGTTCTGATTGAAAATACTGATTTCCTAAATGTGGTCATTTCATTTCCTCAAAATCCGAATGTGGATTCCTAATTAAAAGCTGTTATTAAAGTATGTTAAAAATTAGCATATAAAAAGTAACAAGAGGTCACTGGATGATATTAAAGCTAATGGGAATGATAAAAAAATAAAAATAAACCAGATATTACCTAAGGAAAGGGTAAAATCTGGGTCTTATAGAGCTCCTCTCTCGGTCCCCTCCATTAAAGGGACATTATGGCGAAAAATTGTAAAATTTAAAATATGTGCAAACACACACACATAAGAAGTACATTTTTTTCCAGAGTAAAATGAACCATCAGTTACTTTTCTCCTATGTTGCTGTCACTTACAGCAGTTTGTAGAAATCTGACAGAAGTGACAGGGTTTGGACTAGTCCATCTCTTTATAGGGGATTCTCAGGAATTAATTTTTTTTCAAAGGCACTAAGTGAATGGCAGTTGTTCTGTCCAACTGCCAAAAAAATCTGTGTAGCGAGCAGGGAAGCGGGCCAGCATCATTGTTTTAATCCTTTTTAGGGATTATCTTCATAAAGAATAAAAGCCTTGCTGAGAATCCCCTATGAAGAACTGGACTAGTCCAAAACCTGTCACTTCTGTCAGATTTCTACTACCTACTGTAAATGCCAGCAACATAGGAGAAAAGTCATTTATGGCTCATTTTACTCTGGAAAAAAAATGTATTTCTTGTCTATGTGTGCACATGTTTTAATTTTACAATTTTTTGCCATAGTGCCCCTTTAAGTTTTGGCTCCCCTGTTTAAGTACCCTATTACGGGAGGCTGTGGAAGTATTCAGGAGCCCGAAGATGGGTGGCTCTGTACTGTGCACTCGTGAGTGCGCGTGAAAGGGCGTGCGCAGTACAGAGCCGCCTATCTTTGGGAACACTGGGGTTCCTGAAGACTTCAGCAGCCTCGTTTGGTGGCAGAGAGAGCAGTTTTTGACCAGTTTTTTGAATATTGCTACTGGATAGCCAGCGCTGGTACGTGGGGACCAAGAGAGGAGCAGGAAGGCTCTCTAGGACCCAGAGCCTTCCCTCTCCTTATGTCAGTATCTGGTTGTTGTTGTTGGGTTTTTTTTGGGGGGAGGGGGTTCATTCACTTTAAAGAAAAACAGAACATGTTAAAGAGGCCTAAAAAACATACAGTCATTAAGTCACATTAGTTATGCTAATTAAAATAGATAGGTAATATAATATCTTAGCAAGAGGTAAAAAGAAAACAGGAGCTGGTGCAATAAATCTTTTTACTTCAATAACATGCAATAAAAAGTTACACTCATGGTGTATCGTTGTACAAATGTGCCTGTACAGCCTGCCGGCAATCGCTTCCTGTCACGCGCGCTTGGCCAGAGCGGCGGGGAGCGTGGTTGTTAGCGTAGGAGTCGGGAGCGGTGGGCGGAGCCAGGTTGCGGGGATGCCGTCTGACGTCTAGACGCGTTTTGGCGTTAACCACTCCTTCGTCAGGACCTGACGAAGGCGTGGTTAACGCTGAAACGCGTCGTGATGTCAGACGGCATCCCCGCGACCTGGCTCCACCCACCGCTCCCGACTCCTATGCTAACAACCATGATTTACACCATGAGTGTAACTTTTTATTGCGTGTTATTGAAGTAAAAAGATTTATTGCACCAGCGGTGCGCTCCTGTTTTCTTTTTACCTCTTGCACAGATACGCTGGCACCACCCAGCATTTGGAGCAGCACCCTACATGCATACCTCCTAATGGGCGAAGATAGCGCAGGGATTGTTCTTCTGTCTCAATATAATATCTTACCCACCTTGTTTTAAAAGAACAGGCAAATGTTTGTGATTTCATGGGGACAGCCATCTTTTTCATGGGGGTAGCCATCTTTTTGGTTGAAAGGAGGTGACAGGGAGCATGAGACACAGTTCCAGCTGTCCTGTGTCCTGATCACAACAAGAACAACAACATCAGAGATCCCATCATGCTTTGCACAGTATCAGGGGAAAAATGCCCGGGCAGTTTTCTTTGATGGGGCGGAGCTTAGCTTCTGTGTAGCCAAAAATGAGGCTTGGGTAAGAAAAACAAAGTTCTGATGCTGTGAAACTGTTAAAGAAACACCAAGCCTTTTCAGTGCTGCTGAGTAGATTTTTAGTCTGGAGGTTCACTTTAAACGATACTGTACTGGGCACTGTGCTGGAAACTATGGGATAAGTGATGATGGAAAACAGTTCAGGGAGCTGGGATGAGGAATGTCAGAAAGTATTAGGAGGGTGAAACAAAGCAAGCGCTTAAATGATTCAAAGACAAATCAAAATATAGCTTTGAGGAATATTTGTCAGGAAGGAGCGAAGCAAATGGTGTATGTAGGTGGAAGAAAATAGCGTGCAAAAAGAAAACGCCAGAAGAAATGCAAAAAAAAAAAAAAAAAAAAAAAACAACAAAAGAAACGCGGAGAGTATGAAGAAATTATTACATGAAGTGTTAGTGATGTAGTTCTCAAATTGACTTAAGTTGTGTAAAAATAATTTTGGATCAATAACTGATTTTGCTTCCATACTTAAAGAGACACTGAAGCGAGAAAAAAAAATATGATATTATGATTTGTATGTGTAGCACAGCTAAGAAATAAAACATTAAGATCAGATACATCAGTCTAATTGTTTCCAGTACAGGAAGAGTTAAGAAACTCCAGTTGTTATCTCTATGCAAACAAGCCATTAAGCTCTCCGACTAAGTTTAGTCATGGAGAGGGCTGTTATCTGACTTTTATTATCTCAACTGTTCCTGGACTATTTACTTTTTCTCTGCTAGAGGAGAGGTCATTAGTTCACAGACTGCTCTGAAAGAATCATTTTGAATGCTGAGTGTTGTGTAATCTGCACATATTATAGAATGATGCAATGTTAGAAAAAACACTATATACCTGAAAATAAAAGTATGAGAATATTTTCTTTGCTGCTAATCTTCTAGTAATTATTCATAGTACACAACCAATTCACAATATCATATTTTTTTTTTTCGCTTCAGTGTCTCTTTAAATGGCAACTGTATCGAGAGGGATATGAACACTGCCAATTTTTTTTTCCTTTTCAGTAATACCAGTTGCCTGGCAGCCCTGCTGATCCTCTGCCTCTAATGCTGGATACACACCATGCGTTTCCGCGTCGAATGCGTCCGTCAATACGCGTCGATTCGATTATTTCCGAGCATTTCCAAACGCATTTCGATGATTTTTAGGTCGATTGCCATGTAAAGTATGGCAAATCGACCTAACGATCCATCGAAGCTTTAATCGGACATTGTCGGAAATAATCGAATCGATGCGTATCGACGGACGCATCGAACGCGGAAACGCATGGTGTGTATCCAGGATTATACTTTTAGTCATAGACCCTGAACAAGCATGCAACAGATTAGGTGTGTCTGACATTATTATCAGCTCTGACAAGATTAGCTGCATGCTTGTTTCTGGTGTGATGATTCAGACACTACAGCAGCCAAATGGATCAGCAGGGCTGCCAGGCAACTGGTATTGTTTAAAAGGAAATAAATATGGCAGCCTCTATCTTCTTCTTACTTCAATTGACCTTTAAATAAAACATTATCACTGCCAGTGTCTACTTGGTGAAAATAGGTTAGTACCAATCAGGACTGATTCTAGGTAAAATGGGGTTATTGAGCAGAAAATAACATGGGGGCTCCTTGAGACCTTGTTCACATTGCGTTCCGGTCACTTGTCTCTCTAAATAGTTTTTTTTTTGTAGGCGTCTTTTTTTTCCCCCGATTCCCGGCGCTTGGGTGGGCAATTCGTTTTTGTGCTTAGCTAAGCGTCTTTTCCGAGTGGTTTTGTAATTCACTCCCTGACGCAAGTTAGGAAATGAACTCTTTGACCCGGAAAAGAATAAATACAATGTATTTATTCTTAAAAACGCAAATGCAATCACTTTAATGCACATTTTTGTACACGTCCGCCGATTTTCCTATACCATCCGTTGAGGCGGAATCGCCCCGAAAATGGAACACGCACCGCTTTCCTAGCTGCACTGCGCACGACCCGCGCTGATATGAACCTTCTCATCAGGGGTGTATCTGGGTAAAATAGAGCCTGTGGCAAACACTGAAATTGTGCCTCCCCCCCCCCCCCCATCAGAGCCCCCTTCCCCTCTGAAAACAGCATCCTTTTTGGCTTGGTATATTGCTGAAGTTACCTATTTGAAACTATCTCTTCTTCTTCCCTCTCTATCCTCTTTTCTAACACTAAGCCAAGTGCACCCTACACACATAAGTAGCCATGTTCCTCAGATACCAGAATTTATCTGATATGAGGTCTGAGTGATGGGGAGGCAAGGTGGCGGGCAGCTCAGGGGCAAGCATGGCGCCCTTGGTGTTCTGGTGCCCATGGCACGATCCATGCCTGTACCCCTCTAGATACGCCTCTGATTCTCATAGACATTCATTGGCCACGCGGTCGGGGTGGGGGGGGGGGGCATTTTGAAAAAGCACAGGCGGGTGAAAAAAAGCTGAAAACGCCTGCAGTGTAAACAAGCCCTGAAGGATATTTAAGTATTTAGCAGTTGTGGTGGGAGGCATTAGCTCAGAAACTGCCCCGGGCCCCACCCACATATTTAAAATAATGATATTGAAAGCACAGGGCAAGTAACAACTATTTTCAATTCAAAAGTTATCTAGTTGGAAAACTTTCTTTAACAGGGTGACTGATCATAGGCAGTCTCATCTATCATCATATCATTGGGCTTACAGAGACTCCTTTACTTTTGATTCTTGAGTGTCACTTTAAAAATTGTTTCCAGCCAAGAACAAAATGTCTGCCATTATAAAAGTGTAATGCTAATCAGAGGTGTAAGTAATGTTCTGGAAAGATGAGCTGAATACTCTGTATAGATAGAAATTGTAAAAAAAATTCTAAAGAACATTCAGAGTATCTCAGAGGGAATTGATCATTGCTAAAGAACGTAACGAAAAGAAGGTAGAAGAAGAAGAAAAGCAATCAATAAAACACAATAGAGAACCTAGAAAGGAGAGCATTACAGCTTGGCTCCTGGAGTATGGGTGACAATGAATAGAAACAGATGTATGAATAGGAACTGAATGACTTTCTCAAAAAATGGAAGGCGGCAATCTATGCTCAGTACATAAAACAGATAAGTATCAGCCTGCAGTAATTATACATGATGAGTAATAAATATTAAACAATTTTTAATACGTTGTCTCCAAGGAATTAGCAACGGAGCTATAAAAATACGTAAGAGTCTAATAGAAAATGTCAGAGATTGCCAGCTGGCTTTAGATAAAGATAGATCCTCCACTGATCACCTTTTAACATTCAGAACTATAGATACAAGTACTGTGTGGACAACATAACCCTTCTTCAGTCCTCGACGTTTGATAGACACGTTGTAAAGGAAGCCTAAAAGTATTTCTACTGCCGTAGGCACCACCACCCTGCCGCTCCTCTCTATGACACTGTTGTACATTCTTTTATGTGAAAAGACATTGTTGCACTGTTTACATAGAGCAATCCCTTCAAGTACAGATTCCCATAGGGACACTAGGTCCTATTTGAAACTAATACTGTCTACTGCATTGTACAACAGAATGCACCGGTTTTGATATGGAATATGCACAGATTAATAGCCATTAAGCACGTGTTTGTGATACAACTATAACACATCTAGTATTCTGATGGTTGTCAACTATCTCTGTCATTTTTGCAGTGTATTGCTCCTGTCTTTTTATTGCCTGAAGAAGCGGGTTCTCGCCCGTGAAACGCGTTGCGACTGTTATTAGGAGCAAACGAATAAATTGTATACGATTTGTATAATTACAAGTACATGTGTCTATTTTTGGTTGGCTGGTCCACCACCACAACCGAAACATTTTTAAACTTTTTATTGTCTTTTATCCTACCGGCGCCTCTGTACACCTCAGCGCATCTAGAAGTCCACCCTTGGTGGAATGGTGACATACCCTGCTATCTCCTCCTATCTACAGAGAGCGACGTTTTAATCCTGAGTGGGGACAGGCTTGTTCTCCCCACCTGCCTTTACAGTGGTTGCCTTGGAGGTAACCCTGGTTTGTGAGTATTATACTTACTTCTCATACTACTTTCCCTCCCCTCTTAAACATACTACACCATATTGGGCTCTCGGTCTTCTACCCTTATAAAAGTATTTCTGGAAGACTTCCACATATAATCAGGACGCTACTAGAGGGGGTAAGCGATGTTTGTGGATGCATCTGGAAGGTAACACAATACAAATAAAATTTATATTACGCTTTTCTCCTGGCGGACTAAAAGCACCAACGCTGCATCCACTAGGGCATGCTCAGTAGGCAGTATCAGATTTAGGGAGTCTAAGCCCAAGGTGCAGAAGCAGATGGTGATGGATGGGGATGGAATCAGTGCCAGCCAATGAGAATGGATTCTTCCATTTCGATTCCCCTGCCACTGCTGCAGTCCATTTGGGTATCTACATGTATGAAATGCTGGTATACCCAGAGGCCAGAGCCCCATCAGAATCATTAGGCCCCCAATAAATTGCAATGGACCAATAGGAATGATTGCTCCCCGGGGAAGATTCTCATTGGTTTCTGATGCTCAGGGAGGATTCCCATTGGCCTTTTGAAAACCAATGGTAGTATTATGCTTCTGATGGTGGTCTGGAGTTGTAATACTGGCATTTCCAGTGTACAGAGGACTCAAATGGCTGTGTTGGAGCCGTAGTGAGGAACAATGCTGAGTAGAGATGGCCCGACATGTTCGCCAGTGAGCAGTATTCTGAGAACTTCCGATGTTCGCGGCGAACAGTGAACATTTGGCATGTTTGACCCGCCCATATACATCATCATTGAGCTAAACTTTGACCCCTTACCTTACAGTCAGCAGACCCATGTGGTGAATAATGTGATTTCTGCCCTTTAGGGAATAAAACCCGACTTTGCATCAACTCCGTAATTTTTAGTGGAACTTTTGGCATGGACCCCCCTCTAGCATGCCCCTGTCCAGATGTTAGACCCCGAAAACAACTTTTCCATCATTTTTGTGGCCAGAAACAGTATTTGTAGGTTGAAAAATGTGCCTGTCCGTTGAAGTCTATGGCTGTTCACCGAGTTCAAACATTTGCGGAAGTTCACGAATGGAAAATTTGATGTTCGCGACATCTCTAGTGCTGAGAGGTGGGGACCAACAGAGTCAAATGTGGCCGAAAAAAAAATGCGTCAGGAAGCTAGGGATGCTCATTCGGATTTTGTGGAATTGAAATTTCCGCATTTCCGATCCAAAATCTGTTTTTCTGATTGGAAATTGGAAAACAGAACTCAGAAACTGGATTTCTGCATTAACACAATTCAGTAGTTTTAGCCCAATTACAGAACTCAGAAGCAATGGACCAATCAGAGTGCAGAGTGCAGAGTCAACTCATTTGGCCAATCAGAGAATGCAAAACATGACCAAAAAAACCCTACACACAGAAATCGGAAAACGGAACTGTGAAATCAGATTTCTACGGCAATACTGCGTTACCAGTACTCGGTAATTTAAGCTCAATCACAGAACTTAGGAGCATTGGACCAATCAGAGAATGCAGAGTCAGCATGGAAGTATTTGGTCAATCAGAGACTGTAAAAAGTACTACCCTACTCAGAAATCGGAACTCAGAAATTGGAAAACGATCGGAAATCCGCGGAATCAGTAATCGGCATTGGCAGAAATTGTAATTTCTGTGGAATCAGAAATCGGCATTTCCGACCATCCCTACAGGAAGCAGCCAGTGATGATCATAATCAGCTAATTACGATTACGCAAAAATTTCACGTAAATGTTCGCATTTACGCTTATACGTAATTACGCTTTGTAAATTCAATTGCTTTTATATAGTGGTTCGTAATTTTTCCTAAAATTACGCACAATTTTCATGTAATATTGTGCTGACTTTGGCAGTGAATAGCAAAGCCCCCATACATGGTTGTGACACCAAAATTGCTACATATGTTAAGGAGAATTGTGGATACAAGTCCATTTTAAAAATGCAAAGAATGTACATATGTCGCAATTTTGGTAGCAATACCCTGTATGGGGGCTTTGCTATTAACCACTAAAATCGGCATAAAATTTTACGAAATTTTGAAATATTATGAATATTATGAAATATTACTATTACCAGGGCCGGCCCTAGGTTCCACAGTGCCCTGAGCGAAACCTCATCTTGGTGCCCCCCCCCCTCCTCTCCGCACGTGCATGCGCACGCGCACACACACAAACACACACACACACATATGTATAATAGAAAAATACTAATAACCACTAAATGGGTGGAAATAGTGCATTATCCTGAATACACTTAAAAATGAAGGCTATATACTTTCAGGAATATTAATAAAAACAATCAGTGGGTGGGGCAGTTAGCCCTCCTCAACACCCCCCCCCCCCCCCCCACACACACACACACCCAATTTGAAATGATAGCACAGCACCGACAATATTCACCACACGTTATAGCTGCAATGCATTCCCCTCCCCCTCCAAAAAAATGCCCTCCGACTCAGTATAGGTAAGTAGCCAGGCATAGGTGCCCCCAGTATAGGATCTCATGAGTGGGTGCAGAGCCGGGACAAGGTCCTCCAGCACCCAAGGCTGAGACACCAAAGTGCGCCCCTCCATCCCTGCCACCCCAGCCGTCACACACTGATTGCTATTAGACTAAGAGGCGCCACAGGGCCCACAACCTCCCCAACACCTTAATCTCTAGTTATCTGGCTTGCAGTCACTGCCATGTATCCCCTTTTCTTATTTATTTCTGCTTCAAACACAATTAGGAATGACAGCTGAATGAATTGTGCGCCCCCTCCTACACTGTGCCCTGAGGCTGGAGCCTCTCCAGCCTATGCCTCGGCCCGGCCCTGAGTGGGTGCTCTCAATATAGGTAGCCAAGCATAGGTGCCCCCAGAATAGGAAGTCAGGTGTAGGTCTCCCCCCATAGGTAGCCAGGCATCAGTACCTCCAGTATACGTAGCCAAGTGTTGGTGCCCTCAGTATATGTAGTCAGGAGTAAGTGCCCTCCCTCAGTTAGATAGCCAGCTCTAGGTGCCCCCTTGGAAGCCGGCACCCTGAGCAACCGCTCGGGTCGCTCAGGTCAAAGGCCGGCTATGACTATTACATATGAAATTAATTACGATTTTCTCTGAAATTTCCCATTACGATTACAATGCATGAATGTGAATTTCGGTGCAAAATTTCATATGTGTGAAATTTCAGTCCACCACTGGAAGCACCAAGTGATAAGGTGTGGCAGTAGTCCAGCAGCCAGGGAGTGGCTCTTCAATCTAAAAATCCTTTTAAGGAATCCTATTGGCTAGTGCAGCAACCTATAAAAAACTCCAATGGCAAATTCAAATGTACTTTTGCCAAGGTTTTACCAGCCTAAGCATACTACAGAGAGCCCTAGCAAATCTTTAAATCTACTGTCAGGGCTCCCCATTGGTCCACTAAATTGACCAATAGGAAATTGGAATCATCTTTAGGTAGTAAAGCTCAGACTGTGGCCAAATTGAGAGCCCCATACACAAGCCTTTGTGCTACTTTGCAGGTGCAGATCATACTTGTGCATGCGTAGTACTGTTGCGCTCCTAAGTGGCCAGAAGCATAGCTAAGAAGAGAAGGAGGGTCTCGGCCTGCAGCAGTGAGGTTGAGGAAGACATGGGAAGCCTTTTGGTCTATCCAGAGGTTTCCAATTTCCATCTCCTGTGGTAAGTATCGAACTTTTACTTTTTTTTCCTTACAGTTTTGCATTAATGCCTCCAGCGCCTCTGTTACACGGATTTCTTTTGTTCACCTAAAATCAACCCGCCGCAGGACTATGTAGTCTGGTTATTGACAGATACTAGACTCCTCGAGTTCTGAAGCAGGTAAGTGTTAAACATTGCGGTGATGGGAAGAAGAAGACTGTGATTACCTGTATTCCTGCCTCGCTCTCCCAGGACGGCGCAGAACGAATGAAAGTGCTATTAATACTTGTAATTTTCAGGAGAAGACAGACAGAGAAGTGGATTCTGCATGAGATATTCCCATCGGCCCCCAAAGCCTTTCTGTATGCCAGCAACATATGAATGAGAATGATGTTTTGCACATGTAGTAGTTTTGTTTTATTTTCCTTCACACTGATTTCTGCTTTACATTTTCGACATCCCTGATGAGAAGGCTGTTTAAGGCTGCCTCTTTCCGTGGGGGAACAAAAAGAAAATCCTGATTCAGAAAGGAAGGAACAATACCGAGATACTTCTGTTTGTACTCAAAGGCGGCTGCAAAACAGTTGGATTGTTTGCTTGCAAAGCAAAGCTAAACTTTCACTGAAAAACATAAAACATACACTATAACACAGCTATACATGTCATTTTGTACTTTGATGTTACTTAAAGAGACTCTGTAACAAAATGTTAAGCCTTATTTCTTCTATCCTATAAGTTCCTATACCTGTTCTAATGTGGTCTGGCTTACTGCAGCCTTTCCTAGTTGCACTGTCTCTGTAATAAATCTTATCTCCTTTCCTCTGTCGTGTCTGTCGGGCCGAGGCTGGAATGTGTGGAATGTGCAGCACTGCTTGGCATTGGCAGAAGCTTTACACACCCTCTCCAAGCTCTGCATGAGTCACACAGTAAGCTAGTTCTCAGCCTATGATACTGTGGTTAGAAGCCAGTCTTTTCTTTGTAAACACTGCCTAAAACTGTTCATTACAAACCAGGATTGCAGCAGGAAGTGGCAGAAACAGCAGAGAGGGGCCCAGGGGAACATAAGGAATAGAATGGTATGCTTTTTATTGTAAGAATATTAGAGTACAGATTCTCTTTAAAATAATTTTAGATTTCAGTGAGGCACCAGCTATGCTGCTTTTTCAGAAGGGCGAAATATAAATGAGAATATACCTCCTTATTTCAGAAGGTATTTGCAATTTGATTTTACAAGCTAACAAATGTCAAAAAAAGTGCCAGGGGAATTGCAGCAAATGGTATTAAAGAGACAAGACAAAACAAATGGAGTGAACAGGTGATCGTTACACTCCACCTCCCTGACAGGAGCCAGCGCTGGAAGCGAGAAAATATGAGTTGTAACAAGCAATCATCACAGAAATGCTTCAAACATTACGCCTCACAGACATGAAATGTTAAAAAAAATGTTACCCCAGACGTGAAATGTAGCAAATGTTACCGCCCTATGCACACTATTGATATGCCATAAAAATTACCCAACTACACAAGAAATGCAGCACACATTACCCCACAGATATGAAATGCAATACGTATTACCTCTATGAAATGCAGCAAATATTACCCCAAACATGAAATACAGCAAACATTACCCCAAACATGAAATACAGCAAAGTATTAACCCCGGAAATGAAATGCAGCAAATGTTACTCCCGAATCCCTACACATGAAATACAGCAAGCATTACCCTCCCACACACACACACACATGACATGCAAAAAATATTACCCCAGACATGAAATGCAGCTAACATTACCCCCCACAGACACACACACAAACACACATGAAATGCAGCAAATGCAACCCCCTTAACCCCACATTTAACTTATACACACACACACACACACACACACGCACACACACACTAGTATCCCCCCACTCTTACACTCTACCTGTATTGCTCTGCCTCTAGTGCAGATCCAGTGGCTCCATGCAGGGATGGCAGTTGGAGGTACCTTAATGCAGCAACAAATAAATAATGATGCCGATTAATGGTACGATCTCCCAATGCGATCACTACAAACTTTTGGAGATGATAGCTTGAGGCCTTGAGCCCCACTAATGGAGAGGGAAACGAAAAGCAATCCAAACAGACTAATAGAATCGATCTGAAACATGTTTCGATAAAACGATTGATAGAGCATTTGTTGTAGATCAGGACCACAATCTGATCAATTACACAATTGATGTTTCAAGAGATTGTACATTTAATGGGCACCTTTACCGCCCTGAAACCGCTGAAGCCATATTTCCCTTTAGCTACACATATCCTGCGATGTATGGACATGTTATTTTTTATTCTGTTTTCCTCGAATTGTTGGGCTTTTCTTGTAAATAGAAGTTGCCTGGAGAATGTAACAATGCAATCCTCTTATCGTAAACAGCGTGAAAAAAAATTATCATCCAGTTAGCTGCCTGTTTGTCTTTTTTTTTTGCTTCTGAAAAAAAGCGATGTTTCTAGGCTGAGATTCAGCTTCCCGTTAAGCAGTTGTGAGAGCTGGCACAGCACCAGACGAGCACATGTGAATCCGCAGATTCCAGGAAGCCCCATTAACATCCATCAACATATGCAGTGTCTGTGTGAGCGCCATCCGCATTCTCTTCCTTCAGGGCACTTCTCTGTATTAATAGTCAGGGTAGGAGCACAGAGGAAATCTATATCTCAGTTTGGAGGTCTTCTTGGAACTGTGCTACCAAGAAACAAAAGAATCACATTAACAGATGCACTAAAGTAAATTGTTCTGCTGTTCTGAATGATTTGATATATAGTTAATTTCGATGTGGGTACTGGACCTCTGTTTATTTTCACTCTGTACCAAATAATACACATACAGAGGTGGAATTGCCCCCCCCCCCCCCCCCCACACACCACCACCACCACCTTTATATTATTTTAGAGGACCATTGGAGCAAATAGATAAAACATGTATCACGCTGGTGCGTGACGAGTAACAGATTCAACAGTACTACGCAGAATGAGGTCTAGACCAGTCTGTACTTGTGCACAAGTATCAAGTTGAGGTTCAAAGTAAGCGTGGTCAGTAATCAGCAGGGTCAGTAACGAGTATCAGATGTCTGACAAATTATAGGAATATCCCAAAAGCGTAAACGTAAGTCAGGCCGAGTCAATAACAGGAATCAGATGACCAACAACAACAACAACAAATAACATTTGTAAAGCGCTTTTCTCCCGTGGGACTCAAAGCGCATAAGCATGGCTCCGACCATCGTGGTACAGAGGAAGAATTTTATAAGTCTGGAAATGCCAGGCTAAACAGGTGGCTTTTCAGTCTGGATTTGAATAGCTCCAGGGATGGTGCTGTCTTTATTGGGTGTGGCAGGGAGTTCCAAAGAGTAGGGGCAGCATGACAGAAGGCTCTATCTCCAGATTTTTTGAGGTGCACTCTGGGAGTGACCAGGTTTATAGAACTTGCTGATCTGGGGTTGTGAGAGGTGTGGTGCAGCTTCAGCAAGTGCTTCATGTATCCAGGGCCCAGATTGTGCAGGGATTTGAATGTCAGCAGTCCAATCTTGAAGAGTATTCTCCATTCTACTGGTAGCCAGTGCAGTGAGTGAAGAATCGGTGTAATGTGACAGTGGCGAGGCTGGTTTGTTAGCAATCTGGCAGCAGCATTCTGCACTAATTGCAGGCGACGCAGGTCCTTTTTGGGGAGGCCAGCATGAAGGGCATTGCAGTAGTCCAGCCATGATGTGATGAAGGCGTGGACTAGGGTTGGAAGATCCTCTGGAGGAATCAGATGTTTAATCTTTGCAATGTTCTTCAGATGGAAGTAGGAAGATTTAACTACAGATGAAATCTGGTTTCTGAAACTCAATTTCCCATCGATTAGTACGCCAAGGCTGCACACAAGGTTGGAGCTGTTTATGTCTGAATTCCCAATCCTGGTTGGTGTTGCTTTAGGATAGAGCTGTTTTGATGGCGAGTGCTGGCTTTGGACAAACAGGACCTCAGTTTTGTCAGCATTCAGTTTCAACCAGTTATCATTCATCCATGCCTGTAGCTCAGCTAAGCAAGAGTTTATTTTTGGAGTAGGGTCTGTTCCACCAGGTTTGAAGGACCGGTATAGCTGTGTGTCATCGGCGTAGCAGTGGTACGTCAGGCAATGACGTTGGATAAGTGTACCGAGTGGCAACATGTAGATTGCAAACAGCAGAGGGGATAGGATTGATCCTTGTGGCACTCCGAATTGTAGAGGTGCAGGTTTGGACATTATAGGACCTAGGGATACTCTCTGTGTTCTGTCAGTCAGGAATGATCTGAACCACTGGAGGACTGATCCACTGATGCCACAATACTCCTGCAGTCTGTTAAGCAGGATTTCGTGGCCAACTGTATCAAAAGCCGCTGAGAGATCCAACAGGATTAGGATGGAGCATTCCCCTCTGTCCCTTGCCATGAGTAGATCGTTGCAGACTTGGATGAGGGCTGTTTCACAGCTGTGGTGTTTCTTAAAGCCAGATTGTAGAGGGTCCAGGATGTTGTTTACTGACAGCTTGGTTTCAAGTTGCTGATAGACAGCCTTTTCAATAACTTTACCTAAGAAGGGGAGGTTGGAGACAGGTCTGTAGCTGCTCATAGCATCTGGATCCATGGAAGGTTTTTTAAGAAGGGGCTTGATGATTCCTTCTTTTAGAGAGGTAGGAAACCTCCCTGCTTGCAGAGAGCAATTTACTATTTTATGAAATGCTGGACCGAGCAGGTCAGGGATGACCAAGGATGAGACAAGAACTTGGTCAGGAAACAGGCAGTCAGTACACAGATAAATTACAATGATATGTTTCCCTAGTAAATTACAATTTACAGCTATCAAGAAACTACAACAACTGACTAACTGGAGTACATACAGTATATATGGCGAGTACCACCATATATGATGTATCTCAAGAAGCTAGCTAGGGCCAAGAACCAGCGAACTGATTAGTATCAAGGCCAGTGAGCAACTGAAGCTCCTGGCCTTATATACTGTGCAAATGATTCCAGCGTGCAGCCTCCCGGGAGGTGTGGCTGATGACCTCACTGCTGACTCCTCTGCACCCGCCTCCTGGGACTGTAAAGTCCACCTGATCTTGCACGTGACCGTTCAGTCGCATTGTGCACGCATGGAGGACGGAGCTCGGCTGGAGGGGCGCTGGAGATGATAGACGGCAGCGAAACAGACCGCGCGCACGAACGAGTACCAGCAGATACACCATGATGGAAGCCGCAGGACTCAGCACTAACAGGTGAGTTTATTACAACATGACTTTAACTCCCTCCCGACCACCTAACGGTGATAGGCGTCAAGTGGGGGGCAGCCCCAGGACCGCCTTATGCCGAAAGGCGTCAAGTCCTGGGGCGGGGTTTTGCAGGAGATCGAGCACGCCAATGCTCCGCTCCGTCATCAGTCTACCAATGGCGATTGCTGTCTATTTACATTGCACAGCTCTGCAATCTGTGAAAGCACTGTACTGGGGACAACCGTGCCACTTGACTGTCCCCTGTAGAGGTTCAGAGAGCGATCGGCTCTCTTAGGCTGATGCCTATGAGAGGCTGATCGCTGTGATTGGCTGGTGGGAGAAGGGAGGGATCGGGGATGAAAACATAATAATAAAATAAAAAAAATTATTTAAAAAAAACAACAATTAAATTAATAATAAAAAAAATAAAAAGCTGCGGCAGCAATCAGAGCTCACAACAACAGAAAGCTTTGTTGGTGGGCAGAAAAGGGGGGATTCATTTATATGCTCGGTTGTGTGGCTCTGCTGCAAGCCATTAAAGCTGCAGAGCCCTAATTTGTTAAAATATAAATAGCCTTATCACTGCGGTCCTTAAGTGGTTAATACATATACGGATAAAAATGAATTTAACTTTTCCAGAGAATGAAAATAGCTACACTATTAAATGTTAAAGAGACTCTGAAGCGAGAATAAATCTCGCTTCAGAGCTCATACTTAGCAGGGGCATGTGTGCCCCTGCTAAACCGCCGCTATCGCGCCGCTAAACGGGGGTCCCTTCACCCCCAAACCCACCCCTCCAAGACTTGGTCATAGTCTTGGTCGTACATTTGGTCGCTCCTGGAAGCAGGGCTAACTGCTGCAGCCCTGCCTCCAGTCGCGTCTATCAGACGCGCATCGCCGCCTTTCCCCCGCCCCTCTCAGTGAAGGAAGACTGAGAGGGGCGGGGGAGAGGCGGAGATACGCGTCTGACAGACGTGCGTGGGGCAGGGCTGAGGCGGTTAGCCCTGCCCCAATGCGGAAGCGCTCCCCCGCTTTACGGAGGTGATTTGGGGGTGAAGGGTAGTGTTGGGCGAACAGTGTTCGCCACTGTTCGGGTTCTGCAGAACATCACCCTGTTCGGGTGATGTTCGCGTTCGGCCGAACACCTGATGGTGTTCGGCCTTTTAAGTTCGGGTTCGCCCCGAACTTCTAATGGCCGCCGAACAGGGCCGAACAGGGCCCCTGTTCGGCCGAACAGGGCCCTGTTCAGCCGAATACTGCCCCCCTATGGGGTCGCAGGCATAAGGGGGGAGCATGCCCCGATCGCGGGGGGGTCGGAAATTCCCCCCACCCCCTCCGCTAGCGCTCCCCCCTCTGCCCGCTTCCCCATACAAAAGTTTAAGCAAAGTACCTGTAGTGGATGGCCTGGCAGTGGGCGGCACTGTGGAGTGAGGAGGAGGAGTCCGGAGAGTGACGCGTTGAGGGAGGCCGGGCAGCGGGCGTGAGGTCAGAGAAAGGGCGGAAGTACCACAAGGGTACTTCCGCTGAACCGCCCGCTGCCCGGCCTCCCTCAACTCGTCACTCTCCGGACTCCTCCTCCTCACTCCACAGTGCCGCCCACTGCCAGGCCATCCACTATACAGGTACTTTGCTTAAACTTTTGTATGGGGAAGCGGGCAGAGGGGGGAGCGCTAGCGGAGGGGGTGGGGGGAATTTCCGACCCCCCCCGCGATCAGGGCATGCTCCCCCCTTATGCCTGCGACCCCATATGGCCCCCAAAAGCTGGATGTTCGGAAAGTTCGGGGTTCGGCCCGAACATGCCGAACATCTCGGCCATGTTCGGCGAACTTTCCCGAACCCGAACATCCAGGTGTTCGCCCATCACTAGTGAAGGGACCCCCGTTAAGCCGCGGGATAGCGGCGGTTTAGCAGGGGCACACATGCCCCTGCTATCTATGAGGTCTGAAGCGAGATTTATTCTCGCTTCAGACTCTCTTTAAAGGCAGAGCAGTTGCACCTAATTTATCTACAAGGGGTATAACCCTAATAGATTTCGTTTAGGTGGGTGCTAATTACTCAATCTGCATTAATTACAAAAACTAAGTTGAGCCTTCATGTTTCGCGCAAAGATGGGGCTTCATCAGGGATGAACTAACATAAAGTGAAAAAGTGATAGGTGCATAAAATAGCACGTTCCAGGGATGCTCGGATGTGCCTCATCCACGAATTCGGAAATCCGCGTGGTTGCAAAAAAAAATCCGCATTCGGCCCCGCCGCATGCGGATTTTCGTCCGCGTCCACGCAACCACGCGGATTTTTTTCCGTGAATGGCGTAATCACGCACGGATTCACGCCCGGAGGCGGATTTTCTTTTAACGTTAATAACAAAGCCCCCATACATGCTACAGTCCCCCAAATAGCATGGATTATCGAGGTGATAAGGGGCAACATAACTTCAACATAAAAAATTCCCCCAAAAAATTTTTTTCTAGAGAACATGGATTTTAAAGTGAAATCAACACTTTAAATGGGGCTATTAATTGGTAATAAGTGGTTTTAAAAAGGGATATACGCGTTAAGCAGTCAAAGAGGTGAAGGCGAGTTCCAATGGCACTTGGCGGCGAAGGTACCGCTGGAGGAGGATGAGTGGCTGACGGCAAAAAGGCTCCAGAGAGGTTTTTGTAATTTTTTGTTTTTGTTTTTTTTGCAGCAATTAGCAATGACATCGCAGCAGAGTTGTCAGTGGACACGGGCAGTGTGAACGCAGAGTGCAGTGGTGGTAGCGACTGAGTCAGGAGAAGTACTATGCGGGCAGTCAGTTCAGCAGCACAGAAGGACCACGGCAACATACTGGTGGTAGTAGTAGCAGCACAGCGTCATAGTGCTGGCCAAAAAATTAAATGCACCTGGCGACCCGGGCAGTGTGAACGCAGAGTGTAGTAGCGACTGAGTCAGGAGGACAAAGCGGGCGGTCAGTTCAGCAGCAGCAGCAGGGCCGGATTTGTGGGCAGGCCAAATAGGCCCGGGATTAGGGCGGAGCTTAGGGAGGGGCGGGTCAACAAACAGGTAGTGTCCAACAGTTGTCCATGTCATCCCCACAATTGCCATGCTGTCCGCAACCGCCCCCCTGCATTGCTCTGCACACACTGTCTGTGTGTGCAGCAGCAGTGCCGGCTGCTTAAAACAGGGACAGCTTTAGTTTTGCATCAGGATGGAGCAGCAGCTACATCTTTACAGACGAGCTCGCTGTCATTTACTGGTAGTGCCTCCGCCCCCTGCCCCATATTCAGTTTCGGCCAATCATTTCTGTGGATTCAGCATGAGGAAATGCCAATGCTGCACTGCGATTGGTGGATGGCTGGTGCTGGGACCTGATTGGTGGAGACTGCAGGCGGATTTTCTGATTGCTGCAAGTGGGAACTGGGAAGCTCATGGACTCTGGAGAAGGTACAGAATGGCGGGCAATGGGAGACGGGGGTGACACAGGGCAGATAACATCAGCAGAACAGGCAAGTGAGTGACTTGCCATGATGCAGCTACTATGCATACAGAGGCTCTAAGTGCTCTCTGCCCCACTTCTGTATTTGCAGACAGCGGCAGTGAGGCCATGGCTGCTCCAGGAGGAAGAGGAGAGAGGCAGCCAGCTGACACAGGGAACTTAAGTGATAATCCTCTAACCAGCGCTGCACAGGAGAGAGGTAGTATCTGATTACGTGGATGGACGGAGCAGGCAGCGTCTGCTGTGCTGGAATGTGACACTGACAGGCTGTCTGGCTGAACGATCCTCCCCCCTCTCCCCTCCGTGAGCTGACATACACCATTCCTTCATCACAGGATACAGGGGTGAGAAGGGAGACAGTGCACGGTGCCTGCTTTTTCTTGTTCTCTAGCAACTGTGTGGTTAGTGTGTGGGCAGGGAGGCTGAATGATACTTATGACAAGCATAGCAGTGTAATTACACTTGTGTATAACTGTACATATGCATACAAAACTTTCTTTTGCTCTGTCTCCATGCCCTTTTTCTAACTTTCTCTGCACCCCCTGCCCTCTTTCTATCTACCCTCTCTATGATAAGTGCTTTGTGTCCACCTGCATCTTTTAACCCCTGCCCACTCTTTACTTTCTATTCCCTTTCTGCCCAGCCTCACTCTTTTTGTGCCATCTTTCTCTCTCTGCCCTCAATCCCTTCCTCCCTCTTACTCTCACAGCCCTCTTGCCTACTGTGGAGCTCACAATGTAATCCCTATCATAGTCAGTCTAACGACTTACCATATTATTATTATGTATTTATATAGCTCTGACGACATCTGCAGCACTTTACACAGTACATAGTCATGTCACTGACTGTCCTCCGAGGAGCTCACACTCTAATCCTACCATAGTCATAGTCTGATGTCCTGCCATATTATTACTATGTATTTATATAGCACTGACATCTCCTGCAGCACATTACAGAGTACATAGTCATGTCACTGACTGTCCTCAGGAGCTCACAATCTAATCCTACCATAGTCATAGTCTTATGTCCTACCATATTATTATTATGTATTTATATAGCTCTGACGACATCTGCAGCACTTTACACAGTACATAGTCATGTCACTGACTGTCCTCAGAGGAGCTCACACTCTAATCCTACCATAGTCATAGTCTAATGTCCTGCCATATTATTACTATGTATTTATATAGCACTGACATCTCCTGCAGCACATTACAGAGTACATAGTCATGTCACTGACTGTCCTCAGGAGCTCACAATCTAATCCTACCATAGTCATAGTCTTATGTCCTACCATATTATTACTATGTATTAATATAGCTCTGACATCTCCTGCATCACTTTACAGAGTACATAGTCATGTACCATAGTCATAGTTTACTTAGTATGATTGGAGGATGTGGTGGTGAATATAAATACCACAGTCTGGTACATTGCCAGTCTATGTTCTGTAATGCAGTCTATCATATACAGAGCTAAAATACATGTGTAGGCTCTATTTAGTCTCTGAAGGGGCGGTTGGAGAAATTTGGCCTAGGGCGGTGAAAGTTACAAATCCGGCCCTGAGCAGCAGCACAGTAGTAGTAGCACAGCGTCATAGTGCTGGCCAAAAAATTAAATGCACCCGGCGACCCGGGCAGTGTGAACGCAGAGTGTAGTAGCGACTGAGTCAGGAGGACAAAGCGGGCGGTCAGTTCAGCAGCAGCAGCACAGTAGTAGTAGCACAGCGTCATAGTGCTGGCCAAAAAATTAAATGCACCCGGCGACCCGGGCAGTGTGAACGCAGAGTGTAGTAGCGACTGAGTCAGGAGGACAAAGCGGGCGGTCAGTTCAGCAGCAGCAGCAGCACAGTAGTAGTAGCACAGCGTCATAGTGCTGGCCAAAAAATTAAATGCACCCGGCGACCCGGGCAGTGTGAACGCAGAGTGTAGTAGCGACTGAGTCAGGAGGACAAAGCGGGCGGTCAGTTCAGCAGCTCAGAAGGAGGACCATGGCAACTTACTGGTAGTAGTACCATAACACCAAAAAATTAACCAAGGTAGGCACTAGGCAGGTAGTAAATGTCTTTATAAAGGCAGGCATAGTTAACAACAGCACATGCAGCAGCCACTTCATGTCCCCCTGTGTCCGACAATAGGGGCCAGGAACTCACCTTCCACCCAAGCCTGGTTGATTTTCAGGAAGGTGAGTTTGTCCACAGAGGCGTGGGAGAGCCGAGAGCGCTTCTCTGTGACCACGCCACCGGCATCTCTCTGAGAGGACACTGGAAGGAGGGCAGGATAGGAGTTCCAGGGCGTACTGGGAAAGCTCGCTCCAGATGTCCAGTCTCTTGACCCAGTACTCCAAGGGGTCCACGGGGCTGTCGGTGTCATTGAGCCCGCTGGATGACCCCATATAGTCAGACACCATGGTGGTCAGTCGTTGCTTGTGCTGGTTGGTGGTGGATGCTGTGGCGGGCACCTCTGTTCTGGGCTGCTGCACTGCATACAGGCTCTTGCTTAGGCTCTTCAGGTCTCCGGGGCGCCAGTTGCTGCTGCTGCTGCTGGTGGTTGTTGTTGTGCTGCTAGTGGCAATGGCAGGCACCTCTTGCTGGCTTGGCAGAGCAGTTACAGTGGGGGTGGAAGGCTGGGGGAATGCTTCCAGTAGTCTGCGCACAAGGGCCTCCTTCAACTCCCTTGTGCGTTGCTCGGTGGTGGATGGCGTCATTAAGTCTCCCAGCTTCCCCTTCAGACGGGGATCAAGCATCAAGGTAATCCAGATGTCCTCCCTTGAACGCATCTGGATCACCCAGGGGGTCCCTGTGAAGGCAGCGCAACATGTGCACAGCCATGGGAAACAAGTGGGCCCTGCCAGCAAGATCTTCCTCGTCCTCGCCATTGTCCCATAATGCATGCCTGTCCTCTTCCTGTGCCATGTCGTTGTCCTCCTCAAACCGCCATCCACGTACAACACCTGCTGCACTCTGCTCCTCCTCCTCCTCCTCATTCAGGTTAGGGACCTCCAACTCTTCCACTACCTGCTGTGAGCCCTCCTCTGAGCTGGACTGTGCTGCCATCTGCTCCTGTTCTTCCAACTGCCTCAGGGCTTCATCCCCACGCTCAATTAAATAGTCCATTGCCTGCTCCAGTAGACAAACCAAGGGCACCCACTGGCACACAGAGGCCCGCTCCTCACTGACCATCTTGGTTGCCTCCAGGAAGGGACTCAGCACCAGGCATACTTGCTGCATCAGTGTCCACTGAGTGGCAGTAATCATGGGGACTTGCTGGTTGCTGGGGACACTTGGGTCTAGCATGTAGGCCCTAAGAGCCAGCCTGTGCTGACACAGCCGCTCCAACATGGCCAGAGTCGAATTCCAGCGAACTGGCATGTCGATGATCATCCGGTGTTGTGGCCTTCCATACTGCTGCTGTAAGGTGGACAAGAGTGCAGAGGCAGTGGCTGACAGGCGGAAAAAGCGTACCACCGCCCGGGCATCCTGCAGCAGCTCGCTCATCCCCTGGTAGGTGCGCAAGAAGCGCTGCACCACAAGATTGAGCACGTGGGTCAAGCAGGGGATGTGCTGGAGGTTTCCCTGCTGCACTGCTGCCACCAGGTTGGCCCCGTTATCGGCTGCCACATACCCCACTTCCAGGCCTCTGGGGGTCAGCCACCTCCGCTCCTGCTTCCTGAGGGCGGCCAGGACGTTGGTGGCCGTAAGCCTATCCTTCCCCAGGGTCACCAATGTTAAAAGGGCTTGGCAGTGCCGAGGCTTGGCGCTGCTGCTGCCGAGGCGGGCTTGCTTTCCGGGTGCTGAGGGAGTGTCGTGACAGGACCCTTCTGCATCCCCCCTGATCCCGCGTGGTGGCACCACTAGCTGGGCTGATGCGCTCTTGTCCTCCCTCCCTTCCATCAGTGTCACCCAGTGGGCCGTAAAGGACAGGTAGCGACCTGTCCCAAATCTGCTACTCCACGAGTCCATGGTCACGTGGACCCGCTTGCCCACAGAGTAGTCCAGGGAACGGGCCACGTTTTCCACCGCAATTTTGTGGAGTGCTGGGATCGCGCTCCTGCTGAAATAGTGGCGACTGGGGACTTGCCACTCGGGGATGCCAAATTGGAGCAGCGTCCGCATGGCGCTCCCCTCCTGCACCAGGGAGTAGGGAAGCAGCTGTGATGCCATGGCCCGGGCCAGCAAGCCATTTAGTTTGCGGATCCGCCTGTGGCTTGGAGGCAGAGGCTTGGTCAGACCCTGAAAGGTGTCGCTCAGCAGGGTCTGACGACGCTGGGATGCAGGGGAGACAGAGGAGAGAGACGAACACTGGCTGCCAGCCTCAATGTCTGTGTCCTGAGCAGCCGAGGTGGAAGAGCGCTTGCGTGCTACTACTGCTGCTGCTGTGGGGGATTCACGACCCTGAGGGAGGGAGGATGCTGCTGCGCTGGTGGGCCTTCTGCTCTCAGGAACCCCTGCCAGCAGTGCCTGCTTCCTCTTAAAGTCCGCATACTTGCGGCAGTGGCGGCTTCTCAGGTGGCCCTGGAGGGATGAGGTACCCATCTTGCTCAGACTTTTCCCACGGCTCAATCTTTTGCTGCATAACCTGCACACCGCATACCTTTTGTCATCAGTACATTCCTCAAAGCAATCCCACACTGGTGACTTTAATTTACTGCGGCCCCCACTAGCAGAGGGTGCAGCGGAGCAATGTGTGGTAGTAGTTGCCGGGGGTTGCATGGTGGTGGTGGCGGCTGAAGCAGTGTCCTGTCTACTTCCTCCACGCCCACTGCTGCCGATGCCCCTGCCCCTGCCTGACATATGGCGATATCCTTGCCTAGGCCGAGGTGACTCGTCATCCTGCTCTGACCATTCATCCACGGACTCAGCAGGCTGCACATAGTTAGGGTCCACAACGTCGTCATCATCAGCAGCATCATCATAATCTAGCTCTTCCTCTGACTCCCCCGCCTCCTCTTCTGTCCCTACATCCCCAGACACAGACCCCTCTTCTTCATCACCAGAACTCAACAACGCTTGTGATTGTGGCCCGATCTCAATCTCTGCCACATCAGTCCCCAGTAAGTCCTGAGCTTCTTGCATCAGCAGGTTCCCAGATGCCGGACTGAGGGACAGAACGCTGTCATCCTGGGAGGGCTGCTGACCAGTGGGTGCTGGGGTGGATGTCACAACAAGCGTGGGATGTTGGCTGCTGCTGCTACTGCTTGGAGTGGTGCTCACAGTAGAGGTCTGGGAGGAAGTCATGATGTCCATGAGTACGTCAGGTTCCATTTGCTCAACCACCACATGGGGACCAGAAACTTTAAAATATTTGGACAATGGCGTCCGCTGACTCGGCCCAGGCTTTGCTGCCCCCTTTTCTGCTGCATCACGACCACGTACAGCTGGGCGTCCTCTCCCTGGACGTAGAGCAGTCCCAGAAGTGGCTGAGGCAATTGAACTCCATTTCCTCTCACCCCGCGAAACCCTGCCAGACATGTTGCTAGTAATGAATCACTGGATGCAGTGGGCACAGTACAAGGTCACTGAAGGATGCAGTGGGCACAGTACAAGGTCACTGAAGGATGCAGTGGCCACAGTACAAGGTCACTGAAGGATGCAGTGGGCACAGCAGTGGGCACTGGATATACAACTAGGTCACTGAAGGATGCAGTGGCCACAGTACAAGGTCACTTAAGGATGCAGTGGGCACAGCAGTGGGCACTGGATATACAACTAGGTCACTGAAGGATGCAGTGGGCACAGTACAAGGTCACTGAAGGATGCAGTGGGCACAGTACAAGGTCACTGAAGGATTCAGTGGGCACAGTACAAGGTCACTGAAGGATGCAGTGGGCACAGCAGTGGGCACTGGATATACAACTAGGTCACTGAAGGATGCAGTGGGCACAGTACAAGGTCACTGAAGGATGCAGTGGCCACAGTACAAGGTCACTGAAGGATGCAGTGGGCACAGCAGTGGGCACTGGATATACAACTAGGTCACTGAAGGATGCAGTGGGCACAGTACAAGGTCACTGAAGGATGCAGTGGGCACAGCAGTGGGCACTGGATATACAACTAGGTCACTGAAGGATGCAGTGGGCACAGTACAAGGTCACTGAAGGATGCAGTGGCCACAGTACAAGGTCACTGAAGGATGCAGTGGGCACAGCAGTGGGCACTGGATATACAACTAGGTCACTGAAGGATTCAGTGGACACAGTACAAGGTCACTGAAGGATGCAGTGGCCACAGTACAAGGTCACTGAAGGATGCAGTGGGCACAGCAGTGGGCACTGGATATACAACTAGGTCACTGAAGGATGCAGTGGGCACAGTACAAGGTCACTGAAGGATGCAGTGGGCACAGTACAAGGTCACTGAAGGATGCAGTGGGCACAGCAGTGGGCACTGGATATACAACTAGGTCACTGAAGGATGCAGTGGGCACAGTACAAGGTCACTGAGGATGCAGTGGGCACAGCAGTGGGCACTGGATATACAACTAGGTCACTGAAGGATGCAGTGGGCACAGTACAAGGTCACTGAAGGATGCAGTGGCCACAGTACAAGGTCACTGAAGGATGCAGTGGGCACAGCAGTGGGCACTGGATATACAACTAGGTCACTGAAGGATGCAGTGGGCACAGTACACGGTCACTGAAGGATGCAGTGGGCACAGCAGTGGCCACTGGATATACAACTAGGTCACTGAAGGATGCAGTGGGCACAGTACAAGGTCACTGAAGGATGCAGTGGGCACAGCAGTGGGCACTGGATATACAACTAGGTCACTGAAGGATGCAGTGGGCACAGTACAAGGTCACTGAAGGATGCAGTGGCCACAGTACAAGGTCAATGAAGGATGCAGTGGGCACAGCAGTGGGCACTGGATATACAACTAGATCACTGAAGGATGCAGTGGGCACAGTACAAGGTCACTGAAGGATGCAGTGGGCACAGTACAAGGTCACTGAAGGATGCAGTGGGCACAGCAGTGGGCACTGGATATACAACTAGGTCACTGAAGGATGCAGTGGCCACAGTACAAGGTCACTGAAGGATGCAGTGGGCACAGCAGTGGGCACTGGATATACAACTAGGTCACTGAAGGATGCAGTGGGCACAGTACAAGGTCACTGAAGGATGCAGTGGGCACAGCAGTGGCCACTGGATATACAACTAGGTCACTGAAGGATGCAGTGGCCACAGTACAAGGTCACTGAAGGATGCAGTGGGCACAGCAGTGGGCACTGGATATACAACTAGGTCACTGAAGGATGCAGTGGGCACACAAGGATGTCACACTGTGTAATGAGATGCTCATATGCCAGCGAGCGAGCGAGCAGTGGGCACTGGGCACGGCACAAGGTCACTGACAGAATGAATGAACAGCGCTGGCAGAGAGTGGCGGCGCCGGTGGTGTGACTGGCTGCCTGCAAATAGTACAAGTGTATAACTGTCACTGGAATATACAAGTGAACACTGCAGCTGCACTAACCTGCCTGCCTGCACTCTACACACAGATAATCCCCACTCCCACTACACTGACTACACTGCAGCACTGAACCTGCCTGCACTACACACAGATAATCCCCACTCCCACTACACTGCAGCACTGAACCTGCCTGCACAGCACTACACACAGTTAAATAATCACTAGACTCCCACACTCCCACTACACTACACTGACTACAACTAACTACAGCAATCACTCACTGACTAGCTAACTGTGTACAGTATAAGAGCAGTGTTAGCAAAAAAAACGCTTTGTTTTTAACACAATAAATGCACTTGCTCAAACAACAATGGCCTGGAGATAATCCTCTCAGCACCACAGTCTAACAAGGACAGAGCTTTTCCATCATAGCTCCCCTCCTGTGATTGGTTGCTAGGTTGCTAGGGCCTGGCTGGGGCACTCTGATTGGCCTGCAATGTGTCACTTCCGCATAGTTTGACGCATTTCCGCAAACCACGACTTCAGCACCGGGTTTCACGAGCGTGAATGCGGATTTCTGTCCGCATTCACGCGAAGCCGAAGTAGATTTTCGTGGTTGAAAATCTATTCACGGATTTTCGTGTCCGAGGCGGAATGCGTCAAAATGGTCGTGAATCCACGCGTAAGCGTGATCACGACCTGGCGGTGAGCACCACTGGCACGTTCAAAACACATACACAATTAACATTCTCCTGATTGTGACCTGTGTGGTCTGGTCCAGGCAAAAGAACCACTGCCTTATATCCACTTGACACAGTCTAGTAGGTGCCTCTTTTAGGGCATGGCTCAAATCCCCCCCACCCACCCCCCCTTAATGTTATTCCATCAATCACAATGTAGTTATTCCAATTGAATTGGGCAAATCGAAGGAGGTGGGCCAAAGTAACAAAACAAAAACATTACATTAACAGATATGCTACAGTAAGTAGTGCTGCTGTTCTGAATTGGTACACAGTTAATGTTGTTCTGCATTATGCACATACAGAGGTGGGAGCCCCCCACCTTATATTCTTTTAGAGGACAATTAAAGAAAATATATAACACATAACCTTTAATGCATGTAATGATTAAAAAGTAACTCTTCCAGAGCAGAGAATAAAAAAAGTCTAAACTTTAAAAGTTACAGACAGAACAGTTGCACCTAATATATCGACAAGCAGTATTGCCCTACTAGAGCTTATTCAATTGGGTGCTTATTATCAGTTGCACTAATTACCCAAACTAAGGTGACCCTACATGTTTCATCCAAAGGTGGGACTTCATCAGGGGAATACTAATGTAAAGTGCAAAAGTGATGAGTGCGTACAATAACACATTCAAAACAACAACATTAATGTGCTCCTGAGTGAGACCTGTGTGAACTGGTCCAGCCAAACGAGCCAAATGAGCTCACTGCCCTATACTTGACACATCCTAGTAGGTGCCTCCCATAGGGTTTGGCTCAAATCACCCGATCCCCCCATTGTAATTCTACCAATCACAATGTAGTTATTCTATTCAAGGTGGGGAAATCAAAGGAGGTGGGCCAAGGTATCCAAACAAAGAATTACATTAATAGATGTCCTACAGTAAGTACTGCTGCTGTTCTGATTTCAAATACAGTCAATGTCGTTCTGGATACTGGTCATTTGTTTGTTTTCAACTATTGACTCAGGCCATTGTGATTGGGCCACCTTAGTCACACGTTTTTCTGATGCTCAGGTAGTGCAGTGGCACATAGTGGTTAGCACTCTCACCTTGAGCTCTATATCCGGTTTGAATTCCAGTCAGGGCACTATCTGCATGGAGTTTTTTTATGTCCCCACCCGCGTCTGTGTGGGTTTCGCCAAGGCACTCTGGTTTCCTCCAACACCCCTAAAACACGCAGATAATTTACTGGCTTCCCCCTAAATTAGCGCTAAACCTCGATACATGCACTGCACAATACATAGACATAAGACTATGGTAGGGATTACATTGTGAGCCCCTCTGAAAGACAAGATAATATACTCTGTACAGCACTGCGGATGATGTCAGTGCTATATAAATACTTAAAAGGAATTTAAAGTCAAATAAAAAGCCAGTTTAACTTACCCAGGACTTCTAACAGCCCCTGTGTTGGTTCTCAAAACTGAGCCACGGCGGGGGATCGGAGCATCGTTGAGTTCCTGTGCGGGCACTGGGTGACTGCAGGGGGCCGGTAGAAGCCCCAGGTAAATTAAACTGGATTTTTTCTTATTAGACTAGGTTCCCTTTAATAATAATAATATTGCTCATAGAAATCAATGGAAAAAGTGGTCACTGTGGGGATACTACGGTCCCCTGTATGACAAGGAGAGAGCAGGAGCCAAATGGTTCAGTATTGTGGGGTATTCGATGTTAGATTGTTGGACAAGAGTATTTATACTCACAAAGGTGGGTTGCAGTCCCTGCAACCACCGTATATCGCCAACGGGGAAATAACCATCCCCGCTCGGTATAACAGGTCCTACTGGAACTGGATGGTCGCACTCCTGGTTGGTCCTTCTTGGTTATAGGTAACACCACACCCGGAAGGTGAACACCTCTAAAAGGAGATGTAATGTATAATACTGGGGGTGGGGGCTCCCAAAAATACGTAATGTAATGAAACAAAAAATAATAAGGGGGCAGGGAGGTGTCTTTACCACTCCAGATGGAAGAACCCAAACCACAGGGTAAATATTTATTCAGCACGATTAAAAGGACACCGCATTTCACGGGTCTCAGCCCGCTTTTTCAGGTCATTACAAGTGCCTTTAAAATATGGTCACAACAAGTATGGATGCCAACAAACTGGCGTCCATGCTTGTGACCATATTTTAAAGGCACTTGTATTGACCTGAAGAAGCGGACTGAGACCCGTGAAACGCGTTGTCCTTTTAATCGAGCTGAATAAATATATATATATATATATATTTTACATTTACCCTGTGGTTTGGGTTCTTCCATCTGGAGTGGTAAAGACACCTCCCTGCCCCCTTATTATTATATTTTGTGTTTTATTACATTATCTATTTTTAAAACAAATCAATGGGATCGTTCACATCAAATGGACTTTTTTTGTACCTTGAAAAATTAAATATATATATATAAATAAATATAACATAGAGCTGATCGTTTTGTTCTGCGCACTCATTCACATTTTTTTAAATTAAAATCCGTTTTTAGCAGCCTTGGATGCCCACGGTGTGAAGGGAACCTGATTCTGAATGATTTATGAAACCACATGTAACTACGATGCCAAAAACATTCTGGAAACACGGTGGCATTTTTTCTTCTGTGGGTATATTGTATTGACCATGAAGGACACCAAAACTTGGAACATGGAGCTTCATTAGACAATCCACTTAACCTTCTCACATAGTCTTCTTCTCATAGAGGAAGACGGCATTTAAAACAGACATTGTTTGGCATTATGTATATGAATTATATAGCGGATATAAATAGACTTGCCGCTCCACAATGCCCTGCCAGGTTTCAAGTATTCTTTCTTGAACTTGTCGCTGCTGGAATTGATCCCTCAGCTCTGTTGCTTTCATGTTCCATAATGTGGTTAGTGCGTATGAATAGAGCTATTTTCAGAGATTACCTGTTTGCGGCAAATGAAAGAAAACTTCCCTCCCGCCTTTAGAAAACTTGCGGATGCTGTCTTGCCTGTTTCTAACAGATACATCACTGCCATCCCTTTATTGATCCTACTGTCTTTAGGAAGCTCTGACGTTCGGGTGAGCTTACAAAAACACGAACAAAGAAGTCTTTATAGTGAAATTCCAACCTTTTGTTGAAGAAATCAGCAATCCCTTCGGTTCAGCCGTACAAATTGCTAGGATTAATGTCACATATTATTTCAGAGTGCCTTCCTTCTTGTATAAACGAATTCAACCGCTCAGCTACTCCGCGCTGATTGTAACAGACTGTCGAGACAGAGAGCGTCAGAGCTTCTTGAGGCTGGGATCACACTACACCGCAGCTGCAATGTAGAGAGTCACAATAGAGCTGAAGTACCATCCGCTGTGTCCATCCACTTCTGTCCCTCCTCCCAAGTGGGCTAGCAAAAAAAAAAAATGAGCCCTCCTTACTCCCTCCCCAGCACCTCGCATTTTCTGTAGAGCAGCTGCAGCAAGGGGTCATACCTCAATTCTGGAGGTGGGACAGGTCCTCTTCACACTGTTGTGTAGCTGTGCCTTGCAGCCTATTACCTTGGCCCTTGCGAGGGTTTGGGTAGGATGTCCTAGCAGCTCTAGCCTAGTTCTGCATTAAGCATGGCTATCGCCTGAAGAAAAAAGCACTGCCATGCACTGATGAGTACCAACCAATCTGAAACAGTCTGTATGCATGTTGGATAATTGTGGCTCTGTACAATTAACAAGCTGACACATCCTTGCATTCCAGCGGTTCTGGAGGTGTGGCTATCTTACAGGGACAACAATGGATGATTGGAATATGCAGCAGTGATGCATTGTGGGAGACCAGACCACATATGCTCAGTGCTCGCTCCAACCTGGATTATTGCAAATACTTTTTATTTTGCTTAGCATTTTAGTAAGAGGACTTTTTGGTCCTTTGTAGCCCCTTATACACTCCTGGGAGTCCTGGTTTACCATGAGCTTGTTGGGTAATATACAAAGAGGCATTAGGGTGTAAATATATCGGGAAAACATCTGTGCCTCACTGATAAAACGTCACCATGTTTCCCCGTAGTGAAGTAGTCTATTCAGATTTAAAGAGACTTTGTAACTAGAGTTGGGCCGAACCTCCGATTTTAGGTTCGCGAACCTGGTTCGCGAACTTCCGCGGAAGGTTCGGTTCGCGTTAACGTTCGCGAACCGCAATAGACTTCAATGGGGATGCGAACTTTGAAAAAAAAAAATAATTATGCTGGCCACAAAAGTGATGGAAAAGATGTTTCAAGGGGTCTAACACCTGTAGGGGGGCATGGCGGAGTGGGATACATGCCAAAAGTCCCCGGGAAAAATCTGGATTTGACGCAAAGCAGCGTTTTAAGGGCAGAAATCACATTGAATGCTAAATGACAGGCCTAAAGTGCTTTCAAACATCTTGCATGTGTATACATCAATCAGGTAGTGTAATTAAGGTACTGCTTCACACTGACACACCAAACTCACTGTGTAACGCACCGCAAACAGCTGTTTGTGTAGTGACGGCCGTGCTGGACTGGTGCGCACCATGGCGAGAGTGCAGGTTTTGGTGGCTTTACACCAGTATGCAGTGGCGGGTTCACTAAACAGAACAGGTATACAGTGGCGGGTTCACTAAACAGAACAGGTATACAGTGGCGGGTTCACAGAACAGGTATGCAGTGGCAGGTTCACTGAACACAACAGGTATGCAGTGGCGGGTTCACTGAACAGGTATACAGTGGCGGGTCCACTGAACAGAACAGGTATGCAGTGGCGGGTTCACTGAACAGGTATACAGTGGCGGGTCCACTGAACAGAACAGGTATGCAGTGGCGGGTTCACTGAACAGGTATGCAGTGGTGGGTTCACAGAACAGGTATGCAGTGGTGGGTTCACAGCACAGGTATGCAGTGGTGGGTTCACAGCACAGGTATGCAGTGGTGAGTTCACTGAACAGGTATGCAGTGATGGGTTCACAGAACAGGTATGCAGTGGTGGGTTCACAGTACAGGTATGCAGTGGTGGGTTCACAGCACATGTATGCAGTGGTGGGTTCACAGCACAGGTATGCAGTGGTGGGTTCAATGAACAGGTATACAGTGGCGGGTCCACTGAACAGAACAGGTATGCAGTGGCAGGTTCACTGAACAGGTATGCAGTGGTGGGTTCACAGAACAGGTATGCAGTGGTGGGTTCACAGCACAGGTATGCAGTGGTGGGTCCACAGCACAGGTATGCAGTGGTATGCAGTGGTGGGTTCACAGCACAGGTATGCAGCCAGACAGGAACAAGTTAAGCCTAACTAATCTTTCCCTGAGAGACAGTCTGCAGCAGCTCGCCCTACTCTCACTAACACAGGCAGCACACGAGTGACCGTAATGGCCGCCGCTGCCTGCCTTATATAAGGGGGGGGGTTGGGCTCCAGGGGCTAGTGTAGCCTAATTGGCTACAATGGGCCTGCTGACTGTGATGTAGAGGGTCAAAGTTGACCCTCCATGTGCATTATGGGGCGAACCGAACTTCCGCAAAGGTTCGCCTGCGGGACGCGAACGCGAACCACTGAAGTTCGCATGGAACCGTTCGCAGGCGAACCATTCGGCCCAACTCTATTTGTAACAAAATTTTGAGCCTTATTTCTTCTATCCTAGAAGTTCCTATACCTGTTCTAATGTGCTCTGTGTAACTGCAGCCTTTCCTAGTTGCACTGTCTCTGTAATAAATCTTATCTTCTCTCCTCTGTCAGGTCTGTCGGGCTCAGGCTGGAATATGTGGAATGTGCAGCACTGCTTGTCATTGGCAGAAGCTATACACACCCTCTCCAAGCTCTGCATGAGTCATACAGTGAGCTGTTCTCACTCTGGTTAGAAGCCATGTTTTTTTGTTTGTAAACACTGCATAAAAATGGCAATTACAAGCCAGGATTGCAGCAGGGAGTGGCAGAAACAGCACAGAGGGGTCCAGGAGAACATAAGGAATAGAATGGTATGCTTTTCATTGTAAGAATTTTAGAGTACAGATTCTCTTTAACGAATGCTCATTTGTGACAAAGATTCTTTAGATTATCTGTACTCTTTCCCAGCAGATTTTACTAATCAAACTTCATACAGAACCCAGCCTTGAGCGAGCTGAAAGGTATAGTTCGCTCATCTCATCTAAGTCTTTCTCGTCCTCCAACGCTGGATTACGCTTATTTATTTTAGGTTTGTTCTACAATTTTACTTTTCTAAATAGATTTTATTTCTCTTTTTTTTATTCTCTGAAAATTATATTATTGATTGCCTTTGCAAGTGGTAAACCAACATAAAATTCTAGCCAAGCTCGGCCCTTGATCGATACTGCAAATAAATAAAGTCTGTCAATATTAGAATACATTTTAAAGCGTTTATTTAATCAGGATGTGGTTCTATGGGGCTGTGAAATGTTTTTTTATCATCTGTCTCTAGAATATTCATTAACATCTTCAGAAAATGGATATTTCCTTATTTACTGTTCATAGACCATTAGAGGTCACGGCTCACCTCGGCTGGGAAATTCCTGCGGGAAGGAGAAACTAAGTATCTGACGAGAGATCATTTGACACAAAGGGAAGTCTTGATAAATATGGCCCCTAAACAATGTTTGGAAAAGAGTAAATTTTGTTTGTCTGTGGATAGTGCAAGACTGGGTCAATAGGTTAAAGGATGAAACCTCTAGCTCACCTTTCCATATTTTTCAATGTTAGTTACGGCTAAATAGAAGACAGAACCATTCTTTATATACATTGCATTTTTGATTCCTTTGAAAAAAAATCATCACTTAAAGGACTACTGAATTGAGAGGGATATGGAGGCTGCCATATTTATTTTCTTTTAACCTCTTGAGGACTGCTGTGTTAAACCCCCCTAAAGACCAGGCACATTTTCATTAAATTGGCCACTGCAGCTTTAAGGCCAAGCTGCAGGACCGCAAAACACAGCACACAAGTGATTCCTCCCCCCTTTTCTCCCCACCAACAGAGCTCTCTGTTGATGGGGTCTGATCCCAAGTGTTTGTTTGTTTATTTGTGTTGGTTTTTTGCTTGTTTTTTTAAATAAAAACTGTTTTTTCCCCCTGCTGTATACCCCCTCTCCCTCCCTCCCCCCGCCGGCCAATCCCTATGACAGCCGATCACCTCTGTGGCTCAGGAGGGGACAGCCGTGTCACACGGCTGTCCCCAGTACAGCGCAGCTGCCGATTGCAGCGCTGTACGGGTAATTAGATGGCAATTACACCGTCTAACAGTCTCCCGAGCGGCAATAGCCACTCAGAGACTGAAGAGGGGGTGGAGCTCCGCCCTCCGAGAATGAGATGCGCGCGCAGCGTGCGTGCAATCTCATTCAAAACAGAGCCCCAGGACTTTACGCCAATTGGCGTTAGGCGGTCCTGGGGCTGCCGCCGCGGCCACGCCCATCGATGTGACGCGGTCGGCAAAAGGTTAAGCAATACCAGTTTCCTGGATGATCCTCTGCCACTAATACTTTTAGCCATAGCCCCTGAACAAGCATGCAGCAGATCAAGTGTTTCTGACATTATTGTCAGATCTGACAAGATTAGCTGCATGCTTGTTTCTGGTGTTATTCACACACTACTGCAGCTAAATAGATCAGCAGGGCTGCCAGGCAACTGGTATTGTTTAAAGAGTAGCTGTCAGCCATACTATCTCAGAAAAAAACCCACATATATAAGTAGATAAATACTTGCTCTACTTACATAACATATGTATTGCACTGTCCAATGTGTCCACTGTTGATTTTAGTGATTTTTCTATAGTAATAAAAAGAGAAAATCCTTCTTAGGATTTTCCATTTTAAGTCTGTCTATCTTGAAGCCAATCCTGACATCATTTCCTCCCTTACTCTGTCTGTGTATGCTTTGCCGGCCCTACTCCCAGTCTTCAGACACTCCCACCCAGCTCTGCAGTAGAAAGTGCATTGTCTCAGCATGAGAAATATTGGCACATCAGACAGGAACAGAGGTGTGGGAGGGGAAAACGGGAGGGAAAGAGGCTTCAGCCAATCAGGCTGCATTAGTTATGTCTGAGGGGAAAGTAAAGAAGAAAAAAAAAGAAATCCCAGCATGCCCTGCAACTTCCTTTGTGTGGCAGATGTACCAAATAAGAGCCAGGGAAACTGGGGAATGATGTTTTATGGCAAAAAAAAGGATGGGGAAGAAAAATAAGAGTGATTTTTAACTTTTGGATTTCCTGGTTAGCATCCTTATTACTTTGTATACCTGATGAAAATAAATAATTGATTTCTTGATTTTATGCCCGACAGTGAGGCTTTAAAAGCATATCAATATGGCAGCATCCGCATCCGTATACTCCTCACTTCAGTTGTCATTTAATCCACAGATTCCTGCACAATGTATGGGAGTTGCTTCCCCAGCACAGAGCTCTCACCTGATCTTACCCACCTACTCCTTCTTTTCCCTTTCCATTGAGCACAGAAAGGAAGTGGACAGGGTCAGGTCTGTGCTCAGAGGAAAATACTAGCCAGGGCCCCTGCCCAGCTCCTCCCTGACTTTCTCATGTGATTATTCAACAGGGGGTGGAGCTTGTTGTTGTTGCAGGCAAGCAGCATTTGACACTGGGACAGGAGGATACAATATGCATTAAAAAGACATGAACCTAGCCTTAAAGTGAACCTCCAGACTAAAAATTGACTCAGCAGCACTGGAAAGGCCTGGTGTTTCTTTAAAGGGGTTATGTGGGGGTTTCTAAAGAGAAAAACTGCCACTTACCTTGGGCTTCTATTAGCCCCATGCAGCGGTAATGTCCCACAACGTCCTGCTCCCCGCAGCCGGCACCAGGCTATTATTCGTCTGACATACAGACGAATAATGCGCATTGCCGTGCCTCCGCTCGCGTCATCTGAGGCTTACTGCGCAGGCGCAGTATAACGGAGCATTGTACTGCGCTTGCGCAGTAAGCTTCCGATGACGCAGGCGGAAGCGAGCGGGTGCGCGGCCACTCTAGCGCAGCCGCAGTTGGATCCCATGCCGCTTAGACCGGGGCTGGCGGCGGAGAACAGCAGATGGGAGGAGGACGGCGTGGGACATTACCGCTGCACCGGGCTGATAGAGGCCCAAGGTAAGTGTCCGCTTTTCTCTTCCACAACCCCCCACAGAACCCCTTTAACTGTTCAGCATCAGAACTTTTTTTCTCTTATACAAGCCTCATTTTTAGCTGCACAGAAAAAAACTGCCCGGGCATTTTTCCCCTAATGCTGTGCAAAGCATGATGGGATTTCTGATGTTGTTGTTCTCGTTCAGCTGTTTTGGTGCAATTTTTTTTTTTTTTACATTTTGAATTTGACATTTGAAGCCTAGGGTGTAAAGCTGGGAGGGGTGATCAGCACACAGGACAGTTGGAACTGTGTCTCATGCTCCCTGTCACCTCCTTTCAACCAAAAAGATGGCTGCCCCCATGACAAAGATGGCAGCCCCCATGATTCACAAACATTTGCCTGTTCTTTTAAAACGGGGTCGGTAAGAGATTATATTACCCATCTATTCTAATTAACATAACTAATGTAACTTAATGTATGTATGTTTGTTTAGGCTGAAGTTCCCCTTTAACTAGGGCTGCCTGTGAAGTCCTACCCCATAGAGCCACATTAATCCATGCCATGCACTGATGAGCATCAACCAATCCGAAACAGTCTGTTTGCATGTTGGATTGTTGTGGCTCTGTACAAGTAACAAGCTGACACATCATTGCATTCCAGTGGATCTGGAGGTGTGGCTAGCTTCCAGGGACAACAAATTGATAATTAGCATATTTAGCAGTGATGCATCGTGGGAAACATCATGTGCTCACTCCAGCCTGAATAATCACAAATACCTTTTGGTTTAGGAAAGCAAATTGTTGTCTTGCATATAAAAACATGTCATACATATTAATTTTTGGCCATCATTACTGAGTTGGGTCAGATGTTCTACAGAACTTCTTAGGCATTTTTAAACATTTGTGTTCTGATTGTATTTGCCCAATAAAAAGTAGATGAACAGATGCATACATTCTATATCATGTAGTAGTGCTGTTTTATATGGGCTAGCTGCCCTTCTTTTTGGAATAAAAATACTGAGAACCACCCATGTCGAGATGAACCAGTCCAACATTAGTCCGATCTGTCAGATACTATTTACTACTTACTGTAAGTGACTGTCTGTAAGCAACATAGGAGAAAAGTAACTTATAGTGCATTCTACTCTGGAAGTAATGTCCTTATTATACTGTATGTGACTGTTTACAACTTTTTTTTTTTTTTTTTGAGATAGTGGCCCTTTAAAGTAGACCTGAACTCAGAACGTCCTCTCTGCTCTAAAAAAATGCACAACAGCATAATAACCTTTAAAGTAAAAACATGTCTTTGTTACAGCTGATACAAATCCTAAAATACATTTGCACAGTTTCTACTTCCTGATTCATGGAAGACGACATGTTGTTTACAGCTTGTGTTTTCAAATGGGCTTATCTGCCATCTCTGCCATAGGCAGTCATTAGGGATGGTCGGAAATGCCAATTTCCGATTCCGCGGTAATTCCGCATTCCGCCATTGCCAATTACCGATTCCACTTTCCGCTACCAATTTCTGCATTCCAATGCGGAATTTCCGCCGGAAATCGCGGAAATTCCGCCCGACTTTAACATCGATTTTCTCAAAAACTATAAGGTCTTTTTGAAACCTTTTTTTTTTTGCATCTTGTTCAGAAGATTCTGTTTAATAAACCATTCATGTTTCTAGGACGTACGGGGGCTTTGCTATTAACCGTTAAAGTCGGCGGATTTCTACTGTAATGTAAATGCAGAAAATAGGCAGAAGCAGATTTTCTGCATTTTACATTACAGTAAAAATCCGTCGACTTTAGCGGTTAATAGCAAAGCCCTCGGAAGTCCTAGAAACACCAAATTTTCAGGGGTTATTAAACTGAATCTTGTGAATAAGATGCAAAAAATTTTTTTCAAAAAGACCCTATAGTTTTTGAGAAAATCAATGTTAAAATCGGGCGGAATTTCCGCGATTTCCGGCGGAAATGCGCCTAACGCACTTGCATTACCGATTTCTGCATTCCGATGCGGAAATGCAATTTCCGATCGGAATTTCGGAAATTGCATTTCCGCGGAATCCGAATGAGCATCCCTAGCAGTCATGTGGCACAGGGGGGGATCAAATTACAACTTGCGATTAGACACAAATGAGGGGGAAATAAATAGGCTAAACTCTCTAAATACATCCGGTGTGCATTTCTCTACGTTTTCCTTCTGTCCTGTGCAGGAGTTCAGGTCCAATTTAAAAAAAAGTCTTGCTGGCTTTTTTTTTCTCCTTTTAATCAAATGATTAATTTAAAATTTAACCAGCGAGGAACCAGACTGCCCACAACACCCCTAAAGCAGATGCAAAGCTGACATACGGGACCTGTAGGCTTAACACGATGAGATCATTCCCAAATTAATATTTCATTTGTCATAAAGTCACCTTGAATTAAAATGAAGTGTCCTAGCGAAAAGCACGGAGCGCGTAACAGGCTGAGATAACGGTCTAATAAAACGCTTGGATTGATCTGAGACGCAGGGCGATAGAGGAGCTCCCATTTACCTTGTTACAGGGGTCAAGTGGTATTGCGTCAGAATGAGATTTATCTGCTGCTTCAGCAGGGCGGCTATTCACGGCATTGATCAGCAAGATCTTTTGTTGGTTTTTGGCTCATTAGAGTGAAGCTCTTGGAGTACTACTCGATCAATTGTCGTGCATGTGGAGATATGAGGGAGATAAATCATGGCGAGAGCCTTTTACGGGAGGCTAACCTCCTCTGAACTATTACCCTTGTATCACACAGCTTGATTTAACATTGTCATTGTTCACAGAGTGGGCGGGTTGGAGAGGCAAAAAAAAAAATCTTAAAGTGAACCTCCGGACTAAAAATGTACTCAGCAAGGAAATGAACAGCGCTACTTAAACACAGATGAGTGCCTACCTGCAAAAGAGTGCAAGCCCCACTTGTGGGGTCGAATACACACCGAGCATACACATGACCTGTCTACCACTGGAGGATGTTGGTTTCCTGTAACAGCTTGCATGCAACTTGTTAAGTACTTGTCCCTCCCACTGTGAAGAAGTCAATCCTCCATGGGAGGGGACCTAACACTAACTAAATTATATTATAACTATATTTTATCCCATAAGTGGGGCTTGTACTCTTTTGCAGGTAGGCACTCATCTGTTTTTAAGTAGCGCTGTTTATTTCCTTGCTATGTACTAATTTAATTCAGTTTTGGTCAGCCGCTCCCACTTAACAGCTTTGCTTTTGGTGTATATGCAGAGCCTCTGTTTGGGTTCAAGGTGCGTTTGCAGTCTCTGGGGGGGCTCAGCGCATCTCTGATCGGAGGCCATTCGGAGGCGGCCTGGTGATGCGCTGATCCCACTTTTTGCGCAATGTTAAAAATGTACTCAGCAGAACTAAAAATGCTTGGTGTTTCTTTAACAGTTTCACAGCAACAGAACTTTGTTTTTCTTACCAAAGCATCATTTTTAGCTAAGCTCCACCCATCAAAGAAAACGGCCCGGGCTTTTTTTCCCCTGATTCTGTGCAAAGCATGATGGGATTTCCTATGTTGTTATTCACGTTGCCTAGCAACTGGGAGGGGTGATCAGCACACAGGACTGTTGGAACTGTGTCTCATGCTCCCTGTCACCTTCTTTCAACCAAAATGATGGCTGCCCTCATGAAATCACAAACATTTGCCTGTTCTTTTAAAACAGTGTGGGTAAGAGATTATATTACCTATCTATTTTAATTAACATAACTAATGTAACTTAATGACAGTATGTTTGTTTAGGCTGAGGTTCCTCTTAAAAGAGGAACTGTAGTGAAAATAACGTCATGAATATAATTTTTTAATAATATTAATTTATAATTGTTTATTCAGTGTTTGTCCATTATAAAATCTTACCTGATTTACATCCTTAAATGTATCAGAGGTGGCTGCATCTTTACTGCTGGCAGGTGCAACACTGCAGAATGTTTGTTTCGGCTGATCGCACCACAACGCCTAAGAAAGCCCTTGGATTTCAGTGTACTGATCATCAGCGATCAGCGATCTGTGCAAGTGGTGAGAAACTGTAATCTTGTTCTGAAAAAATATTTGGAACCTGTTGTACTGTCGAATTCAACCGTATATTGATTATTGTAACTATTTACATGTATGCTGGATTGGCCTTTCTTTTCTCTTCTATGTTTTTCTTTTCTCTTTCTTTTCTCTTGATTTTTTTTGTTCTCTGTATTTTAAACAATAAAAATTCTCTTTAAAAAAAAAAAAAGAAAGCCCTTGGAGATTACTGTGGCAGTGCGTGGTAATCTCCAGAGGCGTTGCTAGCCCCAAAGCTCAGTGGAACGTGCCCCGGATCTATTATGGGGTGCCCCAGATGTCCCCCAGGCTGATTTAGCTGCGGTGCCTCAATGGAGAGCATGCTGGGAGCTGTTGTGCATCAATTGGGATTATGCTGGGTGCTGTGGTGTTTCTATTGTGGGCATACTGGGTGTTGTGATGCCATGCTGGGCACTGTGATGTCTTTATGGGGGCATACAGGGAGCTGTGGTTCTTCCATGGTGGCATGCTGGGAGTTGTAGTGCATCAATGCTGTGGGGGGACTGCTAGATACCTGATGGCAGGCCAGCCCACCCAGCAGAAAGACAGATTACCCAGCACAGAAGCCAGGTAACTCTGCCTTGTTATGTTTAAGTGGCACTGCCTATTTCTCTGATATGCTGCATTTATTTATTTATTTGTTTTTTTTTGTAATATTGGAGTGGGAGCTTCATCCAACATTTTGCTAGGCAGGCCTATGTAGACTGCTGTTAAAAAGAAACTCCAACCAAGAATTGAACTTTATCCCAATCAGTAGCTGATACCCCCTTTCCCATGAGAAATCTATTCCTTTTCACAAACAGACCATCAGGGGGCGCTGTATGGCTAATATTGTGGTGAAACCCCTCCCACAAAGAAATTCTGAGTATGTACTCTTGGCAGTTTCCTGTCTGTGAACCTTGTTGCATTGTGGGAAATAGCTGTTTATAGCTGTTTCCAACTGCCAAAACAGCATGCAGCAGCTACATCACCTGCCAACAGTAAAATGTCACCATGTAATAAATGTCAGAATGTAAATCAGGGATTTAAAATGTGAATCAGGGATCTAAATCATTTATACATAATTATTGTAAAAATGAAGCATTTTTTTATTACATTATTTTCACTGGAGTTCCTCTTTAAGTTCATGTAAATGTGGCTCCACCCATGACCACACCCACATTATGGTGCATGACTACTCCCATTTTCTGTCTGGAGTGCCCAGAAGTGCCCCGGATCTCTTACGACCCTAGCAATACCCCTGGTAATCTCCATTTTGGCTGCAGGCAGGGCCGGTTCTAGACTGTTTGCTGCCTGAGGCAAACTTCTAAGGATTGGCCTCCCCCCTACCAAATTGCAATGATCGCACAGAACCCGACAAGTTACTCTGCTTCATCTAATGTTCTCACACGACATGCTGTAGCTCAACACAATAGCACATTGGCTGGCTGTGAGTCTGTGACAAACAAACTGCTCACCCTCAGCCACTCCATTCCTCCTCAATCAGGACAGCAGTGCCACCTCCTCCCTTCTGCTGTGCAAGTCAAATGAAACACTGCTGCTCCTCTGCCTCCCCCTTCATTGCTTTCAGACTCCTCACACAGCACAACAAGCTACTTTTCCCCAATGATCCAATGACCTCTTCACCTCGCTCTCCTCTCGCTGCTCCTCCTACTCTGACTGCATGCTGTTAGCGTAAACACAGTACAAACATGCTGCCCCTGAAATCTCTGCGCCTGATGCAAATGGTTCACCTGCTTCATGAGAGAACCGGCCCTGGCTGCAGGCCAGGCAGGAAGTGAGACCCTCTACCGCTAACTTCTTGTGGCTAAAGAGTATGCGCTTAAATGCAGGTTGATATCCTATACTGCTACCTATATCTTACATCTGCTGGGGACCCTTCTGGCTACCTATACTGGGGGGATACCTAATACCGGAGGCAGCACATTAGCTATGTATATTAGAGGTGGCGGGCTACCTAATACTGTAATACTGGGGGAACATCTGGCTATCTACATTGGAGGTTGGGGTGTGTGGCTACCTAGTACTGGTAGAACATCTGGCATGTTGGGGGGTCTTCTCAACAGGGGCATTGCTAAGGCACTCCAACAGAAAATGGGTGGGGCCTCTCACCAGAATGTGGGTGTGGTCATGGGTGGAACTAAATTCTTAAGCCAACAGTGAACATTTTACTGTTGGCAGGTGATATAGCTGCTGCATGGTTTTTGGCAGTTGGAAACAGCTCTAAACAGCTATTTCCCACAATGCAGCAAGGTTCACAGACAGGAAACTGCCAAGAGTAGGTACTTTTCTTGTTTCTTGTGGGAGGGGTTTCAGCACAAAATCAGCCATACAGCGCCCCCTGATGGTCTGTTTGTGAAAAGGAATAGATTTCTCATGTAAAAGGGGGTATCAGGTACTGATTGGGATAAAGTTCAATTCTTGGTCGGAGTTTCTCTTTAACAGCGGTCAAAGTAGGCCTGCCCAGCAAAATGTTGGATGAAGCCCCCCTTTCCTTTAATACAAATAAATCAATGCAGCATATCACATAAATAAGCAGTACCACTTAAACATAACTAGGCAGAGTTACCTGGCTTCTGTGCTGGGTAGTCTGGCTTTCTGCTGGGTAGGCTGGCCTGGCTGCCACCAGGTTATCTGGCAGTTTTCCAAAGTATTCCCTGACCTTCTAGTGGACCCCCTCCCACCATGCTCTCACGGGCCTCCCATTGGGGCACCACAACTCCCAACATGCCCCATAGAAATATCACAGCTCCCTGCAAACCCCCAAAAGGCACCATAGCACCCAGCATGGCACCACAGCACCCAGTATGCCCACATAGAGGAACCACAGCACCAAGCATACCCCCATTGAAGCATCACAGCTCCCAGTATCCCTGCCATTGAGGCACCTCAGCTCCCAGCATGCCCCCAAAGAGGCTCCACAGCTCTGACTCTTCCTGGGGGACACCCGGGGCACCCCAGAATAGATCTGTGGCAGGGCCACTGATTTTTGGGGCTAGCAACGCCCCTGCTACTCAATACTAGCAGCACATCTGCTCCCTATCTACTTAATTCTCTGGGCACATCTTCTACCTATACTGGGGGAGATGAACATCAGCAAACCATCCTGGGGGAGGGAGCAAACTGATACGTTTCTTGTCATGTGCCACAGTGGGCCCCACTGGCTAGACATTTTGCTTTTTTGTGCCATCCTCTCCCCCCCCAAAAAAGGTCTGGCCCTGTTTATCTCTGAAGATTTGTACCACATCCACTCCTGCCCCACCATGGAAAATATTTCTACTCCTGAAGCTCTGCTCAGATTGAGCCTTGAGAACAGTTCACCGCCAGACATAAAGCAGAATCCTTTTTTGCTTTTTATGCATGCTGATAAATTGCTGCGCAGGAAGCCAGCCAGGAGGAGTGCCAGGCGGTAGGCAGATGAAGCCGTGGTGGATAATGAAGTTTCTATAGCCAGTCTCTGCCTTGCTGAGAACTCCGTCAGCTCGCCACCACATCAAAACCGGCGTGTTGTCTGTCGTCATTGCCTCAGTAATTGAGCAGGCAGACTAAAGAGCTGGACTGTGTGGGGGAAGGGTGGATGGAGATTCCTGCAGAGACTCACAGCAGCATGCTTCAGCCTCAGCCCACATGCAACTCCAGCCTGCTGCCTATTACAGGAGCCTTCTAGAAACTGCTACATAACCATAACCATAACTTGTCCGTAGTGCTGAGAAGAAAAAAATGTTTTGCTAATTTATTAGTTAGTTAGAAAGTGAGTTTTGTTGAATATTGATTTTCAAAAAAAAAAGCAAAAAAAAAAAACCGTCTATCTTAAAAGCCCCTATATTGCATACATTTGAAAAAGTCACACGTTTAAAAGGGCGCAGGATAGCGGTAGAAGAATATCGATAGTGTTACCGATATACTACAACATTCATATAGTAAAATATCGATAATATTTACCAATATGTTACTATGACCTAACTTATCCCTACTCTCACACAGAACCCTCCCTTGGTGGTGCCTAACCCTAAGACCCCTCCGGTAGTGCCTAACCATAAGTCCCTCCCCTAGTTGTGCCTAACCTTAAGATTCTTCCCGGTTTTGCCTAACCTTAAGACCCCTTCCCCAGTGGTGCCTAACCCTTAACTCCCCCCTGGTTTGCAACTAACCTTAACCTGCCCTACACCTCCCTTCTTAAAAAGCCCCCGATAATGCATACATTTTAAAAATTGCAAGTTTAAAAGGACACAGGATAGTGGTAGAAGAGTATTGATAGTGTTACTGATATTCTACAACATTCATATAGTAAAATATCTGTAATATTCACCGATATTTTAATATGTTCTAACCTCTCCTTACTTTCACACAGAACCCTCTCCTGGTGGTACCAAACCCTAAGCACCCCCCCCACCCACCCATGGTGCCTAACCCTAAGGCCACCCCACCTCCCCTGGTTGTGCCTAATCCTTAACTCCCCCCCTGGTGGCAAACTAACCTTAACCCGCCCAACTAACCAGAACCCCAACATCTTGTTTAGAAGGGCACCCAAATTGCAGCTACAAATAGTGGCTACACATAGAAAAAAGAAGCTACAAGTAGCAGCTATGAATTGTATCCACTATAACAGTAGGCGTCAGTTTAATACTGTGTGCACCAAGATTTCTGTGCAGCCACTAAAATCAATAGGGGAAATAGCCACACCCTTTTAAACTTGCTGTGTTTTGAAATTATGCTCCCATATTGAATTACTAAAACTAGACAAGGTCAGTGAAATGCCAATAATTCTTCAGTCCTAACCAGCCACGTTTCTAGGGGTGTGCAGGCTCAGCGCTGGGTGGAGGGCGCCGTGATGGAGGGGGAGCCGCAACTTCCTTGCTCCCCCCTCCGCTGCAGAGTTAGCGCAGCAGAAATGGTTGTATAGAGCATCTCACCTCCCTGCCATTGCAATCACTGATCACTTGCCACTGGTCTCCTCTGTATAGCCACTTATACGCGCTTTACTTCCTGCTAATCAGGAAGTAGAGTGTGTAGACAATTTAGCCTAGAAACTGCCCTGGTCTTAACCCATTACAATCCTATGATCATTTGCCACATTGCTATACCTGTTTTTTTCTTATAATTGTATGGCTGTAGGGGATGGTGGGCCTGATGGGCCTTGCCCCTCCCATGATGGAGGCTGCATTAGGGAGTGAGTGTGGTGCCCACTTCCCCTTCCAATATGGCAGCTGTGTTGGAGAGAAGAGGTAGCTGTGCTCTGTCCCATTCCAAATATATGCTTTGTTGGGTAAGGAGGGTAATGTGTGTAGACTCTTCCATGAAGGAGGTTGTGTTAGAGGAGGAAGGTGTAGGGTGAAGGAGGAGGGGCAGTTAAGGATGATGAACACTGCCCATTAAAAGATGGAGGTTATGTTGGGGAGGAGGAGGGTGATGCACACTTATTCTTCCAAGAAGGAAGATGAGTAAGAAGAAGTGGTTAAAGAGAACCCAAGGTGGGTTCTAAGAATCCAATTAGCATACAGAGGCTGGTTCTGCATACAATACCCAGCCTCTGTTGCTATACTATCCCCCCCAGTCACCCCCTGCGCTCTGCTATGCCCCATAAATCAATCACCGTGCTGGTGACGGCTGTTTACATGTATAGGTGTCAGTCTGCCGGTCCCCGCCCGCATCCCTTCCCTCCCCGCTGATTAGAGGGAAGGGACGAGGGCGGGGACCGGCGCTATGGAGAAGGCGGGGGAGCGGCAAACTGACACTTCACATGTAAACAGTCGGCTGGCGGCCAGCACGGCGATTGATTTATGGGGCATAGCAGAGCGCAGGGGGGAGACTGGGGGAGACGGTATAGCAACAAAGGCTGGTCATTGTATGCAGAACCAGACTCTGTATGCTAATTGGATTCTTAACCTCCTGGGCGATAATTCCCAGCTCAGCTCCGGGTAAGCCGCTGCGGAGGATTTCTCAGGCGCTAGTGGGCCGATTTGCATTTTTTTTTGTTACACGCCGTTCGCCGCCGCTCCGCGACGATTCGCCGCTACCCGCCGAGTTAGAGGCCCCCCCCCCCCGCCGAGACCTCGTTGCGCAGCCTAGCCAATCACCACCAGGCTGCGCTAAGGGGTGGATCGGGACTCCCTCCGACATCATGATGTCATCATGATGATGATGTCATCCCGATCACCACCATGGCGATGGGGAAGCCAAACAGGAAATCCCGTTCTGAACAGGATTTCCTGTTTGCTCTGATCGCCGGAGGCTAGCTACATGATTAAAAAAAATGTTTTTTAAAAGTGCTGTGCGATTTTATTGTATCGCCCAGGAGGTTAAAACCCACCTCGGGTTGACTTTAAGGTGAAGGTGATTTATGCTCCCCCTTTGTATATATAAGAAAGCCCTGGCTGAGAGATGTTATACATATGTCTATTTCAAAAAAGGGTGCCGGGGCGCCAGGCAAAGCTGCTAGTAGAATATTGGTACATTTAGTACTACTACTATACTAAAAAAAAACTTGTAAGGAAAATGGATTGTATTGCTGAATAACGGGGAAAATCGCATAGTATAGGAGCACTGATGCATTAAAAATGCAGCCGGCCAGCAACTGCAATTCGGAAAAAAAATCAAACCACGTTAGTGGAAAAACAGCACCGCGATTTACATGAAAATCCAATTTTCGAATCGAAATGTACCTAATGGAAAGAATGTTTAGGCTGGACTGGATCAGCTTTAGACTAAGTGTGAAGATTAGGGGCTTGATTTACAAAACGGTGCTAACTGTTAGCACGGCTGTTAGCATGGCTTTTTTGCGTGTTTTCGCGTGAAAAAATGTGTTTTGCGCAAAAAAAAATCGCATTTGTGTATTTATTGTGCACAAAAAAATCGTATTTGTGTATTGTTTGCACGTTAATGTTCGTGTTCGGGTGATAACGCAAATTTATCGCGCGAACAAAAAGCAAAAAATGTGTGTTAATGTGGTGCTAACAGTTAGCACCGTTATGTGAATGAAGCCCTAAATGTTTGCATGCCTCCAACATCAGGTGTCACAACCAAACATATGTCATTAAGAAGTTCAAGCAACGTGTTTCGCCAGACTAAAGCCACTTCATCGGGTCATATGCAGAAGTGCCATGCAGTGATCACTAAGACAAAAGTCATCCATCATGAATTCATGATCAGTTCACAGTACATGCATGACCTGATGAAATGTTTTTGTTTTTCCCCAAAGAAACACTTACATTCTGGTCATTATGCTAAAGTAGTGTTATGGAGTTGCCGTCTGTGAGATCTGTTCTTAGATGAAAGCAAACACGTATCCTCCAATTTTAAACTGCTTTTTATATTTTAACATATTTTGCTCCTTCTGACAATTGTTTATGATATATTAGCTAATTTCAGAGGTTGACATTTTATGGTGCACATTAGGGATGGTTGGAAATGTGGATTGCTGATTCTGCAGAAACTTTGGTTTCCGCAAATGGCGAATGCGAATACCGATGGTGAATTTCCAATACAGATTTCCGATTTCTGCAGAAAAGGGTTTTTATGTGATTTTTGTTAATAAAGTCATGTTATTTTTTTTTTTAAATGTTGTTTTATGGAATCCACTATATTTTGCTGATTTCCGCTACACTACCGAGATTAACCAAATACTTCTGAGTCAAAAGTATTGGACCAATCAGAGAAGGCAAAAATTTGCTGCGAAAATCTTAAACCAATCACAAGACTTGGATCCTACCAAATTTTTCTGAGACTTGTGATTGACTTAAAACTTCCGTGGTATTCTGATTTCCGCAGTAAACCATCACATTCTCTGATTGGTCCAATACTCCCGTGTATTTCTGAGTCTTGTAAATGGACTAAAATCAGAACATTTTCACCCAATCACAATACTTGGAATTAGGCAATACTCGGTAGTATTGGACCAATCAGAGAATGCGGTGGTTGGCTTAACTGATAAGCCAATCAAAAGACTCAGAAAAACTCAGTAGTATCCAAGTCTTGTGACTGGTCTAAAATTGCAGCGGTAATCCGGTTTCAGTGGAAACAATCTGCATTCACTGATTGGTCCAGTGCTTTCGAATTCTGTGATTGGTCTAAATTTTCTTAATTGCAGTAATGCAGCATTTCTGCTGCTAGAGTAAAACTATTTCCTATCAGAAACTCAGAAATTAGTATTCTGCAATACAATTGTCCGACAATCCTTAGTGGTCATAGACTTTATTTTTGTGACAATTAAAGATGGCCCGAACGGTTCACCGGCGAACGGTTCCAGGCGAACTTTGGGTGGTTCGCGTTAGCCGGCGAAGGCGAACTTTTGCGGAAGTTCGATTCGCCCCATAGTGCTCCATTAGGGTCAACTTTGACCCTCTACATCACAGTCAGCAGGCACATTGTAGCCAATCAGGCTACACTCAGTCCTGGAGCCACTCCCACCCTTATATTAGGCAGGCTCCGCCAGCCATTACACTCACTCGTGTGCCAGCAGTAATTAGTGAAGGGACAGCTGCATCAGACTCTCTCTTATAGGGAAAGATTAGTTAGGCTCTTGGCTTGTTAGCTTGCTCCTGGCTGATTGTTATTGCTAAAATAGCACCCCTCAACAGCTCTTTTGAGAGCTAATGTTCTCCTGATGTGTTTTTTTTTGTGTGTTTCTCACTGACATTAGTGTTGGGCGAACACCTAGATGTTCGGGTTCGCGAACGTTCGCCAAACATCGCCGCGATGTTCGGGTGTTCGCGCCGAACTCCGAACATAATGGAAGTCAATGGGGACCCGAACTTTCGTGATTTGTAAAGCTTCCTTACATGCTACATACCCCAAATTAGCAGGGTATGTGCACCTTGGGAGTGGGTACAAGAGGAAAAAAAATATTTGAAAAAGAGCTTATAGTTTTTGAGAAAATTGATTGTAAAGTTTCAAAGGAAAAACTGTCTTTTAAATGTGGAAAATGTCATGTTTCTTTGCACAGGTAACATGCTTTTTTTCGCCATGCAGTCATAAATGTAATACAGAGAGGAGGTTCCAGGAAAAGGGACCGGTAACGCTAACCCAGCACCAGCAGCAGCAGACGTGATGGAACAGGAGGAGGCGCAGGAGGAGAAGGCCACGCTTTGTGAGACACAACAACCCAGGCCTTGCATGAGGACAAGAAGCGTGCGGATAGCATGCTTTGTACCGCCATGCAGTCATAAATGTAATAAAGATAAGTGGTTCAATAAACAGGGACCACGCGGCAACGCTAACCCAGCAGCAGCAGACGTGATGGAACAGGAGGAGGCGCAGGAGGAGAAGGCCACGCTTTGTGAGACACAACAACCCAGGCCTTGCATGAGGACAAGAAGCGTGCGGATAGCATGCTTTGTACCGCCATGCAGTCATAAATGTAATAAAGATAAGTGGTTCAATAAACAGGGACCACGCGGCAACGCTAACCCAGCAGCAGCAGACGTGATGGAACAGGAGGAGGCGCAGGAGGAGAAGGCCACGCTTTGTGAGACACAACAACCTAGGCCTTGCATGAGGACAAGAAGCGTGCAGATAGCATGCTTTGTACCGCCATGCAGTCATAAATGTAATAAAGATAAGTGGTTCAATAAACAGGGACCACGCGCCAACGCTAACACAGCAGCAGCAGACGTGATGGAACAGGAGGAGGTGCAGGAGGAGAAGGCCACGCTTTGTGAGACACAACAACCCAGGCCTTGCATGAGGACAAGAAGCGTGCGGATAGCATGCTTTGTACCGCCATGCAGTCATAAATGTAATAAAGATAAGTGGTTCAATAAACAGGGACCACGCGGCAACGCTAACCCAGCAGCAGCAGACGTGATGGAACAGGAGGAGGCACAGGAGGAGAAGGCCATGCTTTTTGAGACACAACAACCCAGGCCTTGCATGAGGACAAAAAGCGTGCGGATATAGCAGCAATGCTTTTTGCCGCCATGCAGTCATCAATGTAATACAGATGAGAGGTTCAATAAACAGGGACCGGAAACGCTACACCATCCCAGATGTTCATTGGTCATGTTACTTGGTTGGGGTCCTGGAGTGTTGCGTAGTCATTTCCAATCCAGGATTGATTCATTTTAATTTGAGTCAGACGGTCTGCATTTTCTGTGGAGAGACGGATACGCCGATCTGTGACGATGCCTCCGGCAGCACTGAAACAGCGTTCCGACATAACTCTGGCTGCCGGGCAAGCCAGCACCTCTATTGCGTACATTGCCAGTTCATGCCAGGTGTCTAGCTTCGATACCCAATAGTTGAAGGGTGCAGATGGATTGTTCGACACAGCTACGTCATCTGATATGTAGTCCTTGACCATCTTCTCCAGGCGATCGGTGTTGGAGGTGGATCTGCACGCTTGCTGTTCAGTGGGCTGCTGCTGCATGGGTGTCAGAAAATTTTCCCACTCCAAGGACACTGCCGATACCATTCCCTTTTGGGCACTAGCTGCGGCTTGCGTTGTTTGCTTCCCTCCTGGTCGTCCTGGGTTTGCGGAAGTCAGTCTGTCGGCGTACAACTGGCTAGAGGAGGGGGAGGATGTCAATCTCCTCTCTAAAGTCTCCACAAGGGCCTGCTGGTATTCTTCCATTTTGACCTGTCTGACTCTTTCTTCAAGCAGTTTTGGAACATTGTGTTTGTACCGTGGATCCAGAAGGGTATAAACCCAGTAATTGGTGTTGTCCAGAATGCGCACAATGCGTGGGTCACGTTCAATGCAGTCTAGCATGAATTGAGCCATGTGTGCCAGAGTCCTACCAGAATCCTCATCATCCTCTTGTGAGCGTTGTGATAGTTGTTGTGATGCATCATAGTCGTCACCTTCCTCCTGGTCTGCTTCTGCTGACCATTCGTGCTGAATTGTGGAAGTCCAACGTGCACCGCTCTGGCCCTCGCCAGTGGTGGCATGAAATTCCTGCTCCAACTCCAGCTGTTCCTCCTCCTCTTCTTCGTCATAGCTGCTGGGGCCAGCGTTCCCTGAGGCGGATGGCCTGATGTTGGTACCATCACGCTGATCGTTTTCTCCTTCAGATTCCCCCAGTTGCATCATGACAGCTGTTTCCTTGATTTTCAACATTGACCTCTTCAGTAAACACAGCAGTGGTATGGTAATGCTGACTGAAGAGTTGTCACTGCTCACAAGCAACGTGGATTGCTCAAAATTTTGGAGGACTTGGCAGAGGTCCAACATGTTGGCCCAATCGGATCCACAGAAGCTTGGCAGCTGTCCGGATGCGCCTTGGTACTGCGCCGTCATGTACTGGACCACTGTACTCTTCTGCTCACAAAAGCGGGCTAGCATGTGCAGCGTAGAATTCCAGCGCGTAGGGACATCACACAGCAAGCGATGGTGGGGGAGATTGAAGCGCTCCTGCATCTTGGCGAGTGCCCCCGAAGCAGTACTGGAATTTCTACAATGTTTGGCCACTCGACGCACCTTCAACAGAAGATCGGCCACGCCTGGGTATGTCCTCAGGAACCGCTGAACTACTAGGTTCATCACGTGCGCCAGGCAAGGGATGTGTGTCAGCTTAGCCAACCTAAAAGCGCGAATTAGATTACTCCCATTATCACACACAACCATGCCCGGTTTCAGGTCCAGCGGTGCCAGCCAAAAATCCGTCTGTTCCTTTATTCCCTTCCAAATTTCCTCCCCTGTGTGCTGCTTATCCCCAAGGCAGATCAGCTTCAGCAACGCTTGCTGACACATGCCAACAGCTGTGCTGCACTGCTTCCACGATCCTACTGCTGCTGGGTTAGCGTTTCCGGATGAGGTACAGCTTTGAGATGCGTTGGAGGAGAAGGAGTCAGAGAGGTAGGTGCTGCTGTTGTTATCCAGTGGGACGGACGGTGGTGCAGCTGTTTGCGGCGTGGGCAACACCCGCGCCGTAGCAGGTGAGGAATCGCTGCCAGGCTCCACAAGGTTCACCCAGTGCGCGGTAAGGGAGATGTATCGACCCTGGCCGAACGCACTCGTCCAGGTGTCAGTGGTGAGGTGAACCTTGCAGGCAACGGCATTCTTCAAGCTTCGGGTTATTTTGCTGACCACGTGCTCATGCAACTCAGGCACTGCAGAGCGCGCAAAGTGGTAGCGGCTGGGAACCACGTAACGTGGGATGGCCACTGACATCATGCCCTTGAAGCTGTTTGTCTCCACCACTCGATATGGCAGCATTTCGCAGGCCAGAAGCTTGGCTATGCTGGCTGTTACTGCCACGGCCCGGGGGTCATTTGCTGGCAATTTCCTCTTGCGCTCAAACATCTCCGACACAGACAACTGAACCGTAGCGCTGCACACGGAAGGGCTGTTGGTTGTTGTGTTTGATGAACACTGGGAGACCTCAAGAGCACTACTCCGGAAAGTGACAGTGTCAGCGTCGTCTGATGTTTGTGAATGTTGTGAACCACGCAATGGCTGGGCTACTGATGCTGCTGAGGCGGGTCTGGTGGTGAGTCTGGTGAACCCAAGGGAGGCAGTGTTGCTGGTACCCTGTCCTGCCGCGTTTGCCCACAGAGTGGGATGTTTGGATAGCATGTGGCGGCTCATGCTGGTGGTGGAGAGGTTGTTAATACTTTTCCCCCTGCTCAGGCGGGTCTTGCACACCTTGCAAATCGCCATGGTAACATCCTCAGTGCAGTCTTCAAAGAAAGCCCAGACTTTGGAGCACCTGCCTTGCTGGCGATTTCTGTTTGCTCCTCTTTTGCCTCTCACTTGAACTTCCACGCTTGTGGTGCCTGAAATTGCGCGCCGCCTACCTTGTGGCACAAGGCGAACTCGTGCAGCAGTGGGTTCTTCAACAGACTCATCTGTGCTGCTGCTACGACGGCAATGTTCTCGTTCACAAACAAAATCTGGGTCTCTGTCCACATTGTCCATACCCTCCTCTTCCATCTCCTGAAACTCGTCATATGTCATTGTGGGGGGCCGCCGCCATGGAGTAGAGCTCCCCAGAACAACCTCTGCGCAGCTCACTCCAACGTCGTCTTCCAGATCTTGTCGGCCGACCTCCTGCAATTGCAACCCCTCCTGCCCAACTTGCTCTGGGATTTGGGTTTCCGAGTCCTCCTCGGACTCGCCTTGTATTTCAGTGCGCGGTGCATTTCCCACAGTTAATGGTTGTGAATCCGGGCACAACATTTCTGGCTGTTCCTCCATTGACCTTTGAAAGGTGGAAGTTTGTTGGGCTGGGAATAGCTCCTGCGAATACCCCATTGTGTCCTGAGGTAATTCATCGGACTGGTTATCTGGCAGTTGTGTGCGTGGTGTCGCTGCCGGTTGTGTCAGCTTTGTGCCCACTGGCTCCTTGTAACTGTCTGAGGACTCGGACCTCGTGCGTGATGTGCTGGTGCTGCTTAACCCACTGCTGGACGCTTGAGAGGTCATCCAAGTAATTATCTGGTCCTGTTCTTTTGGATTTGTGAGGGTTGTTGTCCTGGACAACATGGGCGGTATTGAGTGGGTTTTCTTGGGTGCTCCCCTGTGGCCTGTACGTGAACCGTCAGGGGAAACACCTCTTCCCTTGCCCCTCCCTCTTTCACCGGATTTCTTCCTCATTTCACTTATCCTTACAGTACACGCTGACTGGCAGCAGTACAGTGGCAGTACAGAAATGCTATACAGTACCACTATTCCCAGCAGCGACACAGAGCACAATGCTATACAGTGGCGGGTGAGCGGTGTACTACTATTCCCAGCAGACACAGAGTGGCAGTAAACAGAATGCTATATAGTGTGGCTGAGCGAGCGGTGTACTACTATTCCCAGCAGACACAGAACAGTAAACAGAATGCTATATAGTGTGGCTGAGCGGTGTACCACTATTCCCAGCAGCGACACAGAGCACAATGCTATACAGTGGCGGGTGAGCGGTGGACCACTATTCCCAGCAGCGACACAGAGCACAATGCTATACAGTGGCGGGTGAGCGGTGTACTACTATTCCCAGAAGACACAGAGTGGCAGTAAACAGAATGCTATATAGTGTGGCTGAGCGAGGTACACAGAGTGGCAGTAAACAGAATGCTATATAGTGTGGCTGAGCGAGCGGTGTACTACTATTCCCAGCAGACACAGAACAGTAAACAGAATGCTATATAGTGTGGCTGAGCGGTGTACCACTATTCCCAGCAGCGACACAGAGCACAATGCTATACAGTGGCGGGTGAGCGGTGTACTACTATTCCCAGAAGACACAGAGTGGAAGTAAACAGAATGCTGTATAGTGTGGCTGAGCGAGGTACACAGAGTGGCAGTAAACAGAATGCTATATAGTGTTGCTGAGCGAGCGGTGTACTACTATTCCCAGCAGACACAGAACAGTAAACAGAATGCTATATAGTGTGGCTGAGCGAGGTACACAGAGTGGCAGTAAACAGAATGCTATATAGTGTGGCTGAGCGAGCGGTGTACTACTATTCCCAGCAGACACAGAACAGTAAACAGAATGCTATATAGTGTGGCTGAGCGAGGTACACAGAGTGGCAGTAAACAGAATGCTATATAGTGTGGCTGAGCGAGCGGTGTACTACTATTCCCAGCAGACACAGAACAGTAAACAGAATGCTATATAGTGTGGCTGAGCGGTGTACCACTATTCCCAGCAGCGACACACAGCACAATGCTATACAGTGGCGGGTGAGCGGTGTACCACTATTCCCAGCAGCGACACAGAGCACAATGCTATACAGTGGCGGGTGAGCGGTGTACTACTATTCCCAGAAGACACAGAGTGGCAGTAAACAGAATGCTATATAGTGTGGCTGAGCGAGGTACACAGAGTGGCAGTAAACAGAATGCTATATAGTGTGGCTGAGCGAGCGGTGTACTACTATTCCCAGCAGACACAGAACAGTAAACAGAATGCTATATAGTGTGGCTGAGCGGTGTACCACTATTCCCAGCAGCGACACAGAGCACAATGCTATACAGTGGCGGGCGAGCGGTGTACCACTATTCCCAGCAGCGACACAGAGCACAATGCTATACAGTGGCGGGTGAGCGGTGTTCCAGCAGCGACACAGAGCACAATGCTATACAGTGGCGGGTGAGCGGTGTACCACTATTCCCAGAAGACACAGAGTGGCAGTAAACAGAATGCTATATAGTGTGGCTGAGCGAGCGGTGTACTACTATTCCCATCGGACACAGAACAGTAAACAGAATGCTATATAGTGTGGCTGAGCGGTGTACACAGAGTGGCAGTAAACAGAATGCTATATAGTGTGGCTGAGCGAGCAGTGTACTACTATTCCCAGCAGACACAGAACAGTAAACAGAATGCTATATAGTGTGGCTGAGCGAGGTACACAGAGTGGCAGTAAACACAATGCTGAGCGAGCGGTGTACTACTATTCCAAGCAGCGACACAATGACTGGGGGGACCCTGGCTAGCGTGGCTGGAGCGCGAACTACCCTGCCTGCCTACCCAAAGCTAAACCCACAGACAAATGGCGGAAATATGACGTGGTTCGGGTATTTATTTACCCGAACCACGTGACAGTTCGGCCAATCAGAGCGCGTTCGGGTCCGAACCACGTGACCCGTTCGGCCAATCACAGCGCTAGCCGAACGTTCGGGGAACGTTCGGCCATGCGCTCTTAGTTCGGCCATGCGGCCGAACGGTTTGGCCGAACACCATCAGGTGTTCGGCCGAACTCGAACATCACCCGAACAGGGTGATGTTCTGCAGAACCCGAACAGTGGCGAACACTGTTCGCCCAACACTAACTGACATTGACATTATACAGCCCTATCTGTTGCAGCTGGACCTTGGTAATTGTTATTACTGTGCCAGCCAGGCCCTGCCTAACTATCTATACTGGGACACCTACCTATGCCTACCTACCTATACTGGGTCTCCTACCTATGCCTAGCTAACTACTGAGGCACCTACCTATGCCTACCTACCTATACTGGGACACCTACCTATGCCTACCTACCTATACTGGGACTCCTACCTATGCCTAGCTAACTACTGAGGCACCTACCTATGCCTATCTACCTATACTGGGGCACCTACCTATGCCTACCTACCTATACTGGGACTCCTACCTATGCCTACCTACCTATACTGGGTCTCCTACCTATGCCTAGCTAACTACTAAGGGACCTACCTATGCCTACCTACCTATACTGGGACACCTACCTATGCCTACCTACCTATACTGGGTCTCCTACCTATGCCTAGCTAACTACTGAGGCACCTACCTATGCCTATCTACCTATACTGGGACACCTACATATGCCTACCTACCTATACTGGGACTCCTACGCCTAGCTAACTACTGACTGAGGCACCTACCTATGCCTATCTACCTATACTGGGGCACCTACCTATGCCTACCTACCTATACTGGGACTCCTACCTATGCCTACCTACATACAAGAAGATAATAAGGTCGTTGCTTCATTGTAAACAGAGCAAATTTGATCAGCTGGACAGTCACTGTTGTTCTATCATTGAGCTGCCACAGCCCGGCGACCATATAGGCTTGAAAACCGCCACGGCCTGCACTCTGGCCATGTTGCGCACCAGTCCAGCACGGCCATCACTACGCAAACAGCTGTTTGCGGTGCGTTACACAGTGAGTTTGGTGTGTCAGTGTGAAGCAGTACTCTAATTACACTCCCTGATTGATGTATACGCATGCAAGATGTCTGAAAGCACTTTAGGCCTGCAATTTAGCATTCAATGTGATTTCTGCCCTTAAAACGCTGCTTTGCGTCAAATCCAGATTTTTCCCCGGGACTTTGGGCATGTATCCCACTCATCCATGTCCCCCTCCAGGTGTTACACCCCTTGAAACATCTTTTCCATCACTTTCTGGCCAGCATAAGTGTTTCTATTTTTCAACGTTCGCCTCCCCATTGAAATCTATTGCGGTTCGTGAATGTTCGCGCGAACCGAACCTTCCGCGAAAGTCGGAGGTTCGCGACATCTCTAGTGACCATACCTCAGAGGGGACCATAAATAATAAGTGAGGATAGGTGAAATGCCTCATTCACCTTTCCAGTGGGAACTTGCATAAAAACCCTGTTCTTTGGTCAACAAACTACTATATTACATTTAGTTCTTCATCTCTTGATGTTTTTTTTTCCTTTTGAAGGTAGGTTTCCAGAGCTACCTGATCTACCAAGAACCTCATGTTCAGTTTCCACTCACAGTCGAGCTGTTCAGCTTTTCCTAAGGTATAGCCTATAGCCTTAGCATTTTTGGTGTTTTATGTGAAACTAAAGGGGGCAATACACACAACACAATCAGTTAGGGATGGCCTCTGAAAGACATAGTTCAACTGTACAGTCACATAGAAGCCCCCCCCCCCCCGACGCCTAACCCTTCCCGCCCCTCCCCACAAACACCCTTCCTAATGCCTTACCCTAACTGTCCCCCACTGCACAAACCCCCTTTTTGACACCTAACCCTAACCGCCCCTCTTGCGCAAACCCCCTTCCTGATGCCTAACCTTGACTACCCCATTCTGCACAAACCCCCTTTCTGACATCTAATCCTAAGTGTCCTCTTCAGATTGGGTGTTTTTGTGGCTACACTTGTTATGGGTGTGAAGATCATGATGACTATACTTGTTTCATGACCCTTGTGAGATGGACCCCCAGGCTGTAAAGGGCATCAAGGGGAGAGAAGAGAAGGGGTGGAAACAATGGGGGGCCCATCAATTAGTTTGGCTGGGGGTCCCCATGATTTGTAGTACTGCCAAAAGCTGTTAAAGGAAAAATTGAATAATCAGAAAATAAACAAGTACATTTCCCCCAGGGTAAATTACTTTTCTCCTCTGTTCCTGTCACTTACAGTAGGCAGTTATAATTTGGAAGATGATCTGACAGGTTTTGGACTACTCCATATACTCACTGAATATTTTTAATATTTCCTAGTCCATATACTCACTGAATATTTTTAATATTTCCTTTACAAAAGCACTCTAAGGAAATAATCTGTATAAGGCTGCCAGCCAGCCTCTCTACTTGCTTGCACACTATTTTATCAGCTAGACAGAGCAACTGCCATTCATTAAGTGCTTTTCAAAATAGAATATACTGTAGATGTTCAAAGAAGCCCCCAGTCAGATGCAGCCCCCGGTATAGGTAGCCACGGTATAAGTTATCCCAGAGGTAGCCACATGTAGCCCCTTCAGATGTGCCCTCAGTATATGTAGCCAAGTGTTTCTCCTAGGTAGCCACATGTAGCCCCTCCAGATGTGCCCCCAGATGTAGGTAGCCAGGTGTTTCCTTATGGGTAACCACCGGTGCCAGAAGTCTGCTGTGCGGGGCTGAGGCAGAGACGAGAGGTTCTAGCCTCAGGGCGCAGTGTAGGAGGGGCCACACAACTCACAACTCACTCAACTTTTATTCCAGTATTGTGTGCGAAGCAGAAAGAAATAAGAAAATGGGATACATGGCAGTGACTGCAAGCTGAATAACTAGAGATTGGGGGGTAGGGGGGGGGGAGTTGGGGGCCCTGGGGAACCTCTTCGTCTAATAGTAATCAGTGTGTGATGGCTGGGGTAGGAGGGTTGGAGGGGCACACTTTGGTGTCTCAACCTTGGGTGCTGGAAGACCTTGACACGGCTCTGCTGCTGGGCCTGCGTACATGGAAGCCAGCTGGATCCCGGAATGGGTGAGGAGTCGGCACTGGATCCTGGGAGCTGTGAGGACCCGTCACTGGATCCCGGGAGAGGTAAGTGTGACCAGATACATAGGAAATGGCAGAGGAGAATCAAACCTTGCAAAGATGAGTGGACAGAGCAAAAAAGAAAATAACATATTAAGCAGACAAATCAAAATTCAAATTCAAAGAAAATGGTTATTCAAAACCAATTAGCAATCCAGGTGCAAATGCTACAGAATTCAAATGCAGATAAAATGCAAATAGATGTATAACGTATAATGAGCCATAATACAAATATTTAAACGAAAAATTGTAAAGCGTTAGTTTGCAAAGTCATAACATATTACCGTATATAAATTTGACAGGCATGCAATAAATTATTTCCTTTCAAACACCAAAACAAACGCCTACAACAAACGCAGGCATTTCTTTTAGAACAATTTTCTCTTAGGTCTTTTTGTGTTTTCAGTTTCAGAACCGATCTCATATGCCGATATATTCCAGCGCAAAAAGGTAAACACAGAAAGAATGAATATGTATCGCAAGAGATGCGTTAATCTTTCAAGCCTTGACATCTGTTATCTGCTATACCCCGGCTATATCTGTTATGTGCCGCAAACTCTACAAGCCCCGCTTTTACCGAGAAAGCAAATTCATACGCGACAGAGAGACTGCTTTCCATGTAAATGGGAATACATATGCAGATCCTGTATAGATGTTAGTTTTATGGAATCGGCAGCAACTAACTCTTCCGTGCCAGGCAAGAGGCGACGTCTGAAGTTTTGCGAAGTGATTTATAAGGGTGTTTGGATGAATAATAAAGCTATCTTCTGCTGTTTAAGCCAAACAGATGATCTTCATAACATCCTTATATCTGTCCTATTTTCTTGAACAGATCTAGCTGCACTGTTAGGTAGCTTAGTAAACTATGTGCCAAATCGCTCCCTTCTTTTTGTCAATTATGTCATTTGTAACTAAAAAACCTGATTAGAAAAAAAAAAAATATATATGTGCAGTAACCAGAAGCAGGTCAGATAAAGGCAGGAGCAAAGCTAGGAATCACTGGGCCACTGGAATGTGTTTTCCCCAAGCAAATAAAAACAGACAGCAGTGAGTGAAGCACTGCACGCATTTTCTCTATCAATTACATTAGCTTCTGTGATAAAACGTGCATGTTTTCACACTTACAGACACACATGGTGTGCAGAAAATGCATACAGAAGACCGACAGAGGAGTGTGCTCCCAGCCTCAGCTTATTACACTCACTCTGTCCATCTCTAATGGAGCAGAACTGGTTCTGCAGACTCCTCTAGCATCACTACAGTACAGAGCACTTGGGGAGGGGCAGAGAGGTTGGGATTGGCCACTGTACATAAGAGTGTTCTGAACACTGAATAGGGACTGTCTACAAATCTTTGTCTACAAAACTTTGCATGATTCCTTATCAGTGGCTGAGCAGATGCAGTCATTAGAACAATTGTGCAGAGAGCAGAACACTTTTTCTCTCCATGCCCTTAGTTGTCAGTCTCTCAGGACAGAAAAAATAAACTCCTACCTCCCCCCCCCACGGGCCCCCTTGCGGCTTCAGGGACCCCAGTGGCTGCATCCCATGCAGGGTCTATTGTTACGCCACTTGGTAAAGGAGTTAACGCTAGGCTTTGTGGGTGGGACTATCATTATCATTGTGCTGTTTAGAGAGAGAGGCACTCAATATTATTGGCTGCAGCTGTCTTGGCGCTTGCATTGGCATAAGGAAACAGGCTTGCATCCACGAAACGCATTGCCTGTGCACAATAACCCTTTTTTGTTGCATGTGACTGTTGGTACTGATCTAAGCCACCTCACTTTTTTATATTTTATCAGTTTTTAACCTAATTTCATCCATATCTGAGTGTCGCTTTACCCCTGTTGTGTGCTTCATACCCCCTTTTCTGTAAGATTTGAGGGGTCTCCGCTGTTTACGCATGGTGAAATCCATTGCCATATTCCGTTGGTGCTTTTGATCAAGAGAGCGATTGCATCCAGTCCTGTTGGGACACTCCCCAAGTGGAGTTAGATTGTCTCCACCTACCTCAAGTGGTTTATTGCCCCTCCTGCAACCCAACTTTATTCGTAGTTTTTTTTTACTCTTCAATACCACATTTGAGCTGTTAACGTGCTACAATATCTGGGCTCCCATTGTCTCTGTGTCAATTTTCTTCCTAGGGTGTTTGGACTCTCCACCTCCTTATGCTGTTTAGATAACAAGGAGGCGGGGCAAAGGCAGATACGCTATGGAAATCTGAATCGTAAAATGACTGTTAAAGTGGACCCAAATTAAAAATACAAGATTTTAGAAATAAAATCTATTTTCTGTAATGATCGGTGTAACACAGAGAGGATCTGATTACCGGTGATCTGCAGTATCACTGGGAATACAGATATATACCAGATTATTGATGATCTGCAGTATCACCGATAATCAGATATATAAGCTAACCTCTGGACACCTGAGTAGAGTAGTAGTGTTTGGTGCAACAGTAATACTTAGAGGACTAGGCCTCAGGGCAGTAAGGAGTACTGCACAATTCCTTCCGAAGACCTGAACTCTCCCGGAGGGAGGAGTCAGGCTGAGAGTAGGAAGGACAACCTAGAGTGACACTCAGGAGGGAGTGTCACTACCAGGACTGGGAACCTGCCTCTGACAGTAAGGTCGGTTCTCGAGGTCGGACAAACCAGGTCGTAACCACACAGACAGATACAGTACAGATTCAGAAGGCAGATGTGGCGTCCAATAAACAAGCAGGGTTCAGCAACAGGGTATCAGAAATATCGAGGTACAGAATCAGGAGGCAGATGCAGAGTCTTAGGGCGAGCCGGGGTTCGGCAACAGAGTATCAGAATAGCAAGGTACAGGATCAGAGTTCAGAAGAATAGTCAGGCAAGCAGAAGGTCATAACAGATAATACAGTATAATTTCCTAACGCTAAGGTGTGAGATCCGTGGCCGTCAACACCTTTGGAAACTATGCTAGAACACAGATACAGACAGGTCTGAGTGCTACCACGTTGTGTTCGCAACGCCAGACAACCAGCAACTGAACAGCCAGCAGTATATATACACAGCTACTTTCCAGCACCTCCTTAAGTGCTGGACCAATGAGAGGACACAGAATTGTCAGCTGACCAGCTTGGTCAGCTGACCTACTTCTGGCTGCCATATAAGTTTTGCCTCTCTGTGCGCACGCGTGTCATTCTGAATCTTGGTGGACTATCACTCCCAGCCACACCAGTACTGTCTTGCAATGTGCTTGTTGACTCGTGCGCGGGGTTGGTCGCACCACCATCAGCCCCAGCGGCGGCCTCCCCGTGCTGGGTCAGACTACTCGAAACAGGCCCATGCGCATTCTGCCACGGCATGCGTGGAAAGAGCCGCCTCCCGCTGACTTATGGCGGCGTCTCTTCCGCGTTTCTTCACATTTTCTAAATAATAATAATAAATAGCAGCCTTTTTTTAGCTGCATGATGACAAATATACAATATTTTACATTTATTGGAGGAACCTCTCCCTTCCTTTCATATTGTCGGGATTTTTCCGGCAAACTGGTGAAGTAGATGGTGTCCGGCAATAGAGGAATTGCTAATGGCTGCCACCTGTATAATCCTAGCTGTGAAAAGAGAAGGGTGAAGGGCAGGCACTGAAATGATCATAGGTTTGAAGGAGTGCTTATTTATCTTTGTATTTGTAGTGGTGCAACTAAATATTTTGAATTAAAAAAATGTTTGGTTTGGGTCCACTTTAAAGGGACTATTAAACGGGTAATTTAAATATATTTTTATTTGACATAAAATAAGTTATTTCTATGTAAAAACTAGCTCTACTCAGAGACATTTATACTTGACAGTGTACATCCTACTTTTTGCAGAACTTCACACCAATGAGGCAAGCAGAGAGAGGGGAATTCTGGGTATCTCATAAACTTAGTTAGTTGTCATGGTTTCCAGCAAGTCTCCTACTCCTGTAACAGCTCTAGCAGCTGCAGACTGACTACAAACAAAATATTTAATGGCATTCAGATACAAAATGACTTGTATGGTGATGGTAATATATTGATATATATATTTCACATTTTTGTTTTAAACTGGGGAGACCCTTACTTAAAGTGACACTGAAGAGAAAAAAAATGTATGATATAATGAATTGTATGTGTAGTACAGATAATGAAAAGAACATTAGTAGCAAAGAAAAGAGTCTCATATTTTTATTTTCAGTTGTATAGCTGTTTTTCAATAGCATTGCACCATTCTCTAATATCTGCAGTTTACAAATTACACTCTGTATTTTAAATGATGAAACAGAGCAGAGCTAATGACCCTTTGAACTTCCTGGCAGAAAAACCTTTAACAAACAAGAAACAATGAGACAGAGGTTGAGATAAGTGCTTCAGAAAATAGCACTGTAGCTGACCCAAGTTGAGTCGGAGAGCTCAGAGAAGCTCTTGTGCATAGAAAAAAGTTTAATAACTCTTCCTGTACTGGAAACAATATGAAACGCATATCTGTACTGCTAATGTTCTATTTTCTAGCTGTACTACACATACAAATCGGTATCTCATAAGTTTATTTTCACCTCAGATTCCCTTTAACTCTATTTCCAGATTAATTTCCTAAATACAAATCATCAGAGATTGAGAAACAATTCCACGGGTGACAATTTGTGGAACAAAGCTGCACAGACACATCCTTAGCCTGGAGGCCAGCAATGTATTATCTCGCTATGGAGGGGGGCAGGGGGATTACGATCAACGGACGATGGGTAGGCTTTAATCGGTCAGGGGGGCTTGTAAAAAGTATCGTGAACATTCATGCTCTGGCATCGGGGTCATTTAAAATCAGAGGGGACAGATCTTTAACAATGATCGATGCCCGAGCAACAGGTCCGGGTTTACCTTACAGGAGCCTATAGGCACCTTATACTTTGTCCTCCATGAACCTACAAACCCGAACCAAACTACACCGCAAGTGTGTTGGCTGTCACAGCTGTCACTTCTTTCATACCTTCCTTTGCCCGTCATAGGCAACTACAGCTAACCTTTAGCATTAGTAAGCCAGAGGAACACTAAATAATAAGTAGCTAGAGGTGCCCTCAAGTATTAAGTAGATAGTATTAAGCATTCCACTGACCGGATCTCCCTTCAGTCAGGGAAACCTCCCTGACTGAAGAGAGATCCGGTCAGTGGAATGCAGAGAGCAGGGTGAGTAACCTCTCATTTACACTCTCATCAGGACTCTGCATAGGGAAGGAGAGAGGGAGGCGCTCAGGGAGAGGAGTGCAGGGGCGCCTCTAGCCATTTTGTTGCTCCAGGCAAGAAAACCTGTGGCGCCCCCCCCATGCGAAAATAATCATAAAGCGGCAGCGTTTAACCAGAAAATCATAATGCTAAAGCGTTACACCAGAAAATAATCGTCGTCTGGTAGATCAGGTGACCTTGGGGAAGAAAATAGGTAGAGAGAGGGATGAGAGGAGGGAGAGATACTGGAAAGTGGGAGTCATAGGAGGGAGAATGAATGGGAGAAATATCTCACCACGGGGGTCCTGTTTGGCAGGGGCACACAGTGAAAGGAAAAAGCAGGAAGAGAGGGAGGGGGATGGAGCACTTTGGAAGCAGATACTGAAACGCAGCAATCAGGAAGGCAGCTAGAGACACAGAACTTTCTGCAGTAAGTCAGCTTATGTTAATAGTGCTGTAGAGTGCTTCCCTACCTCTGCTCCTATCACTGCAGCTGCCAT